>NW_027456740.1:0-361015 GCF_040206685.1 Ascaphus truei | reverse complement strand
CAGACTTAGAAATCGCCAGCTCATATACAGTGCATAAAATATATTTATATATATACCCTTATACACCATTTTAATAAAAAATATCACAAAATTCTTCTAAGTCCCTCGGGAAGAGTGAAAGACGCGCACGTTCATTTTCAGAACTCCTAGACCTTCCTATAAGAAGTTAGCCAAAAAGTAGCTTCGAAAAACGCTTAGGTTAAGTTTCAGAGTTGCTTCTAATGTACCAAAGCTGGACTTAGACATAATTTCACTCTCACAACATTATGGCTGGTTGGAGACAGTCCGAACCACAAGTACCGGGTCCATGGTTCTGGCCGTATACTGGGGGGACGGGGACGACTCCCATTAACCCCTGACTATACCGGGGATACGCTTATCACAATGCCTTTCTGGTCTGTGCTGAAGCAGGGCATTCTGGCAGCCAAGTGGCTTGACCTTTATTAGTGAGCCTGGTTACCCCCTCTCGGAACCACAGACTTAGAAATCGCCAGCTCATATACAGTGCATAAAATATATTTATATATATACCCTTATACACCATTTTAATAAAAAATATCACAAAATTCTTCTAAGTCCCTCGGGAAGAGTGAAAGACGTGCACGTTCATTTTCAGAGCTCCTAGACCTTCCTATAAGAAGTTAGCCAAAAAGTAGCTTCGAAAAACGCTTAGGTTAAGTTTCAGAGTTGCTTCTAATGTACCAAAGCTGGACTTAGACATAATTTCACTCTCACAACATTATGGCTGGTTGGAGACATCCGAACCACAAGTACCGGGTCCATGGTTCTGGCCGTATACTGGGGGGACGGGGACGACTCCCATTAACCCCTGACTATTCCGGGGATACGCTTATCACAATGCCTTTCTGGTCTGTGCTGAAGCAGGGCATTCTGGCAGCCAAGTGGCTTGACCTTTATTAGTGAGCCTGGTTACCCCCTCTCGGAACCACAGACTTAGAAATCGCCAGCTCATATACAGTGCATAAAATATATTTATATAAATACCCTTATACACCATTTTAATAAAAAATATCACAAAATTCTTCTAAGTCCCTCGGGAAGAGTGAAAGACGCGCACGTTCATTTTCAGAGCTCCTAGACCTTCCTATAAGAAGTTAGCCAAAAAGTAGCTTCGAAAAACGCTTAGGTTAAGTTTCAGAGTTGCTTCTAATGTACCAAAGCTGGACTTAGACATAATTTCACTCTCACAACATTATGGCTGGTTGGAGACAGTCCGAACCACAAGTACCGGGTCCATGGTTCTGGCCGTATACTGGGGGGACGGGGACGACTCCCATTAACCCCTGACTATACCGGGGATACGCTTATCACAATGCCTTTCTGGTCTGTGCTGAAGCAGGGCATTCTGGCAGCCAAGTGGCTTGACCTTTATTAGTGAGCCTGGTTACCCCCTCTCGGAACCACAGACTTAGAAATCGCCAGCTCATATACAGTGCATAAAATATATTTATATATATACCCTTATACACCATTTTAATAAAAAATATCACAAAATTCTTCTAAGTCCCTCGGGAAGAGTGAAAGACGCGCACGTTCATTTTCAGAGCTCCTAGACCTTCCTATAAGAAGTTAGCCAAAAAGTAGCTTCGAAAAACGCTTAGGTTAAGTTTCAGAGTTGCTTCTAATGTACCAAAGCTGGACTTAGACATAATTTCACACTCACAACATTATGGCTGGTTGGAGACAGTCCGAACCACAAGTACCGGGTCCATGGTTCTGGCTGTATACTGGGGGGACGGGGACGACTCCCATTAACCCCTGACTATACCGGGGATACGCTTATCACAATGCCTTTCTGGTCTGTGCTGAAGCAGGGCATTCTGGCAGCCAAGTGGCTTGACCTTTATTAGTGAGCCTGGTTACCCCCTCTCGGAACCACAGACTTAGAAATCGCCAGCTCATATACAGTGCATAAAATATATTTATATATATACCCTTATACACCATTTTAATAAAAAATATCACAAAATTCTTCTAAGTCCCTCGGGAAGAGTGAAAGACGCGCACGTTCATTTTCAGAGCTCCTAGACCTTCCTATAAGAAGTTAGCCAAAAAGTAGCTTCGAAAAACGCTTAGGTTAAGTTTCAGAGTTGCTTCTAATGTACCAAAGCTGGACTTAGACATAATTTCACACTCACAACATTATGGCTGGTTGGAGACAGTCCGAACCACAAGTACCGGGTCCATGGTTCTGGCCGTATACTGGGGGGACGGGGACGACTCCCATTAACCCCTGACTATACCGGGGATACGCTTATCACAATGCCTTTCTGGTCTGTGCTGAAGCAGGGCATTCTGGCAGCCAAGTGGCTTGACCTTTATTAGTGAGCCTGGTTACCCCCTCTCGGAACAACAGACTTAGAAATCGCCAGCTCATATACAGTGCATAAAATATATTTATATATATACCCTTATACACCATTTTAATAAAAAATATCACAAAATTCTTCTAAGTCCCTCAGGAAGAGTGAAAGACGCGCGCGTTCATTTTCAGAGCTCCTAGACCTTCCTATAAGAAGTTAGCCAAAAAGTAGCTTCGAAAAACGCTTAGGTTAAGTTTCAGAGTTGCTTCTAATGTACCAAAGCTGGACTTAGACATAATTTCACTCTCACAACATTATGGCTGGTTGGAGACAGTCCGAACCACAAGTACCGGGTCCATGGTTCTGGCCGTATACTGGGGGGACGGGGACGACTCCCATTAACCCCTGACTATACCGGGGATACGCTTATCACAATGCCTTTCTGGTCTGTGCTGAAGCAGGGCATTCTGGCAGCCAAGTGGCTTGACCTTTATTAGTGAGCCTGGTTACCCCCTCTCGGAACCACAGACTTAGAAATCGCCAGCTCATATACAGTGCATAAAATATATGTATATAATATATTTATATATATACCCTTATACACCATTTTAATTAAAAATATCACAAAATTCTTCTAAGTCCCTCGGGAAGAGTAAAAGACGCGCACGTTCATTTTCAGAGCTCCTAGTCCTTCCTATAAGAAGTTAGCCAAAAAGTAGCTTCGAAAAACGCTTAGGTTAAGTTTCAGAGTTGCTTCTAATGTACCAAAGCTGGACTTAGACATAATTTCACTCTCACAACATTATGGCTGGTTGGAGACAGTCCGAACCACAAGTACCGGGTCCATGGTTCTGGCCGTATACTGGGGGGACGGGGACGACTCCCATTAACCCCTGACTATTCCGGGGATACGCTTATCACAATGCCTTTCTGGTCTGTGCTGAAGCAGGGCATTCTGGCAGCCAAGTGGCTTGACCTTTATTAGTGAGCCTGGTTACCCCCTCTCGGAACCACAGACTTAGAAATCGCCAGCTCATATACAGTGCATAAAATATATTTATATATATACCCTTATACACCATTTTAATAAAAAATATCACAAAATTCTTCTAAGTCCCTCGGGAAGAGTGAAAGACGCGCACGTTCATTTTCAGAGCTCCTAGACCTTCCTATAAGAAGTTAGCCAAAAAGTAGCTTCGAAAAACGCTTAGGTTAAGTTTCAGAGTTGCTTCTAATGTACCAAAGCTGGACTTAGACATAATTTCACTCTCACAACATTATGGCTGGTTGGAGACAGTCCGAACCACAAGTACCGGGTCCATGGTTCTGGCCGTATACTGGGGGGACGGGGACGACTCCCATTAACCCCTGACTATACCGGGGATACGCTTATCACAATGCCTTTCTGGTCTGTGCTGAAGCAGGGCATTCTGGCAGCCAAGTGGCTTGACCTTTATTAGTGAGCCTGGTTACCCCCTCTCGGAACCACAGATTTAGAAATCGCCAGCTCATATACAGTGCATAAAATATATTTATATATATACCCTTATACACCATTTTAATAAAAAATATCACAAAATTCTTCTAAGTCCCTCGGGAAGAGTGAAAGACGCGCACGTTCATTTTCAGAGCTCCTAGACCTTCCTATAAGAAGTTAGCCAAAAAGTAGCTTCGAAAAACGCTTAGGTTAAGTTTCAGAGTTGCTTCTAATGTACCAAAGCTGGACTTAGACATAATTTCACACTCACAACATTATGGCTGGTTGGAGACAGTCCGAACCACAAGTACCGGGTCCATGGTTCTGGCCGTATACTGGGGGGACGGGGACGACTCCCATTAACCCCTGACTATACCGGGGATACGCTTATCACAATGCCTTTCTGGTCTGTGCTGAAGCAGGGCATTCTGGCAGCCAAGTGGCTTGACCTTTATTAGTGAGCCTGGTTACCCCCTCTCGGAACCACAGACTTAGAAATCGCCAGCTCATATACAGTGCATAAAATATATTTATATATATACCCTTATACACCATTTTAATAAAAAATATCACAAAATTCTTCTAAGTCCCTCGGGAAGAGTGAAAGACGCGCACGTTCATTTTCAGAGCTCCTAGACCTTCCTATAAGAAGTTAGCCAAAAAGTAGTTTCGAAAAACGCTTAGGTTAAGTTTCAGAGTTGCTTCTAATGTACCAAAGCTGGACTTAGACATAATTTCACTCTCACAACATTATGGCTGGTTGGAGACAGTCCGAACCACAAGTACCGGGTCCATGGTTCTGGCCGTATACTGGGGGGACGGGGACGACTCCCATTAACCCCTGACTATACCGGGGATACGCTTATCACAATGCCTTTCTGGTCTGTGCTGAAGCAGGGCATTCTGGCAGCCAAGTGGCTTGACCTTTATTAGTGAGCCTGGTTACCCCCTCTCGGAACCACAGACTTAGAAATCGCCAGCTCATATACAGTGCATAAAATATATGTATATAATATATTTATATATATACCCTTATACACCATTTTAATTAAAAATATCACAAAATTCTTCTAAGTCCCTCGGGAAGAGTAAAAGACGCGCACGTTCATTTTCAGAGCTCCTAGTCCTTCCTATAAGAAGTTAGCCAAAAAGTAGCTTCGAAAAACGCTTAGGTTAAGTTTCAGAGTTGCTTCTAATGTACCAAAGCTGGACTTAGACATAATTTCACTCTCACAACATTATGGCTGGTTGGAGACAGTCCGAACCACAAGTACCGGGTCCATGGTTCTGGCCGTATACTGGGGGGACGGGGACGACTCCCATTAACCCCTGACTATTCCGGGGATACGCTTATCACAATGCCTTTCTGGTCTGTGCTGAAGTAGGGCATTCTGGCAGCCAAGTGGCTTGACCTTTATTAGTGAGCCTGGTTACCTCCTCTCGGAACCACAGACTTAGAAATCGCCAGCTCATATACAGTGCATAAAATATATTTATATATATACCCTTATACACCATTTTAATAAAAAATATCACAAAATTCTTCTAAGTCCCTCGGGAAGAGTGAAAGACGCGCACGTTCATTTTCAGAGCTCCTAGACCTTCCTATAAGAAGTTAGCCAAAAAGTAGCTTCGAAAAACGCTTAGGTTAAGTTTCAGAGTTGCTTCTAATGTACCAAAGCTGGACTTAGACATAATTTCACTCTCACAACATTATGGCTGGTTGGAGAGAGTCCGAACCACAAGTACCGGGTCCATGGTTCTGGCCGTATACTGGGGGGACGGGGACGACTCCCATTAACCCCTGACTATACCGGGGATACGCTTATCACAATGCCTTTCTGGTCTATGCTGAAGCAGGGCATTCTGGCAGCCAAGTGGCTTGACCTTTATTAGTGAGCCTGGTTACCCCCTCTCGGAACCACAGACTTAGAAATCGCCAGCTCATATACAGTGCATAAAATATATGTATATAATATATTTATATATATACCCTTATACACCATTTTAATAAAAAATATCACAAAATTCTTCTAAGTCCCTCGGGAAGAGTGAAAGACGCGCACGTTCATTTTCAGAGCTCCTAGTCCTTCCTATAAGAAGTTAGGCAAAAAGTAGCTTCGAAAAACGCTTAGGTTAAGTTTCAGAGTTGCTTCTAATGTACCAAAGCTGGACTTAGACATAATTTCACTCTCACAACATTATGGCTGGTTGGAGACAGTCCGAACCACAAGTACCGGGTCCATGGTTCATGCCGTATACTGGGGGGACGGGGACGACTCCCATTAACCCCTGACTATTCCGGGGATACGCTTATCACAATGCCTTTCTGGTCTGTGCTGAAGCAGGGCATTCTGGCAGCCAAGTGGCTTGACCTTTATTAGTGAGCCTGGTTACCCCCTCTCGGAACCACAGACTTAGAAATCGCCAGCTCATATACAGTGCATAAAATATATTTATATATATACCCTTATACACCATTTTAATAAAAAATATCACAAAATTCTTCTAAGTCCCTCGGGAAGAGTGAAAGACGCGCACGTTCATTTTCAGAGCTCCTAGACCTTCCTATAAGAAGTTAGCCAAAAAGTAGCTTCGAAAAACGCTTAGGTTAAATTTCAGAGTTGCTTCTAATGTACCAAAGCTGGACTTAGACATAATTTCACTCTCACAACATTATGGCTGGTTGGAGACAGTCCGAACCACAAGTACCGGGTCCATGGTTCTGGCCGTATACTGGGGGGACGGGGACGACTCCCATTAACCCCTGACTATACCGGGGATACGCTTATCACAATGCCTTTCTGGTCTGTGCTGAAGCAGGGCATTCTGGCAGCCAAGTGGCTTGACCTTTATTAGTGAGCCTGGTTACCCCCTCTCGGAACCACAGATTTAGAAATCGCCAGCTCATATACAGTGCATAAAATATATTTATATATATACCCTTATACACCATTTTAATAAAAAATATCACAAAATTCTTCTAAGTCCCTCGGGAAGAGTGAAAGACGCGCACGTTCATTTTCAGAGCTCCTAGACCTTCCTATAAGAAGTTAGCCAAAAAGTAGCTTCGAAAAACGCTTAGGTTAAGTTTCAGAGTTGCTTCTAATGTACCAAAGCTGGACTTAGACATAATTTCACACTCACAAGATTATGGCTGGTTGGAGACAGTCCGAACCACAAGTACCGGGTCCATGGTTCTGGCCGTATACTGGGGGGACGGGGACGACTCCCATTAACCCCTGACTATACCGGGGATACGCTTATCACAATGCCTTTCTGGTCTGTGCTGAAGCAGGGCATTCTGGCAGCCAAGTGGCTTGACCTTTATTAGTGAGCCTGGTTACCCCCGCTCGGAACCACAGACTTAGAAATCGCCAGCTCATATACAGTGCATAAAATATATTTATATATATACCCTTATACACCATTTTAATAAAAAATATCACAAAATTCTTCTAAGTCCCTCGGGAAGAGTGAAAGACGCGCACGTTCATTTTCAGAGCTCCTAGACCTTCCTACAGTATAAGAAGTTAGCCAAAAAGTAGCTTCGAAAAACGCTTAGGTTAAGTTTCAGAGTTGCTTCTAATGTACCAAAGCTGGACTTCGACATAATTTCACTCTCACAACATTATGGCTGGTTGGAGAGAGTCCGAACCACAAGTACCGGGTCCATGGTTCTGGCCGTATACTGGGGGGACGGGGACGACTCCCATTAACCCCTGACTATACCGGGGATACGCTTATCACAATGCCTTTCTGGTCTATGCTGAAGCAGGGCATTCTGGCAGCCAAGTGGCTTGACCTTTATTAGTGAGCCTGGTTACCCCCTCTCGGAACCACAGACTTAGAAATCGCCAGCTCATATACAGTGCATAAAATATATGTATATAATATATTTATATATATACCCTTATACACCATTTTAATAAAAAATATCACAAAATTCTTCTAAGTCCCTCGAGAAGAGTGAAAGACGCGCACGTTCATTTTCAGAGCTCCTAGTCCTTCCTATAAGAAGTTAGGCAAAAAGTAGCTTCGAAAAACGCTTAGGTTAAGTTTCAGAGTTGCTTCTAATGTACCAAAGCTGGACTTAGACATAATTTCACTCTCACAACATTATGGCTGGTTGGAGACAGTCCGAACCACAAGTACCGGGTCCATGGTTCTGGCCATATACTGGGGGGACGGGGACGACTCCCATTAACCCCTGACTATACCGGGGATACGCTTATCACAATGCCTTTCTGGTCTGTGCTGAAGCAGGGCATTCTGGCAGCCAAGTGGCTTGACCTTTATTAGTGAGCCTGGTTACCCCCTCTCGGAACCACAGACTTAGAAATCGCCAGCTCATATACAGTGCATAAAATATATTTATATATATACCCTTATACACCATTTTAATAAAAAATATCACAAAATTCTTCTAAGTCCCTCGGGAAGAATGAAAGACGCGCACGTTCATTTTCAGAGCTCCTAGACCTTCCTATAAGAAGTTAGCCAAAAAGTAGCTTCGAAAAACGCTTAGGTTAAGTTTCAGAGTTGCTTCTAATGTACCAAAGCTGGACTTAGACATAATTTCACTCTCACAACATTATGGCTGGTTGGAGACAGTCCGAACCACAAGTACCGGGTCCATGGTTCTGGCCGTATACTGGGGGGACGGGGACGACTCCCATTAACCCCTGACTATTCCGGGGATACGCTTATCACAATGCCTTTCTGGTCTGTGCTGAAGCAGGGCATTCTGGCAGCCAAGTGGCTTGACCTTTATTAGTGAGCCTGGTTACCCCCTCTCGGAACCACAGACTTAGAAATCGCCAGCTCATATACAGTGCATAAAATATATTTATATATATACCCTTATACACCATTTTAATAAAAAATATCACAAAATTCTTCTAAGTCCCTCGGGAAGCGTGAAAGACGCGCACGTTCATTTTCAGAGCTCCTAGACCTTCCTATAAGAAGTTAGCCAAAAAGTAGCTTCGAAAAACGCTTAGGTTAAGTTTCAGAGTTGCTTCTAATGTACCAAAGCTGGACTTAGACATAATTTCACTCTCACAACATTATGGCTGGTTGGAGACAGTCCAAACCACAAGTACCGGGTCCATGGTTCTGGCCGTATACTGGGGGGACGGGGACGACTCCCATTAACCCCTGACTATACCGGGGATACGCTTATCACAATGCCTTTCTGGTCTGTGCTGAAGCAGGGCATTCTGGCAGCCAAGTGGCTTGACCTTTATTAGTGAGCCTGGTTACCCCCTCTCGGAACCACAGACTTAGAAATCGCCAGCTCATATACAGTGCATAAAATATATGTATATAATATATTTATATATATACCCTTATACACCATTTTAATAAAAAATATCACAAAATTCTTCTAAGTCCCTCGGGAAGAGTGAAAGACGCGCACGTTCGTTTTCAGAGCTCCTAGTCCTTCCTATAAGAAGTTAGCCAAAAAGTAGCTTCGAAAAACGCTTAGGTTAAGTTTCAGAGTTGCTTCTAATGTACCAAAGCTGGACTTAGACATAATTTCACTCTCACAACATTATGGCTGGTTGGAGACAGTCCGAACCACAAGTACCGGGTCCATGGTTCTGGCCGTATACTGGGGGGACGGGGACGACTCCCATTAACCCCTGACTATTCCGGGGATACGCTTATCACAATGCCTTTATGGTCTGTGCTGAAGCAGGGCATTCTGGCAGCCAAGTGGCTTGACCTTTATTAGTGAGCCTGGTTACCCCCTCTCGGAACCACAGACTTAGAAATCGCCAGCTCATATACAGTGCATAAAATATATTTATATATATACCCTTATACACCATTTTAATAAAAAATATCACAAAATTCTTCTAAGTCCCTCGGGAAGAGTGAAAGACGCGCACGTTCATTTTCAGAGCTCCTAGACCTTCCTATAAGAAGTTAGCCAAAAAGTAGCTTCGAAAAACGCTTAGGTTAAGTTTCAGAGTTGCTTCTAATGTACCAAAGCTGGACTTAGACATAATTTCACTCTCACAACATTATGGCTGGTTGGAGACAGTCCGAACCACAAGTACCGGGTCCATGGTTCTGGCCGTATACTGGGGGGACGGGGAATACTCCCATTAACCCCTGACTATACCGGGGATACGCTTATCACAATGCCTTTCTGGTCTGTGCTGAAGCAGGGCATTCTGGCAGCCAAGTGGCTTGACCTTTATTAGTGAGCCTGGTTACCCCCTCTCGGAACAACAGACTTAGAAATCGCCAGCTCATATACAGTGCATAAAATATATTTATATATATACCCTTATACACCATTTTAATAAAAAATATCACAAAATTCTTCTAAGTCCCTCGGGAAGAGTGAAAGACGCGCACGTTCATTTTCAGAGCTCCTAGACCTTCCTATAAGAAGTTAGCCAAAAAGTAGCTTCGAAAAACGCTTAGGTTAAGTTTCAGAGTTGCTTCTAATGTACCAAAGCTGGACTTAGACATAATTTCACTCTCACAACATTATGGCTGGTTGGAGACAGTCCGAACCACAAGTACCGGGTCCATGGTTCTGGCCGTATACTGGGGGGACGGGGACGACTCCCATTAACCCCTGACTATACCGGGGATACGCTTATCACAATGCCTTTCTGGTCTATGCTGAAGCAGGGCATTCTGGCAGCCAAGTGGCTTGACCTTTATTAGTGAGCCTGGTTACCCCCTCTCGGAACCACAGACTTAGAAATCGCCAGCTCATATACAGTGCATAAAATATATGTATATAATATATTTATATATATACCCTTATACACCATTTTAATAAAAAATATCACAAAATTCTTCTAAGTCCCTCGGGAAGCGTGAAAGACGCGCACGTTCATTTTCAGAGCTCCTAGACCTTCCTATAAGAAGTTAGCCAAAAAGTAGCTTCGAAAAACGCTTAGGTTAAGTTTCAGAGTTGCTTCTAATGTACCAAAGCTGGACTTAGACATAATTTCACTCTCACAACATTATGGCTGGTTGGAGACAGTCCAAACCACAAGTACCGGGTACATGGTTCTGGCCGTATACTGGGGGGACGGGGACGACTCCCATTAACCCCTGACTATACCGGGGATACGCTTATCACAATGCCTTTCTGGTCTGTGCTGAAGCAGGGCATTCTGGCAGCCAAGTGGCTTGACCTTTATTAGTGAGCCTGGTTACCCCCTCTCGGAACCACAGACTTAGAAATCGCCAGCTCATATACAGTGCATAAAATATATGTATATAATATATTTATATATATACCCTTATACACCATTTTAATAAAAAATATCACAAAATTCTTCTAAGTCCCTCGGGAAGAGTGAAAGACGCGCACGTTCGTTTTCAGAGCTCCTAGTCCTTCCTATAAGAAGTTAGCCAAAAAGTAGCTTCGAAAAACGCTTAGGTTAAGTTTCAGAGTTGCTTCTAATGTACCAAAGCTGGACTTAGACATAATTTCACTCTCACAACATTATGGCTGGTTGGAGACAGTCCGAACCACAATTACCGGGTCCATGGTTCTGGCCGTATACTGGGGGGACGGGGACGACTCCCATTAACCCCTGACTATTCCGGGGATACGCTTATCACAATGCCTTTATGGTCTGTGCTGAAGCAGGGCATTCTGGCAGCCAAGTGGCTTGACCTTTATTAGTGAGCCTGGTTACCCCCTCTCGGAACCACAGACTTAGAAATCGCCAGCTCATATACAGTGCATAAAATATATTTATATATATACCCTTATACACCATTTTAATAAAAAATATCACAAAATTCTTCTAAGTCCCTCGGGAAGAGTGAAAGACGCGCACGTTCATTTTCAGAGCTCCTAGACCTTCCTATAAGAAGTTAGCCAAAAAGTAGCTTCGAAAAACGCTTAGGTTAAGTTTCAGAGTTGCTTCTAATGTACCAAAGCTGGACTTAGACATAATTTCACTCTCACAACATTATGGCTGGTTGGAGACAGTCCGAACCACAAGTACCGGGTCCATGGTTCTGGCCGTATACTGGGGGGACGGGGAATACTCCCATTAACCCCTGACTATACCGGGGATACGCTTATCACAATGCCTTTCTGGTCTGTGCTGAAGCAGGGCATTCTGGCAGCCAAGTGGCTTGACCTTTATTAGTGAGCCTGGTTACCCCCTCTCGGAACCACAGACTTAGAAATCGCCAGCTCATATACAGTGCATAAAATATATTTATATATATACCCTTATACACCATTTTAATAAAAAAATATCACAAAATTCTTCTAAGTCCCTCGGGAAGAGTGAAAGACGCGCACGTTCATTTTCAGAGCTCCTAGACCTTCCTATAAGAAGTTAGCCAAAAAGTAGCTTCGAAAAACGCTTAGGTTAAGTTTCAGAGTTGCTTCTAATGTACCAAAGCTGGACTTAGACATAATTTCACACTCACAACATTATGGCTGGTTGGAGACAGTCCGAACCACAAGTACCGGGTCCATGGTTCTGGCCGTATACTGGGGGGACGGGGACGACTCCCATTAACCCCTGACTATACCGGGGATACGCTTATCACAATGCCTTTCTGGTCTGTGCTGAAGCAGGGCATTCTGGCAGCCAAGTGGCTTGACCTTTATTAGTGAGCCTGGTTACCCCCTCTCGGAACAACAGACTTAGAAATCGCCAGCTCATATACAGTGCATAAAATATATTTATATATATACCCTTATACACCATTTTAATAAAAAATATCACAAAATTCTTCTAAGTCCCTCGGGAAGAGTGAAAGACGCGCACGTTCATTTTCAGAGCTCCTAGACCTTCCTATAAGAAGTTAGCCAAAAAGTAGCTTCGAAAAACGCTTAGGTTAAGTTTCAGAGTTGCTTCTAATGTACCAAAGCTGGACTTAGACATAATTTCACTCTCACAACATTATGGCTGGTTGGAGACAGTCCGAACCACAAGTACCGGGTCCATGGTTCTGGCCGTATACTGGGGGGACGGGGACGACTCCCATTAACCCCTGACTATACCGGGGATACGCTTATCACAATGCCTTTCTGGTCTATGCTGAAGCAGGGCATTCTGGCAGCCAAGTGGCTTGACCTTTATTAGTGAGCCTGGTTACCCCCTCTCGGAACCACAGACTTAGAAATCGCCAGCTCATATACAGTGCATAAAATATATGTATATAATATATTTATATATATACCCTTATACACCATTTTAATAAAAAATATCACAAAATTCTTCTAAGTCCCTCGGGAAGAGTGAAAGACGCGCACGTTCATTTTCAGAGCTCCTAGTCCTTCCTATAAGAAGTTTGCCAAAAAGTAGCTTCGAAAAACGCTTAGGTTAAGTTTCAGAGTTGCTTCTAATGTACCAAAGCTGGACTTAGACATAATTTCACTCTCACAACATTATGGCTGGTTGGAGACAGTCCGAACCACAAGTACCGGGTCCATGGTTCTGGCCGTATACTGGGGGGACGGGGACGACTCCCATTAACCCCTGACTATACCGGGGATACGCTTATCACAATGCCTTTCTGGTCTGTGCTGAAGCAGGGCATTCTGGCAGCCAAGTGGCTTGACCTTTATTAGTGAGCCTGGTTACCCCCTCTCGGAACAACAGACTTAGAAATCGCCAGCTCATATACAGTGCATAAAATATATTTATATATATACCCTTATACACCATTTTAATAAAAAATATCACAAAATTCTTCTAAGTCCCTCGGGAAGACTGAAAGACGCGCACGTTCATTTTCAGATCTCCTAGACCTTCCTATAAGAAGTTAGCCAAAAAGTAGCTTCGAAAAACGCTTAGGTTAAGTTTCAGAGTTGCTTCTAATGTACCAAAGCTGGACTTAGACATAATTTCACTCTCACAACATTATGGCTGGTTGGAGACAGTCCGAACCACAAGTACCGGGTCCATGGTTCTGGCCGTATACTGGGGGGGACGGGGACGACTCCCATTAACCCCTGACTATACCGGGGATAAGCTTATCACAGTGCCTTTCTGGTCTGTGCTGAAGCAGGGCATTCTGGCAGCCAAGTGGCTTGACATTTATTAGTGAGCCTGGTTACCCCCTCTCGGAACCACAGACTTAGAAATCGCCAGCTCATATACAGTGCATAAAATATATTTATATATATATACCCTTATACACCATTTTAATAAAAAATATCACAAAATTATTCTAAGTCCCTCGGGAAGAGTGAAAGACGCGCACGTTCATTTTCAGAGCTCCTAGACCTTCCTATAAGAAGTTAGCCAAAAAGTAGCTTCGAAAAACGCTTAGGTTAAGTTTCAGAGTTGCTTCTAATGTACCAAAGCTGGACTTAGACATAATTTCACACTCACAACATTATGGCTGGTTGGAGACAGTCCGAACCACAAGTACCGGGTCCATGGTTCTGGCCGTATACTGGGGGGACGGGGACGACTCCCATTAACCCCTGACTATACCGGGGATACGCTTATCACAATGCCTTTCTGGTCTGTGCTGAAGCAGGGCATTCTGGAAGCCAAGTGGCTTGACCTTTATTAGTGAGCCTGGTTACCCCCTCTCGGAACAACAGACTTAGAAATCGCCAGCTCATATACAGTGCATAAAATATATTTATATATATACCCTTATACACCATTTTAATAAAAAATATCACAAAATTCTTCTAAGTCCCTCGGGAAGAGTGAAAGACGCGCACGTTCATTTTCAGAGCTCCTAGTCCTTCCTATAAGAAGTTAGCCAAAAAGTAGCTTCGAAAAACGCTTAGGTTAAGTTTCAGAGTTGCTTCTAATGTACCAAAGCTGGACTTAGACATAATTTCACTCTCACAACATTATGGCTGGTTGGAGACAGTCCGAACCACAAGTACCGGGTCCATGGTTCTGGCCGTATACTGGGGGGACGGGGACGACTCCCATTAACCCCTGACTATACCGGGGATACGCTTATCACAATGCCTTTCTGGTCTGTGCTGAAGCAGGGCATTCTGGCAGCCAAGTGGCTTGACCTTTATTAGTGAGCCTGGTTACCCCCTCTCGGAACAACAGACTTAGAAATCGCCAGCTCATATACAGTGCATAAAATATATTTATATATATACCTTTAAACACCATTTTAATAAAAAATATCACAAAATTCTTCTAAGTCCCTCGGGAAGACTGAAAGACGCGCACGTTCATTTTCAGATCTCCTAGACCTTCCTATAAGAAGTTAGCCAAAAAGTAGCTTCGAAAAACGCTTAGGTTAAGTTTCAGAGTTGCTTCTAATGTACCAAAGCTGGACTTAGACATAATTTCACTCTCACAACATTATGGCTGGTTGGAGACAGTCCGAACCACAAGTACCGGGTCCATGGTTCTGGCCGTATACTGGGGGGACGGGGACGACTCCCATTAACCCCTGACTATACCGGGGATACGCTTATCACAATGCCTTTCTGGTCTGTGCTGAAGCAGGGCATTCTGGCAGCCAAGTGGCTTGACCTTTATTAGTGAGCCTGGTTACCCCCTCTCGGAACAACAGACTTAGAAATCGCCAGCTCATATACAGTGCATAAAATATATTTATATATATACCTTTAAACACCATTTTAATAAAAAATATCACAAAATTCTTCTAAGTCCCTCGGGAAGACTGAAAGACGCGCACGTTCATTTTCAGATCTCCTAGACCTTCCTATAAGAAGTTAGCCAAAAAGTAGCTTCGAAAAACGCTTAGGTTAAGTTTCAGAGTTGCTTCTAATGTACCAAAGCTGGACTTAGACATAATTTCACTCTCACAACATTATGGCTGGTTGGAGACAGTCCGAACCACAAGTACCGGGTCCATGGTTCTGGCCGTATACTGGGTGGACGGGGACGACTCCCATTAACCCCTGACTATACCGGGGATAAGCTTATCACAGTGCCTTTCTGGTCTGTGCTGAAGCAGGGCATTCTGGCAGCCAAGTGGCTTGACATTTATTAGTGAGCCTGGTTACCCCCTCTCGGAACCACAGACTTAGAAATCGCCAGCTCATATACAGTGCATAAAATATATTTATATATATATACCCTTATACACCATTTTAATAAAAAATATCACAAAATTATTCTAAGTCCCTCGGGAAGAGTGAAAGACGCGCACGTTCATTTTCAGAGCTCCTAGACCTTCCTATAAGAAGTTAGCCAAAAAGTAGCTTCGAAAAACGCTTAGGTTAAGTTTCAGAGTTGCTTCTAATGTACCAAAGCTGGACTTAGACATAATTTCACTCTCACAACATTATGGCTGGTTGGAGAGAGTCCGAACCACAAGTACCGGGTCTATGGTTCTGGCCGTATACTGGGGGGACGGGGACGACTCCCATTAACCCCTGACTATACCGGGGATACGCTTATCACAATGCCTTACTGGTCTGTGCTGAAGCAGGGCATTCTGGCAGCCAAGTGGCTTGACCTTTATTAGTGAGCCTGGTTACCCCCTCTCGGAACAACAGACTTAGAAATCGCCAGCTCATATACAGTGCATAAAATATATTTATATATATACCTTTAAACACCATTTTAATAAAAAATATCACAAAATTCTTCTAAGTCCCTCGGGAAGACTGAAAGACGCGCACGTTCATTTTCAGATCTCCTAGACCTTCCTATAAGAAGTTAGCCAAAAAGTAGCTTCGAAAAACGCTTAGGTTAAGTTTCAGAGTTGCTTCTAATGTACCAAAGCTGGACTTAGACATAATTTCACTCTCACAACATTATGGCTGGTTGGAGACAGTCCGAACCACAAGTACCGGGTCCATGGTTCTGGCCGTATACTGGGTGGACGGGGACGACTCCCATTAACCCCTGACTATACCGGGGATAAGCTTATCACAGTGCCTTTCTGGTCTGTGCTGAAGCAGGGCATTCTGGCAGCCAAGTGGCTTGACATTTATTAGTGAGCCTGGTTACCCCCTCTCGGAACCACAGACTTAGAAATCGCCAGCTCATATACAGTGCATAAAATATATTTATATATATATACCCTTATACACCATTTTAATAAAAAATATCACAAAATTATTCTAAGTCCCTCGGGAAGAGTGAAAGACGCGCACGTTCATTTTCAGAGCTCCTAGACCTTCCTATAAGAAGTTAGCCAAAAAGTAGCTTCGAAAAACGCTTAGGTTAAGTTTCAGAGTTGCTTCTAATGTACCAAAGCTGGACTTAGACATAATTTCACTCTCACAACATTATGGCTGGTTGGAGAGAGTCCGAACCACAAGTACCGGGTCTATGGTTCTGGCCGTATACTGGGGGGACGGGGACGACTCCCATTAACCCCTGACTATACCGGGGATACGCTTATCACAATGCCTTACTGGTCTGTGCTGAAGCAGGGCATTCTGGCAGCCAAGTGGCTTGACCTTTATTAGTGAGCCTGGTTACCCCCTCTCGGAACCACAGACTTAGAAATCGCCATCTCATATACAGTGCATAAAATATATTTATATATATACCCTTATACACCATTTTAATAAAAAATATCACAAAATTCTTCTAAGTCCCTCGGGAAGAGTGAAAGACGCGCACGTTCATTTTCAGAGCTCCTAGACCTTCCTATAAGAAGTTAGCCAAAAAGTAGCTTCGAAAAACGCTTAGGTTAAGTTTCAGAGTTGCTTCTAATGTACCAAAGCTGGACTTAGACATAATTTCACTCTCACAACATTATGGCTGGTTGGAGACAGTCCGAACCACAAGTACCGGGTCCATGGTTCTGGGCGTATACTGGGGGGACGGGGACGACTCCCATTAACCCCTGACTATACCGGGGATACGCTTATCACAATGCCTTTCTGGTCTGTGCTGAAGCAGGGCATTCTGGCAGCCAAGTGGCTTGACCTTTATTAGTGAGCCTGGTTACCCCCTCTCGGAACAACAGACTTAGAAATCGCCAGCTCATATACAGTGCATAAAATATATTTATATATATACCCTTATACACCATTTTAATAAAAAATATCACAAAATTCTTCTAAGTCCCTCGGGAAGACTGAAAGACGCGCACGTTCATTTTCAGATCTCCTAGACCTTCCTATAAGAAGTTAGCCAAAAAGTAGCTTCGAAAAACGCTTAGGTTAAGTTTCAGAGTTGCTTCTAATGTACCAAAGCTGGACTTAGACATAATTTCACTCTCACAACATTATGGCTGGTTGGAGACAGTCCGAACCACAAGTACCGGGTCCATGGTTCTGGCCGTATACTGGGGGGACGGGGACGACTCCCATTAACCCCTGACTATACCGGGGATACGCTTATCACAATGCCTTTCTGGTCTGTGCTGAAGCAGGGCATTCTGGCAGCCAAGTGGCTTGACCTTTATTAGTGAGCCTGGTTACCCCCTCTCGGAACAACAGACTTAGAAATCGCCAGCTCATATACAGTGCATAAAATATATTTATATATATACCTTTAAACACCATTTTAATAAAAAATATCACAAAATTCTTCTAAGTCCCTCGGGAAGACTGAAAGACGCGCACGTTCATTTTCAGATCTCCTAGACCTTCCTATAAGAAGTTAGCCAAAAAGTAGCTTCGAAAAACGCTTAGGTTAAGTTTCAGAGTTGCTTCTAATGTACCAAAGCTGGACTTAGACATAATTTCACTCTCACAACATTATGGCTGGTTGGAGACAGTCCGAACCACAAGTACCGGGTCCATGGTTCTGGCCGTATACTGGGGGGACGGGGACGACTCCCATTAACCCCTGACTATACCGGGGATAAGCTTATCACAGTGCCTTTCTGGTCTGTGCTGAAGCAGGGCATTCTGGCAGCCAAGTGGCTTGACATTTATTAGTGAGCCTGGTTACCCCCTCTCGGAACCACAGACTTAGAAATCGCCAGCTCATATACAGTGCATAAAATATATTTATATATATATACCCTTATACACCATTTTAATAAAAAATATCACAAAATTATTCTAAGTCCCTCGGGAAGAGTGAAAGACGCGCACGTTCATTTTCAGAGCTCCTAGACCTTCCTATAAGAAGTTAGCCAAAAAGTAGCTTCGAAAAACGCTTAGGTTAAGTTTCAGAGTTGCTTCTAATGTACCAAAGCTGGACTTAGACATAATTTCACTCTCACAACATTATGGCTGGTTGGAGAGAGTCCGAACCACAAGTACCGGGTCTATGGTTCTGGCCGTATACTGGGGGGACGGGGACGACTCCCATTAACCCCTGACTATACCGGGGATACGCTTATCACAATGCCTTACTGGTCTGTGCTGAAGCAGGGCATTCTGGCAGCCAAGTGGCTTGACCTTTATTAGTGAGCCTGGTTACCCCCTCTCGGAACCACAGACTTAGAAATCGCCATCTCATATACAGTGCATAAAATATATTTATATATATACCCTTATACACCATTTTAATAAAAAATATCACAAAATTCTTCTAAGTCCCTCGGGAAGAGTGAAAGACGCGCACGTTCATTTTCAGAGCTCCTAGACCTTCCTATAAGAAGTTAGCCAAAAAGTAGCTTCGAAAAACGCTTAGGTTAAGTTTCAGAGTTGCTTCTAATGTACCAAAGCTGGACTTAGACATAATTTCACTCTCACAACATTATGGCTGGTTGGAGACAGTCCGAACCACAAGTACCGGGTCCATGGTTCTGGGCGTATACTGGGGGGACGGGGACGACTCCCATTAACCCCTGACTATACCGGGGATACGCTTATCACAATGCCTTTCTGGTCTGTGCTGAAGCAGGGCATTCTGGCAGCCAAGTGGCTTGACCTTTATTAGTGAGCCTGGTTACCCCCTCTCGGAACCACAGACTTAGAAATCGCCAGCTCATATACAGTGCATAAAATATATTTATATATATACCCTTATACACCATTTTAATAAAAAATATCACAAAATTCTTCTAAGTCCCTCGGGAAGAATGAAAGACGCGCACGTTCATTTTCAGAGCTCCTAGACCTTCCTATAAGAAGTTAGCCAAAAAGTAGCTTCGAAAAACGCTTAGGTTAAGTTTCAGAGTTGCTTCTAATGTACCAAAGCTGGACTTAGACATAATTTCACTCTCACAACATTATGGCTGGTTGGAGACAGTCCGAACCACAAGTACCGGGTCCATGGTTCTGGCCGTATACTGGGGGGACGGGGACGACTCCCATTAACCCCTGACTATACCGGGGATACGCTTATCACAATGCCTTTCTGGTCTGTGCTGAAGCAGGGCATTCTGGCAGCCAAGTGGCTTGACCTTTATTAGTGAGCCTGGTTACCCCCTCTCGGAACAACAGACTTAGAAATCGCCAGCTCATATACAGTGCATAAAATATATTTATATATATACCCTTATACACCATTTTAATAAAAAATATCACAAAATTCTTCTAAGTCCCTCGGGAAGACTGAAAGACGCGCACGTTCATTTTCAGATCTCCTAGACCTTCCTATAAGAAGTTAGCCAAAAAGTAGCTTCGAAAAACGCTTAGGTTAAGTTTCAGAGTTGCTTCTAATGTACAAAAGCTGGACTTAGACATAATTTCACTCTCACAACATTATGGCTGGTTGGAGACAGTCCGAACCACAAGTACCGGGTCCATGGTTCTGGCCGTATACTGGGGGGACGGGGACGACTCCCATTAACCCCTGACTATACCGGGGATAAGCTTATCACAGTGCCTTTCTGGTCTGTGCTGAAGCAGGGCATTCTGGCAGCCAAGTGGCTTGACATTTATTAGTGAGCCTGGTTACCCCCTCTCGGAACCACAGACTTAGAAATCGCCAGCTCATATACAGTGCATAAAATATATTTATATATATATACCCTTATACACCATTTTAATAAAAAATATCACAAAATTATTCTAAGTCCCTCGGGAAGAGTGAAAGACGCGCACGTTCATTTTCAGAGCTCCTAGACCTTCCTATAAGAAGTTAGCCAAAAAGTAGCTTCGAAAAACGCTTAGGTTAAGTTTCAGAGTTGCTTCAAATGTACCAAAGCTGGACTTAGACATAATTTCACTCTCACAACATTATGGCTGGTTGGAGAGAGTCCGAACCACAAGTACCGGGTCTATGGTTCTGGCCGTATACTGGGGGGACGGGGACGACTCCCATTAACCCCTGACTATACCGGGGATACGCTTATCACAATGCCTTACTGGTCTGTGCTGAAGCAGGGCATTCTGGCAGCCAAGTGGCTTGACCTTTATTAGTGAGCCTGGTTACCCCCTCTCGGAACCACAGACTTAGAAATCGCCATCTCATATACAGTGCATAAAATATATTTATATATATACCCTTATACACCATTTTAATAAAAAATATCACAAAATTCTTCTAAGTCCCTCGGGAAGAGTGAAAGACGCGCACGTTCATTTTCAGAGCTCCTAGACCTTCCTATAAGAAGTTAGCCAAAAAGTAGCTTCGAAAAACGCTTAGGTTAAGTTTCAGAGTTGCTTCTAATGTACCAAAGCTGGACTTAGACATAATTTCACTCTCACAACATTATGGCTGGTTGGAGACAGTCCGAACCACAAGTACCGGGTCCATGGTTCTGGCCGTATACTGGGGGGACGGGGACGACTCCCATTAACCCCTGACTATACCGGGGATACGCTTATCACAATGCCTTTCTGGTCTGTGCTGAAGCAGGGCATTCTGGCAGCCAAGTGGCTTGACCTTTATTAGTGAGCCTGGTTACCCCCTCTCGGAACCACAGACTTAGAAATCGCCAGCTCATATACAGTGCATAAAATATATTTATATATATACCCTTATACACCATTTTAATAAAAAATATCACAAAATTCTTCTAAGTCCCTCGGGAAGAGTGAAAGACGCGCACGTTCATTTTCAGAGCTCCTAGACCTTCCTATAAGAAGTTAGCCAAAAAGTAGCTTCGAAAAACGCTTAGGTTAAGTTTCAGAGTTGCTTCTAATGTACCAAAGCTTGACTTAGACATAATTTCACTCTCACAACATTATGGCTGGTTGGAGACAGTCCGAACCACAAGTACCGGGTCCATGGTTCTGGCCGTATACTGGGGGGACGGGGACGACTCCCATTAACCCCTGACTATACCGGGGATACGCTTATCACAATGCCTTACTGGTCTGTGCTGAAGCAGGGCATTCTGGCAGCCAAGTGGCTTGACCTTTATTAGTGAGCCTGGTTACCCCCTCTCGGAACCACAGACTTAGAAATCGCCAGCTCATATACAGTGCATAAAATATATTTATATATATACCCTTATACACCATTTTAATAAAAAATATCACAAAATTCTTCTAAGTCCCTCGGGAAGAGTGAAAGACGCGCACGTTCATTTTCAGAGCTCCTAGACCTTCCTATAAGAAGTTAGCCAAAAAGTAGCTTCGAAAAACGCTTAGGTTAAGTTTCAGAGTTGCTTCTAATGTACCAAAGCTTGACTTAGACATAATTTCACTCTCACAACATTATGGCTGGTTGGAGAGAGTCCGAACCACAAGTACCGAGTCCATGGTTCTGGGCGTATACTGGGGGGACGTGGACGACTCCCATTAACCCCTGACTATACCGGGGATACGCTTATCACAATGCCTTACTGGTCTGTGCTGAAGCAGGGCATTTCGGCAGCCAAGTGGCTTGACCTTTATTAGTGAGCCTGGTTACCCCCTCTCGGAACCACAGACTTAGAAATCGCCAGCTCATATACAGTGCATAAAATATATGTATATAATATATTTATATATATACCCTTATACACCATTTTAATAAAAAATATCACAAAATTCTTCTAAGTCCCTCGGGAAGAGTGAAAGACGCGCACGTTCATTTTTAGAGCTCCTAGACCTTCCTATAAGAAGTTAGCCAAAAAGTAGCTTCGAAAAACGCTTAGGTTAAGTTTCAGAGTTGCTTCTAATGTACCAAAGCTTGACTTAGACATAATTTCACTCTCACAACATTATGGCTGGTTGGAGAGAGTCCGAACCACAAGTACCGAGTCCATGGTTCTGGGCGTATACTGGGGGGACGTGGACGACTCCCATTAACCCCTGACTATACCGGGGATACGCTTATCACAATGCCTTACTGGTCTGTGCTGAAGCAGGGCATTTCGGCAGCCAAGTGGC
Source organism: Ascaphus truei (assembly GCF_040206685.1). Classification (NCBI taxonomy): domain Eukaryota; kingdom Metazoa; phylum Chordata; class Amphibia; order Anura; family Ascaphidae; genus Ascaphus; species Ascaphus truei. Next base: position 338,124 of record NW_027456740.1, on the reverse strand, counting down.
TTGACCTTTATTAGTGAGCCTGGTTACCCCCTCTCGGAACCACAGACTTAGAAATCGCCAGCTCATATACAGTGCATAAAATATATGTATATAATATATTTATATATATACCCTTATACACCATTTTAATAAAAAATATCACAAAATTCTTCTAAGTCCCTCGGGAAGAGTGAAAGACGCGCACGTTCATTTTTAGAGCTCCTAGACCTTCCTATAAGAAGTTAGCCAAAAAGTAGCTTCGAAAAACGCTTAGGTTAAGTTTCAGAGTTGCTTCTAATGTACCAAAGCTGGACTTAGACATAATTTCACTCTCACAACATTATGGCTGGTTGGAGAGAGTCCGAACCACAAGTACCGAGTCCATGGTTCTGGGCGTATACTGGGGGGACGGGGACGACTCCCATTAACCCCTGACTATACCGGGGATACGCTTATCACAATGCCTTACTGGTCTGTGCTGAAGCAGGGCATTTCGGCAGCCAAGTGGCTTGACCTTTATTAGTGAGCCTGGTTACCCCCTCTCGGAACCACAGACTTAGAAATCGCCAGCTCATATACAGTGCATAAAATATATGTATATAATATATTTATATATATACCCTTATACACCATTTTAATAAAAAATATCACAAAATTCTTCTATGTCCCTCGGGAAGAGTGAAAGACGCGCACGTTCATTTTCAGAGCTCCTAGACCTTCCTATAAGAAGTTAGCCAAAAAGTAGCTTCGAAAAACGCTTAGGTTAAGTTTCAGAGTTGCTTCTAATGTACCAAAGCTGGACTTAGACATAATTTCACTCTCACAACATTATGGCTGGTTGGAGAGAGTCCGAACCACAAGTACCGAGTACATGGATCTGGGCGTATACTGGGGGGACGGGGACGACTCCCATTAACCCCTGACTATACCGGGGATACGCTTATCACAATGCCTTACTGGTCTGTGCTGAAGCAGGGCATTTCGGCAGCCAAGTGGCTTGACCTTTATTAGTGAGCCTGGTTACCCCCTCTCGGAACCACAGACTTAGAAATCGCCAGCTCATATACAGTGCATAAAATATATGTATATAATATATTTATATATATATACCCTTATACACCATTTTAATAAAAAATATCACAAAATTCTTCTAAGTCCCTCGGGAAGAGTGAAAGACGCGCATGTTCATTTTTAGAGCTCCTAGACCTTCCTATAAGAAGTTAGCCAAAAAGTAGTTTCGAAAAACGCTTAGGTTAAGTTTCAGAGTTGCTTCTAATGTACCAAAGCTGGACTTAGACATAATTTCACACTCACAACATTATGGCTGGTTGGAGACAGTCCGAACCACAAGTACCGGGTCCATGGTTGTGGCCGTATACTGGGGGGACGGGGACGACTCCCATTAACCCCTGACTATACCGGGGATACGCTTATCACAATGCCTTTCTGGTCTGTGCTGAAGCAGGGCATTCTGGCAGCCAAGTGGCTTGACCTTTATTAGTGAGCCTGGTTACCCCCTCTCGGAACCACAGACTTAGAAATCGCCAGCTCATATACAGTGCATAAAATATATTTATATATATACCCTTATACACCATTTTAATAAAAAATATCACAAAATTATTCTAAGTCCCTCGGGAAGAGTGAAAGACGCGCACGTTCATTTTCAGAGCTCCTAGACCTTCCTATAAGAAGTTAGCCAAAAAGTAGCTTCGAAAAACGCTTAGGTTAAGTTTCAGAGTTGCTTCTAATGTACCAAAGCTGGACTTAGACATAATTTCACTCTCACAACATTATGGCTGGTTGGAGAGAGTCCGAACCACAAGTACCGGGTCCATGGTTCTGGCCGTATACTGGGGGGACGGGGACGACTCCCATTAACCCCTGACTATACCGGGGATACGCTTATCACAATGCCTTACTTATCTGTGCTGAGCAGGGCATTCTGGCAGCCAAGTGGCTTGACCTTTATTAGTGAGCCTGGTTACCCCCTCTCGGAACCACAGACTTAGAAATCGCCAGCTCATATACAGTGCATAAAATATATTTATATATATACCCTTATACACCATTTTAATAAAAAATATCACAAAATTCTTCTAAGTCCCTCGGGAAGAGTGAAAGACGCGCACGTTCATTTTCAGAGCTCCTAGACCTTCCTATAAGAAGTTAGCCAAAAAGTAGCTTCGAAAAACGCTTAGGTTAAGTTTCAGAGTTGCTTCTAATGTACCAAAGCTGGACTTAGACATAATTTCACTCTCACAACATTATGGCTGGTTGGAGAGAGTCCGAACCACAAGTACCGGGTCCATGGTTCTGGCCGTATACTGGGGGGACGGGGACGACTCCCATTAACCCCTGACTATACCGGGGATACGCTTATCACAATGCCTTACTTATCTGTGCTGAGCAGGGCATTCTGGCAGCCAAGTGGCTTGACCTTTATTAGTGAGCCTGGTTACCCCCTCTCGGAACCACAGACTTAGAAATCGCCAGCTCATATACAGTGCATAAAATATATTTATATATATACCCTTATACACCATTTTAATAAAAAATATCACAAAATTCTTCTAAGTCCCTCGGGAAGAGTGAAAGACGCGCACGTTCATTTTCAGAGCTCCTAGACCTTCCTATAAGAAGTTAGCCAAAAAGTAGCTTCGAAAAACGCTTAGGTTAAGTTTCAGAGTTGCTTCTAATGTACCAAATCTGGACTTAGACATAATTTCACTCTCACAACATTATGGCTGGTTGGAGACAGTCCGAACCACAAGTACCGGGTCCATGGTTCTGGCCGTATACTGGGGGGACGGGGACGACTCCCATTAACCCCTGACTATACCGGGGATACGCTTATCACAATGCCTTACTTATCTGTGCTGAGCAGGGCATTCTGGCAGCCAAGTGGCTTGACCTTTATTAGTGAGCCTGGTTACCCCCTCTCGGAACCACAGACTTAGAAATCGCCAGCTCATATACAGTGCATAAAATATATTTATATATATACCCTTATACACCATTTTAATAAAAAATATCACAAAATTCTTCTAAGTCCCTCGGGAAGAGTGAAAGACGCGCACGTTCATTTTCAGAGCTCCTAGACCTTCCTATAAGAAGTTAGCCAAAAAGTAGCTTCGAAAAACGCTTAGGTTAAGTTTCAGAGTTGCTTCTAATGTACCAAAGCTGGACTTAGACATAATTTCACTCTCACAACATTATGGCTGGTTGGAGAGAGTCCGAACCACAAGTACCGGGTCCATGGTTCTGGCCGTATACTGGGGGGACGGGGACGACTCCCATTAACCCCTGACTATACCGGGGATACGCTTATCACAATGCCTTACTTATCTGTGCTGAGCAGGGCATTCTGGCAGCCAAGTGGCTTGACCTTTATTAGTGAGCCTGGTTACCCCCTCTCGGAACCACAGACTTAGAAATCGCCAGCTCATATACAGTGCATAAAATATATTTATATATATACCCTTATACACCATTTTAATAAAAAATATCACAAAATTCTTCTAAGTCCCTCGGGAAGAGTGAAAGACGCGCACGTTCATTTTCAGAGCTCCTAGACCTTCCTATAAGAAGTTAGCCAAAAAGTAGCTTCGAAAAACGCTTAGGTTAAGTTTCAGAGTTGCTTCTAATGTACCAAAGCTGGACTTAGACATAATTTCACTCTCACAACATTATGGCTGGTTGGAGACAGTCCGAACCACAAGTACCGGGTCCATGGTTCTGGCCGTATACTGGGGGGACGGGGACGACTCCCATTAACCCCTGACTATACCGGGGATACGCTTATCACAATGCCTTACTGGTCTGTGCTGAAGCAGGGCATTCTGGCAGCCAAGTGGCTTGACCTTTATTAGTGAGCCTGGTTACCCCCTCTAAGAACCACAGACTTAGAAATCGCCAGCTCATATACAGTGCATAAAATATATTTATATATATACCCTTATACACCATTTTAATAAAAAATATCACAAAATTCTTCTATGTCCCTCGGGAAGAGTGAAAGACGCGTACGTTCATTTTCAGAGCTCCTAGACCTTCCTATAAGAAGTTAGCCAAAAAGTAGCTTCGAAAAACGCTTAGGTTAAGTTTCAGAGTTGCTTCTAATGTACCAAAGCTGGACTTAGACATAATTTCACTCTCACAACATTATGGCTGGTTGGAGAGAGTCCGAACCACAAGTACCGGGTCCATGGTTCTGGCCGTATACTGGGGGGACGGGGACGACTCCCATTAACCCCTGACTATACCGGGGATACGCTTATCACAATGCCTTACTTATCTGTGCTGAGCAGGGCATTCTGGCAGCCAAGTGGCTTGACCTTTATTAGTGAGCCTGGTTACCCCCTCTCGGAACCACAGACTTAGAAATCGCCAGCTCATATACAGTGCATAAAATATATTTATATATATACCCTTATACACCATTTTAATAAAAAATATCACAAAATTCTTCTAAGTCCCTCGGGAAGAGTGAAAGACGCGCACGTTCATTTTCAGAGCTCCTAGACCTTCCTATAAGAAGTTAGCCAAAAAGTAGCTTCGAAAAACGCTTAGGTTAAGTTTCAGAGTTGCTTCTAATGTACCAAAGCTGGACTTAGACATAATTTCACTCTCACAACATTATGGCTGGTTGGAGAGAGTCCGAACCACAAGTACCGGGTCCATGGTTCTGGCCGTATACTGGGGGGACGGGGACGACTCCCATTAACCCCTGACTATACCGGGGATACGCTTATCACAATGCCTTACTTATCTGTGCTGAGCAGGGCATTCTGGCAGCCAAGTGGCTTGACCTTTATTAGTGAGCCTGGTTACCCCCTCTCGGAACCACAGACTTAGAAATCGCCAGCTCATATACAGTGCATAAAATATATTTATATATATACCCTTATACACCATTTTAATAAAAAATATCACAAAATTCTTCTAAGTCCCTCGGGAAGAGTGAAAGACGCGCACGTTCATTTTCAGAGCTCCTAGACCTTCCTATAAGAAGTTAGCCAAAAAGTAGCTTCGAAAAACGCTTAGGTTAAGTTTCAGAGTTGCTTCTAATGTACCAAAGCTTGACTTAGACATAATTTCACTCTCACAACATTATGGCTGGTTGGAGACAGTCCGAACCACAAGTACCGGGTCCATGGTTCTGGCCGTATACTGGGGGGACGGGGACGACTCCCATTAACCCCTGACTATACCGGGGATACGCTTATCACAATGCCTTACTGGTCTGTGCTGAAGCAGGGCATTCTGGCAGCCAAGTGGCTTGACCTTTATTAGTGAGCCTGGTTACCCCCTCTCGGAACCACAGACTTAGAAATCGCCAGCTCATATACAGTGCATAAAATATATTTATATATATACCCTTATACACCATTTTAATAAAAAATATCACAAAATTCTTCTAAGTCCCTCGGGAAGAGTGAAAGACGCGCACGTTCATTTTCAGAGCTCCTAGACCTTCCTATAAGAAGTTAGCCAAAAAGTAGCTTCGAAAAACGCTTAGGTTAAGTTTCAGAGTTGCTTCTAATGTACCAAAGCTTGACTTAGACATAATTTCACTCTCACAACATTATGGCTGGTTGGAGAGAGTCCGAACCACAAGTACCGAGTCCATGGTTCTGGGCGTATACTGGGGGGACGTGGACGACTCCCATTAACCCCTGACTATACCGGGGATACGCTTATCACAATGCCTTACTGGTCTGTGCTGAAGCAGGGCATTTCGGCAGCCAAGTGGCTTGACCTTTATTAGTGAGCCTGGTTACCCCCTCTCGGAACCACAGACTTAGAAATCGCCAGCTCATATACAGTGCATAAAATATATGTATATAATATATTTATATATATACCCTTATACACCATTTTAATAAAAAATATCACAAAATTCTTCTAAGTCCCTCGGGAAGAGTGAAAGACGCGCACGTTCATTTTTAGAGCTCCTAGACCTTCCTATAAGAAGTTAGCCAAAAAGTAGCTTCGAAAAACGCTTAGGTTAAGTTTCAGAGTTGCTTCTAATGTACCAAAGCTGGACTTAGACATAATTTCACTCTCACAACATTATGGCTGGTTGGAGACAGTCCGAACCACAAGTACCGGGTCCATGGTTCTGGCCGTATACTGGGGGGACGGGGACGACTCCCATTAACCCCTGACTATACCGGGGATACGCTTATCACAATGCCTTACTTATCTGTGCTGAGCAGGGCATTCTGGCAGCCAAGTGGCTTGACCTTTATTAGTGAGCCTGGTTACCCCCTCTCGGAACCACAGACTTAGAAATCGCCAGCTCATATACAGTGCATAAAATATATTTATATATATACCCTTATACACCATTTTAATAAAAAATATCACAAAATTCTTCTAAGTCCCTCGGGAAGAGTGAAAGACGCGCACGTTCATTTTCAGAGCTCCTAGACCTTCCTATAAGAAGTTAGCCAAAAAGTAGCTTCGAAAAACGCTTAGGTTAAGTTTCAGAGTTGCTTCTAATGTACCAAAGCTGGACTTAGACATAATTTCACTCTCACAACATTATGGCTGGTTGGAGAGAGTCCGAACCACAAGTACCGGGTCCATGGTTCTGGCCGTATACTGGGGGGACGGGGACGACTCCCATTAACCCCTGACTATACCGGGGATACGCTTATCACAATGCCTTACTTATCTGTGCTGAGCAGGGCATTCTGGCAGCCAAGTGGCTTGACCTTTATTAGTGAGCCTGGTTACCCCCTCTCGGAACCACAGACTTAGAAATCGCCAGCTCATATACAGTGCATAAAATATATTTATATATATACCCTTATACACCATTTTAATAAAAAATATCACAAAATTCTTCTAAGTCCCTCGGGAAGAGTGAAAGACGCGCACGTTCATTTTCAGAGCTCCTAGACCTTCCTATAAGAAGTTAGCCAAAAAGTAGCTTCGAAAAACGCTTAGGTTAAGTTTCAGAGTTGCTTCTAATGTACCAAAGCTGGACTTAGACATAATTTCACTCTCACAACATTATGGCTGGTTGGAGACAGTCCGAACCACAAGTACCGGGTCCATGGTTCTGGCCGTATACTGGGGGGACGGGGACGACTCCCATTAACCCCTGACTATACCGGGGATACGCTTATCACAATGCCTTACTTATCTGTGCTGAGCAGGGCATTCTGGCAGCCAAGTGGCTTGACCTTTATTAGTGAGCCTGGTTACCCCCTCTCGGAACCACAGACTTAGAAATCGCCAGCTCATATACAGTGCATAAAATATATTTATATATATACCCTTATACACCATTTTAATAAAAAATATCACAAAATTCTTCTAAGTCCCTCGGGAAGAGTGAAAGACGCGCACGTTCATTTTCAGAGCTCCTAGACCTTCCTATAAGAAGTTAGCCAAAAAGTAGCTTCGAAAAACGCTTAGGTTAAGTTTCAGAGTTGCTTCTAATGTACCAAAGCTGGACTTAGACATAATTTCACTCTCACAACATTATGGCTGGTTGGAGAGAGTCCGAACCACAAGTACCGGGTCCATGGTTCTGGCCGTATACTGGGGGGACGGGGACGACTCCCATTAACCCCTGACTATACCGGGGATACGCTTATCACAATGCCTTACTTATCTGTGCTGAGCAGGGCATTCTGGCAGCCAAGTGGCTTGACCTTTATTAGTGAGCCTGGTTACCCCCTCTCGGAACCACAGACTTAGAAATCGCCAGCTCATATACAGTGCATAAAATATATTTATATATATACCCTTATACACCATTTTAATAAAAAATATCACAAAATTCTTCTAAGTCCCTCGGGAAGAGTGAAAGACGCGCACGTTCATTTTCAGAGCTCCTAGACCTTCCTATAAGAAGTTAGCCAAAAAGTAGCTTCGAAAAACGCTTAGGTTAAGTTTCAGAGTTGCTTCTAATGTACCAAAGCTGGACTTAGACATAATTTCACTCTCACAACATTATGGCTGGTTGGAGACAGTCCGAACCACAAGTACCGGGTCCATGGTTCTGGCCGTATACTGGGGGGACGGGGACGACTCCCATTAACCCCTGACTATACCGGGGATACGCTTATCACAATGCCTTACTGGTCTGTGCTGAAGCAGGGCATTCTGGCAGCCAAGTGGCTTGACCTTTATTAGTGAGCCTGGTTACCCCCTCTAAGAACCACAGACTTAGAAATCGCCAGCTCATATACAGTGCATAAAATATATTTATATATATACCCTTATACACCATTTTAATAAAAAATATCACAAAATTCTTCTATGTCCCTCGGGAAGAGTGAAAGACGCGTACGTTCATTTTCAGAGCTCCTAGACCTTCCTATAAGAAGTTAGCCAAAAAGTAGCTTCGAAAAACGCTTAGGTTAAGTTTCAGAGTTGCTTCTAATGTACCAAAGCTGGACTTAGACATAATTTCACTCTCACAACATTATGGCTGGTTGGAGAGAGTCCGAACCACAAGTACCGGGTCCATGGTTCTGGCCGTATACTGGGGGGACGGGGACGACTCCCATTAACCCCTGACTATACCGGGGATACGCTTATCACAATGCCTTACTTATCTGTGCTGAGCAGGGCATTCTGGCAGCCAAGTGGCTTGACCTTTATTAGTGAGCCTGGTTACCCCCTCTCGGAACCACAGACTTAGAAATCGCCAGCTCATATACAGTGCATAAAATATATTTATATATATACCCTTATACACCATTTTAATAAAAAATATCACAAAATTCTTCTAAGTCCCTCGGGAAGAGTGAAAGACGCGCACGTTCATTTTCAGAGCTCCTAGACCTTCCTATAAGAAGTTAGCCAAAAAGTAGCTTCGAAAAACGCTTAGGTTAAGTTTCAGAGTTGCTTCTAATGTACCAAAGCTGGACTTAGACATAATTTCACTCTCACAACATTATGGCTGGTTGGAGAGAGTCCGAACCACAAGTACCGGGTCCATGGTTCTGGCCGTATACTGGGGGGACGGGGACGACTCCCATTAACCCCTGACTATACCGGGGATACGCTTATCACAATGCCTTACTTATCTGTGCTGAGCAGGGCATTCTGGCAGCCAAGTGGCTTGACCTTTATTAGTGAGCCTGGTTACCCCCTCTCGGAACCACAGACTTAGAAATCGCCAGCTCATATACAGTGCATAAAATATATTTATATATATACCCTTATACACCATTTTAATAAAAAATATCACAAAATTCTTCTAAGTCCCTCGGGAAGAGTGAAAGACGCGCACGTTCATTTTCAGAGCTCCTAGACCTTCCTATAAGAAGTTAGCCAAAAAGTAGCTTCGAAAAACGCTTAGGTTAAGTTTCAGAGTTGCTTCTAATGTACCAAAGCTGGACTTAGACATAATTTCACTCTCACAACATTATGGCTGGTTGGAGACAGTCCGAACCACAAGTACCGGGTCCATGGTTCTGGCCGTATACTGGGGGGACGGGGACGACTCCCATTAACCCCTGACTATACCGGGGATACGCTTATCACAATGCCTTTCTGGTCTGTGCTGAAGCAGGGCATTCTGGCAGCCAAGTGGCTTGACCTTTATTAGTGAGCCTGGTTACCCCCTCTCGGAACCACAGACTTAGAAATCGCCAGCTCATATACAGTGCATAAAATATATTTATATATATACCCTTATACACCATTTTAATAAAAAATATCACAAAATTCTTCTAAGTCCCTCGGGAAGAGTGAAAGACGCGCACGTTCATTTTCAGAGCTCCTAGACCTTCCTATAAGAAGTTAGCCAAAAAGTAGCTTCGAAAAACGCTTAGGTTAAGTTTCAGAGTTGCTTCTAATGTACCAAAGCTTGACTTAGACATAATTTCACTCTCACAACATTATGGCTGGTTGGAGACAGTCCGAACCACAAGTACCGGGTCCATGGTTCTGGCCGTATACTGGGGGGACGGGGACGACTCCCATTAACCCCTGACTATACCGGGGATACGCTTATCACAATGCCTTACTGGTCTGTGCTGAAGCAGGGCATTCTGGCAGCCAAGTGGCTTGACCTTTATTAGTGAGCCTGGTTACCCCCTCTCGGAACCACAGACTTAGAAATCGCCAGCTCATATACAGTGCATAAAATATATTTATATATATACCCTTATACACCATTTTAATAAAAAATATCACAAAATTCTTCTAAGTCCCTCGGGAAGAGTGAAAGACGCGCACGTTCATTTTCAGAGCTCCTAGACCTTCCTATAAGAAGTTAGCCAAAAAGTAGCTTCGAAAAACGCTTAGGTTAAGTTTCAGAGTTGCTTCTAATGTACCAAAGCTTGACTTAGACATAATTTCACTCTCACAACATTATGGCTGGTTGGAGAGAGTCCGAACCACAAGTACCGAGTCCATGGTTCTGGGCGTATACTGGGGGGACGTGGACGACTCCCATTAACCCCTGACTATACCGGGGATACGCTTATCACAATGCCTTACTGGTCTGTGCTGAAGCAGGGCATTTCGGCAGCCAAGTGGCTTGACCTTTATTAGTGAGCCTGGTTACCCCCTCTCGGAACCACAGACTTAGAAATCGCCAGCTCATATACAGTGCATAAAATATATGTATATAATATATTTATATATATACCCTTATACACCATTTTAATAAAAAATATCACAAAATTCTTCTAAGTCCCTCGGGAAGAGTGAAAGACGCGCACGTTCATTTTTAGAGCTCCTAGACCTTCCTATAAGAAGTTAGCCAAAAAGTAGCTTCGAAAAACGCTTAGGTTAAGTTTCAGAGTTGCTTCTAATGTACCAAAGCTGGACTTAGACATAATTTCACTCTCACAACATTATGGCTGGTTGGAGAGAGTCCGAACCACAAGTACCGAGTCCATGGTTCTGGGCGTATACTGGGGGGACGGGGACGACTCCCATTAACCCCTGACTATACCGGGGATACGCTTATCACAATGCCTTACTGGTCTGTGCTGAAGCAGGGCATTTCGGCAGCCAAGTGGCTTGACCTTTATTAGTGAGCCTGGTTACCCCCTCTCGGAACCACAGACTTAGAAATCGCCAGCTCATATACAGTGCATAAAATATATGTATATAATATATTTATATATATACCCTTATACACCATTTTAATAAAAAATATCACAAAATTCTTCTATGTCCCTCGGGAAGAGTGAAAGACGCGCACGTTCATTTTCAGAGCTCCTAGACCTTCCTATAAGAAGTTAGCCAAAAAGTAGCTTCGAAAAACGCTTAGGTTAAGTTTCAGAGTTGCTTCTAATGTACCAAAGCTGGACTTAGACATAATTTCACTCTCACAACATTATGGCTGGTTGGAGAGAGTCCGAACCACAAGTACCGAGTACATGGATCTGGGCGTATACTGGGGGGACGGGGACGACTCCCATTAACCCCTGACTATACCGGGGATACGCTTATCACAATGCCTTACTGGTCTGTGCTGAAGCAGGGCATTTCGGCAGCCAAGTGGCTTGACCTTTATTAGTGAGCCTGGTTACCCCCTCTCGGAACCACAGACTTAGAAATCGCCAGCTCATATACAGTGCATAAAATATATGTATATAATATATTTATATATATACCCTTATACACCATTTTAATAAAAAATATCACAAAATTCTTCTAAGTCCCTCGGGAAGAGTGAAAGACGCGCACGTTCATTTTTAGAGCTCCTAGACCTTCCTATAAGAAGTTAGCCAAAAAGTAGTTTCGAAAAACGCTTAGGTTAAGTTTCAGAGTTGCTTCTAATGTACCAAAGCTGGACTTAGACATAATTTCACACTCACAACATTATGGCTGGTTGGAGACAGTCCGAACCACAAGTACCGGGTCCATGGTTGTGGCCGTATACTGGGGGGACGGGGACGACTCCCATTAACCCCTGACTATACCGGGGATACGCTTATCACAATGCCTTTCTGGTCTGTGCTGAAGCAGGGCATTCTGGCAGCCAAGTGGCTTGACCTTTATTAGTGAGCCTGCTTACCCCCTCTCGGAACCACAGACTTAGAAATCGCCAGCTCATATACAGTGCATAAAATATATTTATATATATACCCTTATACACCATTTTAATAAAAAATATCACAAAATTATTCTAAGTCCCTCGGGAAGAGTGAAAGACGCGCACGTTCATTTTCAGAGCTCCTAGACCTTCCTATAAGAAGTTAGCCAAAAAGTAGCTTCGAAAAACGCTTAGGTTAAGTTTCAGAGTTGCTTCTAATGTACCAAAGCTGGACTTAGACATAATTTCACTCTCACAACATTATGGCTGGTTGGAGACAGTCCGAACCACAAGTACCGGGTCCATGGTTCTGGCCGTATACTGGGGGGACGGGGACGACTCCCATTAACCCCTGACTATACCGGGGATACGCTTATCACAATGCCTTACTTATCTGTGCTGAGCAGGGCATTCTGGCAGCCAAGTGGCTTGACCTTTATTAGTGAGCCTGGTTACCCCCTCTCGGAACCACAGACTTAGAAATCGCCAGCTCATATACAGTGCATAAAATATATTTATATATATACCCTTATACACCATTTTAATAAAAAATATCACAAAATTCTTCTAAGTCCCTCGGGAAGAGTGAAAGACGCGCACGTTCATTTTCAGAGCTCCTAGACCTTCCTATAAGAAGTTAGCCAAAAAGTAGCTTCGAAAAACGCTTAGGTTAAGTTTCAGAGTTGCTTCTAATGTACCAAAGCTGGACTTAGACATAATTTCACTCTCACAACATTATGGCTGGTTGGAGAGAGTCCGAACCACAAGTACCGGGTCCATGGTTCTGGCCGTATACTGGGGGGACGGGGACGACTCCCATTAACCCCTGACTATACCGGGGATACGCTTATCACAATGCCTTACTTATCTGTGCTGAGCAGGGCATTCTGGCAGCCAAGTGGCTTGACCTTTATTAGTGAGCCTGGTTACCCCCTCTCGGAACCACAGACTTAGAAATCGCCAGCTCATATACAGTGCATAAAATATATTTATATATATACCCTTATACACCATTTTAATAAAAAATATCACAAAATTCTTCTAAGTCCCTCGGGAAGAGTGAAAGACGCGCACGTTCATTTTCAGAGCTCCTAGACCTTCCTATAAGAAGTTAGCCAAAAAGTAGCTTCGAAAAACGCTTAGGTTAAGTTTCAGAGTTGCTTCTAATGTACCAAAGCTGGACTTAGACATAATTTCACTCTCACAACATTATGGCTGGTTGGAGACAGTCCGAACCACAAGTACCGGGTCCATGGTTCTGGCCGTATACTGGGGGGACGGGGACGACTCCCATTAACCCCTGACTATACCGGGGATACGCTTATCACAATGCCTTACTTATCTGTGCTGAGCAGGGCATTCTGGCAGCCAAGTGGCTTGACCTTTATTAGTGAGCCTGGTTACCCCCTCTCGGAACCACAGACTTAGAAATCGCCAGCTCATATACAGTGCATAAAATATATTTATATATATACCCTTATACACCATTTTAATAAAAAATATCACAAAATTCTTCTAAGTCCCTCGGGAAGAGTGAAAGACGCGCACGTTCATTTTCAGAGCTCCTAGACCTTCCTATAAGAAGTTAGCCAAAAAGTAGCTTCGAAAAACGCTTAGGTTAAGTTTCAGAGTTGCTTCTAATGTACCAAAGCTGGACTTAGACATAATTTCACTCTCACAACATTATGGCTGGTTGGAGAGAGTCCGAACCACAAGTACCGGGTCCATGGTTCTGGCCGTATACTGGGGGGACGGGGACGACTCCCATTAACCCCTGACTATACCGGGGATACGCTTATCACAATGCCTTACTTATCTGTGCTGAGCAGGGCATTCTGGCAGCCAAGTGGCTTGACCTTTATTAGTGAGCCTGGTTACCCCCTCTCGGAACCACAGACTTAGAAATCGCCAGCTCATATACAGTGCATAAAATATATTTATATATATACCCTTATACACCATTTTAATAAAAAATATCACAAAATTCTTCTAAGTCCCTCGGGAAGAGTGAAAGACGCGCACGTTCATTTTCAGAGCTCCTAGACCTTCCTATAAGAAGTTAGCCAAAAAGTAGCTTCGAAAAACGCTTAGGTTAAGTTTCAGAGTTGCTTCTAATGTACCAAAGCTGGACTTAGACATAATTTCACTCTCACAACATTATGGCTGGTTGGAGACAGTCCGAACCACAAGTACCGGGTCCATGGTTCTGGCCGTATACTGGGGGGACGGGGACGACTCCCATTAACCCCTGACTATACCGGGGATACGCTTATCACAATGCCTTACTGGTCTGTGCTGAAGCAGGGCATTCTGGCAGCCAAGTGGCTTGACCTTTATTAGTGAGCCTGGTTACCCCCTCTAAGAACCACAGACTTAGAAATCGCCAGCTCATATACAGTGCATAAAATATATTTATATATATACCCTTATACACCATTTTAATAAAAAATATCACAAAATTCTTCTATGTCCCTCGGGAAGAGTGAAAGACGCGTACGTTCATTTTCAGAGCTCCTAGACCTTCCTATAAGAAGTTAGCCAAAAAGTAGCTTCGAAAAACGCTTAGGTTAAGTTTCAGAGTTGCTTCTAATGTACCAAAGCTGGACTTAGACATAATTTCACTCTCACAACATTATGGCTGGTTGGAGAGAGTCCGAACCACAAGTACCGGGTCCATGGTTCTGGCCGTATACTGGGGGGACGGGGACGACTCCCATTAACCCCTGACTATACCGGGGATACGCTTATCACAATGCCTTACTTATCTGTGCTGAGCAGGGCATTCTGGCAGCCAAGTGGCTTGACCTTTATTAGTGAGCCTGGTTACCCCCTCTCGGAACCACAGACTTAGAAATCGCCAGCTCATATACAGTGCATAAAATATATTTATATATATACCCTTATACACCATTTTAATAAAAAATATCACAAAATTCTTCTAAGTCCCTCGGGAAGAGTGAAAGACGCGCACGTTCATTTTCAGAGCTCCTAGACCTTCTTATAAGAAGTTAGCCAAAAAGTAGCTTCGAAAAACGCTTAGGTTAAGTTTCAGAGTTGCTTCTAATGTACCAAAGCTGGACTTAGACATAATTTCACTCTCACAACATTATGGCTGGTTGGAGACAGTCCGAACCACAAGTACCGGGTCCATGGTTCTGGCCGTATACTGGGGGGACGGGGACGACTCCCATTAACCCCTGACTATACCGGGGATACGCTTATCACAATGCCTTACTTATCTGTGCTGAGCAGGGCATTCTGGCAGCCAAGTGGCTTGACCTTTATTAGTGAGCCTGGTTACCCCCTCTCGGAACCACAGACTTAGAAATCGCCAGCTCATATACAGTGCATAAAATATATTTATATATATACCCTTATACACCATTTTAATAAAAAATATCACAAAACTCTTCTAAGTCCCTCGGGAAGAGTGAAAGACGCGCACGTTCATTTTCAGAGCTCCTAGACCTTCCTATAAGAAGTTAGCCAAAAAGTAGCTTCGAAAAACGCTTAGGTTAAGTTTCAGAGTTGCTTCTAATGTACCAAAGCTGGACTTAGACATAATTTCACTCTCACAACATTATGGCTGGTTGGAGAGAGTCCGAACCACAAGTACCGGGTCCATGGTTCTGGCCGTATACTGGGGGGACGGGGACGACTCCCATTAACCCCTGACTATACCGGGGATACGCTTATCACAATGCCTTACTGGTCTGTGCTGAAGCAGGGCATTCTGGCAGCCAAGTGGCTTGACCTTTATTAGTGAGCCTGGTTACCCCCTCTAAGAACCACAGACTTAGAAATCGCCAGCTCATATACAGTGCATAAAATATATTTATATATATACCCTTATACACCATTTTAATAAAAAATATCACAAAATTCTTCTAAGTCCCTCGGGAAGAGTGAAAGACGCGCACGTTCATTTTCAGAGCTCCTAGACCTTCCTATAAGAAGTTAGCCAAAAAGTAGCTTCGAAAAACGCTTAGGTTAAGTTTCAGAGTTGCTTCTAATGTACCAAAGCTGGACTTAGACATAATTTCACTCTCACAACATTATGGCTGGTTGGAGACAGTCCGAACCACAAGTACCGGGTCCATGGTTCTGGCCGTATACTGGGGGGACGGGGACGACTCCCATTAACCCCTGACTATACCGGGGATACGCTTATCACAATGCCTTTCTGGTCTGTGCTGAAGCAGGGCATTCTGGCAGCCAAGTGGCTTGACATTTATTAGTGAGCCTGGTTACCCCCTCTCGGAACCACAGACTTAGAGATCGCCAGCTCATATACAGTGCATAAAAAATATTTATATATATATATACCCTTATACACCATTTTAATAAAAAATATCACAAAATTCTTCTAAGTCCCTCGGGAAGAGTGAAAGACGCGCACGTTCATTTTCAGAGCTCCTAGACCTTCCTATAAGAAGTTAGCCAAAAAGTAGCTTCGAAAAACGCTTAGGTTAAGTTTCAGAGTTGCTTCTAATGTACCAAAGCTGGACTTAGACATAATTTCACTCTCACAACATTATGGCTGGTTGGAGACAGTCCGAACCACAAGTACCGGGTCCATGGTTCTGGCCGTATACTGGGGGGACGGGGACGACTCCCATTAACCCCTGACTATACCGGGGATACGCTTATCACAATGCCTTTCTGGTCTGTGCTGAAGCAGGGCATTCTGGCAGCCAAGTGGCTTGACCTTTATTAGTGAGCCTGGTTACCCCCTCTCGGAACCACAGACTTAGAAATCGCCAGCTCATATACAGTGCATAAAATATATTTATATATATACCCTTATACACCATTTTAATAAAAAATATCACAAAATTCTTCTAAAGGCCCTCGGGAAGAGTGAAAGACGCGCACGTTCATTTTCAGAGCTCCTAGACCTTCCTATAAGAAGTTAGCCAAAAAGTAGCTTCGAAAAACGCTTAGGTTAAGTTTCAGAGTTGCTTCTAATGTACCAAAGCTTGACTTAGACATAATTTCACTCTCACAACATTATGGCTGGTTGGAGACAGTCCGAACCACAAGTACCGGGTCCATGGTTCTGGCCGTATACTGGGGGGACGGGGACGACTCCCATTAACCCCTGACTATACCGGGGATACGCTTATCACAATGCCTTACTGGTCTGTGCTGAAGCAGGGCATTCTGGCAGCCAAGTGGCTTGACCTTTATTAGTGAGCCTGGTTACCCCCTCTCGGAACCACAGACTTAGAAATCGCCAGCTCATATACAGTGCATAAAATATATTTATATATATACCCTTATACACCATTTTAATAAAAAATATCACAAAATTCTTCTAAGTCCCTCGGGAAGAGTGAAAGACGCGCACGTTCATTTTCAGATCTCCTAGACCTTCCTACTGTATAAGAAGTTAGCCAAAAAGTAGCTTCGAAAAACGCTTAGGTTAAGTTTCAGAGTTGCTTCTAATGTACCAAAGCTGGACTTAGACATAATTTCACTCTCACAACATTATGGCTGGTTGGAGACAGTCCGAACCACAAGTACCGGGTCCATGGTTCTGGCCGTATACTGGGGGGACGGGGACGACTCCCATTAACCCCTGACTATACCGGGGATACGCTTATCACAATGCCTTTCTGGTCTGTGCTGAAGCAGGGCATTCTGGCAGCCAAGTGGCTTGACCTTTATTAGTGAGCCTGGTTACCCCCTCTCGGAACCACAGACTTAGAAATCGCCAGCTCATATACAGTGCATAAAATATATTTATATATATACCCTTATATACCATTTTAATAAAAAATATCACAAAATTCTTCTAAGTCCCTCGGGAAGAGTGAAAGACGCGCACGTTCATTTTCAGAGCTCCTAGACCTTCCTATAAGAAGTTAGCCAAAAAGTAGCTTCGAAAAACGCTTAGGTTAAGTTTCAGAGTTGCTTCTAATGTACCAAAGCTGGACTTAGACATAATTTCACTCTCACAACATTATGGCTGGTTGGAGAGAGTCCGAACCACAAGTACCGAGTCCATGGTTCTGGGCGTATACTGGGGGGACGGGGACGACTCCCATTAACCCCTGACTATACCGGGGATACGCTTATCACAATGCCTTACTGGTCTGTGCTGAAGCAGGGCATTTCGGCAGCCAAGTGGCTTGACCTTTATTAGTGAGCCTGGTTACCCCCTCTCGGAACCACTGACTTAGAAATCGCCAGCTCATATACAGTGCATAAAATATATGTATATAATATATTTATATATATACCCTTATACACCATTTTAATAAAAAATATCACAAAATTCTTCTATGTCCCTCGGGAAGAGTGAAAGACGCGCACGTTCATTTTCAGAGCTCCTAGACCTTCCTATAAGAAGTTAGCCAAAAAGTAGCTTCGAAAAACGCTTAGGTTAAGTTTCAGAGTTGCTTCTAATGTACCAAAGCTGGACTTAGACATAATTTCACTCACACAACATTATGGCTGGTTGGAGAGAGTCCGAACCACAAGTACCGAGTACATGGTTCTGGGCGTATACTGGGGGGACGGGGACGACTCCCATTAACCCCTGACTATACCGGGGATACTCTTATCACAATGCCTTACTGGTCTGTGCTGAAGCAGGGCATTTCGGCAGCCAAGTGGCTTGACCTTTATTAGTGAGCCTGGTTACCCCCTCTCGGAACACAGACTTAGAAATCGCCAGCTCATATACAGTGCATAAAATATATGTATATAATATATTTATATATATACCCTTATACACCATTTTAATAAAAAATATCACAAAATTCTTCTAAGTCCCTCGGGAAGAGTGAAAGACGCGCACGTTCATTTTTAGAGCTCCTAGACCTTCCTATAAGAAGTTAGCCAAAAAGTAGCTTCGAAAAACGCTTAGGTTAAGTTTCAGAGTTGCTTCTAATGTACCAAAGCTGGACTTAGACATAATTTCACACTCACAACATTATGGCTGGTTGGAGACAGTCCGAACCACAAGTACCGGGTCCATGGTTCTGGCCGTATACTGGGGGGACGGGGACGACTCCCATTAACCCCTGACTATACCGGGGATACGCTTATCACAATGCCTTTCTGGTCTGTGCTGAAGCAGGGCATTCTGGCAGCCAAGTGGCTTGACCTTTATTAGTGAGCCTGCTTACCCCCTCTCGGAACCACAGACTTAGAAATCGCCAGCTCATATACAGTGCATAAAATATATTTATATATATACCCTTATACACCATTTTAATAAAAAATATCACAAAATTATTCTAAGTCCCTCGGGAAGAGTGAAAGACGCGCACGTTCATTTTCAGAGCTCCTAGACCTTCCTATAAGAAGTTAGCCAAAAAGTAGCTTCGAAAAACGCTTAGGTTAAGTTTCAGAGTTGCTTCTAATGTACCAAAGCTGGACTTAGACATAATTTCACTCTCACAACATTATGGCTGGTTGGAGACAGTCCGAACCACAAGTACCGGGTCCATGGTTCTGGCCGTATACTGGGGGGACGGGGACGACTCCCATTAACCCCTGACTATACCGGGGATACGCTTATCACAATGCCTTACTTATCTGTGCTGAGCAGGGCATTCTGGCAGCCAAGTGGCTTGACCTTTATTAGTGAGCCTGGTTACCCCCTCTCGGAACCACAGACTTAGAAATCGCCAGCTCATATACAGTGCATAAAATATATTTATATATATACCCTTATACACCATTTTAATAAAAAATATCACAAAATTCTTCTAAGTCCCTCGGGAAGAGTGAAAGACGCGCACGTTCATTTTCAGAGCTCCTAGACCTTCCTATAAGAAGTTAGCCAAAAAGTAGCTTCGAAAAACGCTTAGGTTAAGTTTCAGAGTTGCTTCTAATGTACCAAAGCTGGACTTAGACATAATTTCACTCTCACAACATTATGGCTGGTTGGAGAGAGTCCGAACCACAAGTACCGGGTCCATGGTTCTGGCCGTATACTGGGGGGACGGGGACGACTCCCATTAACCCCTGACTATACCGGGGATACGCTTATCACAATGCCTTACTTATCTGTGCTGAGCAGGGCATTCTGGCAGCCAAGTGGCTTGACCTTTATTAGTGAGCCTGGTTACCCCCTCTCGGAACCACAGACTTAGAAATCGCCAGCTCATATACAGTGCATAAAATATATTTATATATATACCCTTATACACCATTTTAATAAAAAATATCACAACATTCTGCTAAGTCCCTCGGGAAGAGTGAAAGACGCGCACGTTCATTTTCAGAGCTCCTAGACCTTCCTATAAGAAGTTAGCCAAAAAGTAGCTTCGAAAAACGCTTAGGTTAAGTTTCAGAGTTGCTTCTAATGTACCAAAGCTGGACTTAGACATCATTTCACTCTCACAACATTATGGCTGGTTGGAGACAGTCCGAACCACAAGTACCGGGTCCATGGTTCTGGCCGTATACTGGGGGGACGGGGACGACTCCCATTAACCCCTGACTATACCGGGGATACGCTTATCACAATGCCTTACTGGTCTGTGCTGAAGCAGGGCATTCTGGCAGCCAAGTGGCTTGACCTTTATTAGTGAGCCTGGTTACCCCCTCTAAGAACCACAGACTTAGAAATCGCCAGCTCATATACAGTGCATAAAATATATTTATATATATACCCTTATACACCATTTTAATTAAAAATATCACAAAATTCTTCTAAGTCCCTCGGGAAGAGTGAAAGACGCGTACGTTCATTTTCAGAGCTCCTAGACCTTCCTATAAGAAGTTAGCCAAAAAGTAGCTTCGAAAAACGCTTAGGTTAAGTTTCAGAGTTTCTTCTAATGTACCAAAGCTGGACTTAGACATAATTTCACTCTCACAACATTATGGCTGGTTGGAGAGAGTCCGAACCACAAGTACCGGGTCCATGGTTCTGGCCGTATACTGGGGGGACGGGGACGACTCCCATTAACCCCTGACTATACCGGGGATACGCTTATCACAATGCCTTACTTATCTGTGCTGAGCAGGGCATTCTGGCAGCCAAGTGGCTTGACCTTTATTAGTGAGCCTGGTTACCCCCTCTCGGAACCACAGACTTAGAAATCGCCAGCTCATATACAGTGCATAAAATATATTTATATATATACCCTTATACACCATTTTAATAAAAAATATCACAAAATTCTTCTAAGTCCCTCGGGAAGAGTGAAAGACGCGCACGTTCATTTTCAGAGCTCCTAGACCTTCCTATAAGAAGTTAGCCAAAAAGTAGCTTCGAAAAACGCTTAGGTTAAGTTTCAGAGTTGCTTCTAATGTACCAAAGCTGGACTTAGACATAATTTCACTCTCACAACATTATGGCTGGTTGGAGACAGTCCGAACCACAAGTACCGGGTCCATGGTTCTGGGCGTATACTGGGGGGACGGGGACGACTCCCATTAACCCCTGACTATACCGGGGATACGCTTATCACAATGCCTTACTGGTCTGTGCTGAAGCAGGGCATTCTGGCAGCCAAGTGGCTTGACCTTTATTAGTGAGCCTGGTTACCCCCTCTAAGAACCACAGACTTAGAAATCGCCAGCTCATATACAGTGCATAAAATATATTTATATATATACCCTTATACACCATTTTAATAAAAAATATCACAAAATTCTTCTAAGTCCCTCGGGAAGAGTGAAAGACGCGCACGTTCATTTTCAGAGCTCCTAGACCTTCCTATAAGAAGTTAGCCAAAAAGTAGCTTCGAAAAACGCTTAGGTTAAGTTTCAGAGTTGCTTCTAATGTACCAAAGCTGGACTTAGACATAATTTCACTCTCACAACATTATGGCTGGTTGGAGACAGTCCGAACCACAAGTACCGGGTCCATGGTTCTGGGCGTATACTGGGGGGACGGGGACGACTCCCATTAACCCCTGACTATACCGGGGATACGCTTATCACAATGAATTTCTGGTCTGTGCTGAAGCAGGGCATTCTGGCAGCCAAGTGGCTTGACCTTTATTAGTGAGCCTGGTTACCCCCTCTCGGAACCACAGACTTAGAAATCGCCAGCTCATATACAATGCATAAAATATATTTATATATATACCCTTATACACCATTTTAATAAAAAATATCACAAAATTCTTCTAAGTCCCTCGGGAAGAGTGAAAGACGCGCACGTTCATTTTCAGAGCTCCTAGACCTTCCTATAAGAAGTTAGCCAAAAAGTAGCTTCAAAAAACGCTTAGGTTAAGTTTCAGAGTTGCTTCTAATGTACCAAAGCTGGACTTAGACATAATTTCACTCTCACAACATTATGGCTGGTTGGAGACAGTCCGAACCACAAGTACCGGGTCCATGGTTCTGGCCGTATACTGGGGGGACGGGGACGACTCCCATTAACCCCTGACTATACCGGGGATACGCTTATCACAATGCCTTACTGGTCTGTGCTGAAGCAGGGCATTCTGGCAGCCAAGTGGCTTGACCTTTATTAGTGAGCCTGGTTACCCCCTCTCGGAACCACAGACTTAGAAATCGCCAGCTCATATACAGTGCATAAAATATATTTATATATATACCCTTATACACCATTTTAATAAAAAATATCACAAAATTCTTCTAAGTCCCTCGGGAAGAGTGAAAGACGCGCACGTTCATTTTCAGAGCTCCTAGACCTTCCTACTGTATAAGAAGTTAGCCAAAAAGTAGCTTCGAAAAACGCTTAGGTTAAGTTTCAGAGTTGCTTCTAATGTACCAAAGCTGGACTTAGACAGACATAATTTCACTCTCACAACATTATGGCTGGTTGGAGACAGTCCGAACCACAAGTACCGGGTCCATGGTTCTGGCCGTATACTGGGGGGACGGGGACGACTCCCATTAACCCCTGACTATACCGGGGATACGCTTATCACAATGCCTTTCTGGTCTGTGCTGAAGCAGGGCATTCTGGCAGCCAAGTGGCTTGACCTTTATTAGTGAGCCTGGTTACCCCCTCTCGGAACCACAGACTTAGAAATCGCCAGCTCATATACAGTGCATAAAATATATTTATATATATACCCTTATACACCATTTTAATAAAAAATATCACAAAATTCTTCTAATTCCCTCGGGAAGAGTGAATGACGCGCACGTTCATTTTTAGAGCTCCTAGACCTTCCTATAAGAAGTTAGCCAAAAAGTAGCTTCGAAAAACGCTTAGGTTAAGTTTCAGAGTTGCTTCTAATGTACCAAAGCTGGACTTAGACATAATTTCACTCTCACAACATTATGGCTGGTTGGAGACAGTCCGAACCACAAGTACCGGGTCCATGGTTCTGGGCGTATACTGGGGGGACGGGGACGACTCCCATTAACCCCTGACTATACCGGGGATACGCTTATCACAATGATTTTCTGGTCTGTGCTGAAGCAGGGCATTCTGGCAGCCAAGTGGCTTGACCTTTATTAGTGAGCCTGGTTACCCCCTCTCGGAACCACAGACTTAGAAATCGCCAGCTCATATACAGTGCATAAAATATATTTATATATATACCCTTATACACCATTTTAATAAAAAATATCACAAAATTCTTCTAAGTCCCTCGGGAAGAGTGAAAGACGCGCACGTTCATTTTCAGAGCTCCTAGACCTTCCTATAAGAAGTTAGCCAAAAAGTAGCTTCGAAAAACGCTTAGGTTAAGTTTCAGAGTTGCTTCTAATGTACCAAAGCTGGACTTAGACATAATTTCACTCTCACAACATTATGGCTGGTTGGAGAGAGTCC
This sequence comes from Ascaphus truei, assembly GCF_040206685.1. NCBI lineage: Eukaryota > Metazoa > Chordata > Amphibia > Anura > Ascaphidae > Ascaphus > Ascaphus truei. Next base: position 314,404 of record NW_027456740.1, on the reverse strand, counting down.
GAACCACAAGTACCGGGTCCATGGTTCTGGCCGTATACTGGGGGGACGGGGACGACTCCCATTAACCCCTGACTATACCGGGGATACGCTTATCACAATGCCTTACTGGTCTGTGCTGAAGCAGGGCATTCTGGCAGCCAAGTGGCTTGACCTTTATTAGTGAGCCTGGTTACCCCCTCTCGGAACCACAGACTTAGAAATCGCCAGCTCATATACAGTGCATAAAATATATTTATATATATACCCTTATACACCATTTTAATAAAAAATATCACAAAATTCTTCTAAGTCCCTCGGGAAGAGTGAAAGACGCGCACGTTCATTTTCAGAGCTCCTAGACCTTCCTATAAGAAGTTAGCCAAAAAGTAGCTTCGAAAAACGCTTAGGTTAAGTTTCAGAGTTGCTTCTAATGTACCAAAGCTGGACTTAGACATAATTTCACTCTCACAACATTATGGCTGGTTGGAGACAGTCCGAACCACAAGTACCGGGTCCATGGTTCTGGCCGTATACTGGGGGGACGGGGACGACTCCCATTAACCCCTGACTATACCGGGGATACGCTTATCACAATGCCTTACTGGTCTGTGCTGAAGCAGGGCATTCTGGCAGCCAAGTGGCTTGACCTTTATTAGTGAGCCTGGTTACCCCCTCTCGGAACCACAGACTTAGAAATCTCCAGCTCATATACAGTGCATAAAATATATTTATATATATACCCTTATACACCATTTTAATAAAAAATATCACAAAATTCTTCTAAGTCCCTCGGGAAGAGTGAAAGACGCGCACGTTCATTTTCAGATCTCCTAGACCTTCCTACTGTATAAGAAGTTAGCCAAAAAGTAGCTTCGAAAAACGCTTAGGTTAAGTTTCAGAGTTGCTTCTAATGTACCAAAGCTGGACTTAGACAGACATAATTTCACTCTCACAACATTATGGCTGGTTGGTGACAGTCCGAACCACAAGTACCGGGTCCATGGTTCTGGCCGTATACTGGGGGGACGGGGACGACTCCCATTAACCCCTGACTATACCGGGGATACGCTTATCACAATGCCTTTCTGGTCTGTGCTGAAGCAGGGCATTCTGGCAGCCAAGTGGCTTGACCTTTATTAGTGAGCCTGGTTACCCCCTCTCGGAACCACAGACTTAGAAATCGCCAGCTCATATACAGTGCATAAAATATATTTATATATATACCCTTATACACCATTTTAATAAAAAATATCACAAAATTCTTCTAAGTCCCTCGGGAAGAGTGAATGACGCGCACGTTCATTTTTAGATCTCCTAGACCTTCCTATAAGAAGTTAGCCAAAAAGTAGCTTCGAAAAACGCTTAGGTTAAGTTTCAGAGTTGCTTCTAATGTACCAAAGCTGGACTTAGACATAATTTCACTCTCACAACATTATGGCTGGTTGGAGAGAGTCCGAACCACAAGTACCGGGTCCATGGTTCTGGCCGTATACTGGGGGGACGGGGACGACTCCCATTAACCCCTGACTATACCGGGGATACGCTTATCACAATGCCTTACTTATCTGTGCTGAGCAGGGCATTCTGGCAGCCAAGTGGCTTGACCTTTATTAGTGAGCCTGGTTACCCCCTCTCGGAACCACAGACTTAGAAATCGCCAGCTCATATACAGTGCATAAAATATATTTATATATATACCCTTATACACCATTTTAATAAAAAATATCACAAAATTCTTCTAAGTCCCTCGGGAAGAGTGAAAGACGCGCACGTTCATTTTCAGAGCTCCTAGACCTTCCTATAAGAAGTTAGCCAAAAAGTAGCTTCGAAAAACGCTTAGGTTAAGTTTCAGAGTTGCTTCTAATGTACCAAAGCTGGACTTAGACATAATTTCACTCTCACAACATTATGGCTGGTTGGAGAGAGTCCGAACCACAAGTACCGGGTCCATGGTTCTGGCCGTATACTGGGGGGACGGGGACGACTCCCATTAACCCCTGACTATACCGGGGATACGCTTATCACAATGCCTTACTGGTCTGTGCTGAAGCAGGGCATTCTGGCAGCCAAGTGGCTTGACCTTTATTAGTGAGCCTGGTTACCCCCTCTAAGAACCACAGACTTAGAAATCGCCAGCTCATATACAGTGCATAAAATATATTTATATATATACCCTTATACACCATTTTAATAAAAAATATCACAAAATTCTTCTAAGTCCCTCGGGAAGAGTGAAAGACGCGCACGTTCATTTTCAGAGCTCCTAGACCTTCCTATAAGAAGTTAGCCAAAAAGTAGCTTCGAAAAACGCTTAGGTTAAGTTTCAGAGTTGCTTCTAATGTACCAAAGCTGGACTTAGACATAATTTCACTCTCACAACATTATGGCTGGTTGGAGAGAGTCCGAACCACAAGTACCGGGTCCATGGTTCTGGCCGTATACTGGGGGGACGGGGACGACTCCCATTAACCCCTGACTATACCGGGGATACGCTTATCACAATGCCTTACTGGTCTGTGCTGAAGCAGGGCATTCTGGCAGCCAAGTGGCTTGACCTTTATTAGTGAGCCTGGTTACCCCCTCTCGGAACCACAGACTTAGAAATCGCCAGCTCATATACAGTGCATAAAATATATTTATATATATACCCTTATACACCATTTTAATAAAAAATATCACAAAATTCTTCTAAGTCCCTCGGGAAGAGTGAAAGACGCGCACGTTCATTTTCAGAGCTCCTAGACCTTCCTATAAGAAGTTAGCCAAAAAGTAGCTTCGAAAAACGCTTAGGTTAAGTTTCAGAGTTGCTTCTAATGTACCAAAGCTGGACTTAGACATAATTTCACTCTCACAACATTATGGCTGGTTGGAGAGAGTCCGAACCACAAGTACCGGGTCCATGGTTCTGGCCGTATACTGGGGGGACGGGGACGACTCCCATTAACCCCTGACTATACCGGGGATACGCTTATCACAATGCCTTACTGGTCTGTGCTGAAGCAGGGCATTCTGGCAGCCAAGTGGCTTGACCTTTATTAGTGAGCCTGGTTACCCCCTCTAAGAACCACAGACTTAGAAATCGCCAGCTCATATACAGTGCATAAAATATATTTATATATATACCCTTATACACCATTTTAATAAAAAATATCACAAAATTCTTCTAAGTCCCTCGGGAAGAGTGAAAGACGCGCACGTTCATTTTCAGAGCTCCTAGACCTTCCTATAAGAAGTTAGCCAAAAAGTAGCTTCGAAAAACGCTTAGGTTAAGTTTCAGAGTTGCTTCTAATGTACCAAAGCTGGACTTAGACATAATTTCACTCTCACAACATTATGGCTGGTTGGAGACAGTCCGAACCACAAGTACCGGGTCCATGGTTCTGGCCGTATACTGGGGGGACGGGGACGACTCCCATTAACCCCTGACTATACCGGGGATACGCTTATCACAATGCCTTACTGGTCTGTGCTGAAGCAGGGCATTCTGGCAGCCAAGTGGCTTGACCTTTATTAGTGAGCCTGGTTACCCCCTCTCGGAACCACAGACTTAGAAATCGCCAGCTCATATACAGTGCATAAAATATATTTATATATATACCCTTATACACCATTTTAATAAAAAATATCACAAAATTCTTCTAAGTCCCTCGGGAAGAGTGAAAGACGCGCACGTTCATTTTCAGATCTCCTAGACCTTCCTACTGTATAAGAAGTTAGCCAAAAAGTAGCTTCGAAAAACGCTTAGGTTAAGTTTCAGAGTTGCTTCTAATGTACCAAAGCTGGACTTAGACAGACATAATTTCACTCTCACAACATTATGGCTGGTTGGAGACAGTCCGAACCACAAGTACCGGGTCCATGGTTCTGGCCGTATACTGGGGGGACGGGGACGACTCCCATTAACCCCTGACTATACCGGGGATACGCTTATCACAATGCCTTTCTGGTCTGTGCTGAAGCAGGGCATTCTGGCAGCCAAGTGGCTTGACCTTTATTAGTGAGCCTGGTTACCCCCTCTCGGAACCACAGACTTAGAAATCGCCAGCTCATATACAGTGCAGCAAATATATTTATATATATACCCTTATACACCATTTTAATAAAAAATATCACAAAATTCTTCTAAGTCCCTCGGGAAGAGTGAATGACGCGCACGTTCATTTTTAGAGCTCCTAGACCTTCCAATAAGAAGTTAGCCAAAAAGTAGCTTCGAAAAACGCTTAGGTTAAGTTTCAGAGTTGCTTCTAATGTACCAAAGCTGGACTTAGACATAATTTCACTCTCACAACATTATGGCTGGTTGGAGACAGTCCGAACCACAAGTACCGGGTCCATGGTTCTGGGCGTATACTGGGGGGACGGGGACGACTCCCATTAACCCCTGACTATACCGGGGATACGCTTATCACAATGATTTTCTGGTCTGTGCTGAAGCAGGGCATTCTGGCAGCCAAGTGGCTTGACCTTTATTAGTGAGCCTGGTTACCCCCTCTCGGAACCACAGACTTAGAAATCGCCAGCTCATATACAGTGCATAAAATATATTTATATATATACCCTTATACACCATTTTAATAAAAAATATCACAAAATTCTTCTAAGTCCCTCGGGAAGAGTGAAAGACGCGCACGTTCATTTTCAGAGCTCCTAGACCTTCCTATAAGAAGTTAGCCAAAAAGTAGCTTCGAAAAACGCTTAGGTTAAGTTTCAGAGTTGCTTCTAATGTACCAAAGCTGGACTTAGACATAATTTCACTCTCACAACATTATGGCTGGTTGGAGAGAGTCCGAACCACAAGTACCGGGTCCATGGTTCTGGCCGTATACTGGGGGGACGGGGACGACTCCCATTAACCCCTGACTATACCGGGGATACGCTTATCACAATGCCTTACTTATCTGTGCTGAGCAGGGCATTCTGGCAGCCAAGTGGCTTGACCTTTATTAGTGAGCCTGGTTACCCCCTCTCGGAACCACAGACTTAGAAATCGCCAGCTCATATACAGTGCATAAAATATATTTATATATATACCCTTATACACCATTTTAATAAAAAATATCACAAAATTCTTCTAAGTCCCTCGGGAAGAGTGAAAGACGCGCACGTTCATTTTCAGAGCTCCTAGACCTTCCTATAAGAAGTTAGCCAAAAAGTAGCTTCGAAAAACGCTTAGGTTAAGTTTCAGAGTTGCTTCTAATGTACCAAAGCTGGACTTAGACATAATTTCACTCTCACAACATTATGGCTGGTTGGAGAGAGTCCGAACCACAAGTACCGGGTCCATGGTTCTGGCCGTATACTGGGGGGACGGGGACGACTCCCATTAACCCCTGACTATACCGGGGATACGCTTATCACAATGCCTTACTGGTCTGTGCTGAAGCAGGGCATTCTGGCAGCCAAGTGGCTTGACCTTTATTAGTGAGCCTGGTTACCCCCTCTAAGAACCACAGACTTAGAAATCGCCAGCTCATATACAGTGCATAAAATATATTTATATATATACCCTTATACACCATTTTAATAAAAAATATCACAAAATTCTTCTAAGTCCCTCGGGAAGAGTGAAAGACGCGCACGTTCATTTTCAGAGCTCCTAGACCTTCCTATAAGAAGTTAGCCAAAAAGTAGCTTCGAAAAACGCTTAGGTTAAGTTTCAGAGTTGCTTCTAATGTACCAAAGCTGGACTTAGACATAATTTCACTCTCACAACATTATGGCTGGTTGGAGAGAGTCCGAACCACAAGTACCGGGTCCATGGTTCTGGCCGTATACTGGGGGGACGGGGACGACTCCCATTAACCCATGACTATACCGGGGATACGCTTATCACAATGCCTTACTGGTCTGTGCTGAAGCAGGGCATTCTGGCAGCCAAGTGGCTTGACCTTTATTAGTGAGCCTGGTTACCCCCTCTCGGAACCACAGACTTAGAAATCGCCAGCTCATATACAGTGCATAAAATATATTTATATATATACCCTTATACACCATTTTAATAAAAAATATCACAAAATTCTTCTAAGTCCCTCGGGAAGAGTGAAAGACGCGCACGTTCATTTTCAGAGCTCCTAGACCTTCCTATAAGAAGTTAGCCAAAAAGTAGCTTCGAAAAACGCTTAGGTTAAGTTTCAGAGTTGCTTCTAATGTACCAAAGCTGGACTTAGACATAATTTCACTCTCACAACATTATGGCTGGTTGGAGACAGTCCGAACCACAAGTACCGGGTCCATGGTTCTGGCCGTATACTGGGGGGACGGGGACGACTCCCATTAACCCCTGACTATACCGGGGATACGCTTATCACAATGCCTTACTGGTCTGTGCTGAAGCAGGGCATTCTGGCAGCCAAGTGGCTTGACCTTTATTAGTGAGCCTGGTTACCCCCTCTAAGAACCACAGACTTAGAAATCGCCAGCTCATATACAGTGCATAAAATATATTTATATACTGTATATACCCTTATACACCATTTTAATAAAAAATATCACAAAATTCTTCTAAGTCCCTCGGGAAGAGTGAAAGACGCGCACGTTCATTTTCAGAGCTCCTAGACCTTCCTATAAGAAGTTAGCCAAAAAGTAGCTTCGAAAAACGCTTAGGTTAAGTTTCAGAGTTGCTTCTAATGTACCAAAGCTGGACTTAGACATAATTTCACTCTCACAACATTATGGCTGGTTGGAGACAGTCCGAACCACAAGTACCGGGTCCATGGTTCTGGCCGTATACTTGGGGGGACGGGGACGACTCCCATTAACCCCTGACTATACCGGGGATACGCTTATCACAATGCCTTTCTGGTCTGTGCTGAAGCAGGGCATTCTGGCAGCCAAGTGGCTTGACCTTTATTAGTGAGCCTGGTTACCCCCTCTCGGAACCACAGACTTAGAAATCGCCAGCTCATATACAGTGCATAAAATATATTTATATATATACCCTTATACACCATTTTAATAAAAAATATCACAAAATTCTTCTAAGTCCCTCGGGAAGAGTGAAAGACGCGCACGTTCATTTTCAGATCTCCTAGACCTTCCTACTGTATAAGAACTTAGCCAAAAAGTAGCTTCGAAAAACGCTTAGGTTAAGTTTCAGAGTTGCTTCTAATGTACCAAAGCTGGACTTAGACATAATTTCACTCTCACAACATTATGGCTGGTTGGAGACAGTCCGAACCACAAGTACCGGGTCCATGGTTCTGGCCGTATACTGGGGGGACGGGGACGACTCCCATTAACCCCTGACTATACCGGGGATACGCTTATCACAATGCCTTTCTGGTCTGTGCTGAAGCAGGGCATTCTGGCAGCCAAGTGGCTTGACCTTTATTAGTGAGCCTGGTTACCCCCTCTCGGAACCACAGACTTAGAAATCGCCAGCTCATATACAGTGCATAAAATATATTTATATATATACCCTTATACACCATTTTAATAAAAAATATCACAAAATTCTTCTAAGTCCCTCGGGAAGAGTGAAAGACGCGCACGTTCATTTTCAGAGCTCCTAGACCTTCCTATAAGAAGTTAGCCAAAAAGTAGCTTCGAAAAACGCTTAGGTTAAGTTTCAGAGTTGCTTCTAATGTACCAAAGCTGGACTTAGACATAATTTCACTCTCACAACATTATGGCTGGTTGGAGACAGTCCGAACCACAAGTACCGGGTCCATGGTTCTGGCCGTATACTTGGGGGGACGGGGACGACTCCCATTAACCCCTGACTATACCGGGGATACGCTTATCACAATGCCTTTCTGGTCTGTGCTGAAGCAGGGCATTCTGGCAGCCAAGTGGCTTGACCTTTATTAGTGAGCCTGGTTACCCCCTCTCGGAACCACAGACTTAGAAATCGCCAGCTCATATACAGTGCATAAAATATATTTATATATATACCCTTATACACCATTTTAATAAAAAATATCACAAAATTCTTCTAAGTCCCTCGGGAAGAGTGAAAGACGCGCACGTTCATTTTCAGAGCTCCTAGACCTTCCTATAAGAAGTTAGCCAAAAAGTAGCTTCGAAAAACGCTTAGGTTAAGTTTCAGAGTTGCTTCTAATGTACCAAAGCTGGACTTAGACATAATTTCACTCTCACAACATTATGGCTGGTTGGAGAGAGTCCGAACCACAAGTACCGGGTCCATGGTTCTGGCCGTATACTGGGGGGACGGGGACGACTCCCATTAACCCCTGACTATACCGGGGATACGCTTATCACAATGCCTTACTGGTCTGTGCTGAAGCAGGGCATTCTGGCAGCCAAGTGGCTTGACCTTTATTAGTGAGCCTGGTTACCCCCTCTCGGAACCACAGACTTAGAAATCGCCAGCTCATATACAGTGCATAAAATATATTTATATATATACCCTTATACACCATTTTAATAAAAAATATCACAAAATTCTTCTAAGTCCCTCGGGAAGAGTGAAAGACGCGCACGTTCATTTTCAGAGCTCCTAGACCTTCCTATAAGAAGTTAGCCAAAAAGTAGCTTCGAAAAACGCTTAGGTTAAGTTTCAGAGTTGCTTCTAATGTACCAAAGCTGGACTTAGACATAATTTCACTCTCACAACATTATGGCTGGTTGGAGACAGTCCGAACCACAAGTACCGGGTCCATGGTTCTGGCCGTATACTGGGGGGACGGGGACGACTCCCATTAACCCCTGACTATACCGGGGATACGCTTATCACAATGCCTTACTGGTCTGTGCTGAAGCAGGGCATTCTGGCAGCCAAGTGGCTTGACCTTTATTAGTGAGCCTGGTTACCCCCTCTCGGAACCACAGACTTAGAAATCGCCAGCTCATATACAGTGCATAAAATATATTTATATATATACCCTTATACACCATTTTAATAAAAAATATCACAAAATTCTTCTAAGTCCCTCGGGAAGAGTGAATGACGCGCACGTTCATTTTTAGAGCTCCTAGACCTTCCTATAAGAAGTTAGCCAAAAAGTAGCTTCGAAAAACGCTTAGGTTAAGTTTCAGAGTTGCTTCTAATGTACCAAAGCTGGACTTAGACATAATTTCACTCTCACAACATTATGGCTGGTTGGAGACAGTCCGAACCACAAGTACCGGGTCCATGGTTCTGGGCGTATACTGGGGGGACGGGGACGACTCCCATTAACCCCTGACTATACCGGGGATACGCTTATCACAATGAATTTCTGGTCTGTGCTGAAGCAGGGCATTCTGGCAGCCAAGTGGCTTGACCTTTATTAGTGAGCCTGGTTACCCCCTCTCGGAACCACAGACTTAGAAATCGCCAGCTCATATACAGTGCATAAAATATATTTATATATATACCCTTATACACCATTTTAATAAAAAATATCACAAAATTCTTCTAAGTCCCTCGGGAAGAGTGAAAGACGCGCACGTTCATTTTCAGAGCTCCTAGACCTTCCTATAAGAAGTTAGCCAAAAAGTAGCTTCGAAAAACGCTTAGGTTAAGTTTCAGAGTTGCTTCTAATGTACCAAAGCTGGACTTAGACATAATTTCACTCTCACAACATTATGGCTGGTTGGAGAGAGTCCGAACCACAAGTACCGGGTCCATGGTTCTGGCCGTATACTGGGGGGACGGGGACGACTCCCATTAACCCCTGACTATACCGGGGATACGCTTATCACAATGCCTTACTGGTCTGTGCTGAAGCAGGGCATTCTGGCAGCCAAGTGGCTTGACCTTTATTAGTGAGCCTGGTTACCCCCTCTAAGAACCACAGACTTAGAAATCGCCAGCTCATATACAGTGCATAAAATATATTTATATATATACCCTTATACACCATTTTAATAAAAAATATCACAAAATTCTTCTAAGTCCCTCGGGAAGAGTGAAAGACGCGCACGTTCATTTTCAGAGCTCCTAGACCTTCCTATAAGAAGTTAGCCAAAAAGTAGCTTCGAAAAACGCTTAGGTTAAGTTTCAGAGTTGCTTCTAATGTACCAAAGCTGGACTTAGACATAATTTCACTCTCACAACATTATGGCTGGTTGGAGAGAGTCCGAACCACAAGTACCGGGTCCATGGTTCTGGCCGTATACTGGGGGGACGGGGACGACTCCCATTAACCCCTGACTATACCGGGGATACGCTTATCACAATGCCTTACTGGTCTGTGCTGAAGCAGGGCATTCTGGCAGCCAAGTGGCTTGACCTTTATTAGTGAGCCTGGTTACCCCCTCTCGGAACCACAGACTTAGAAATCGCCAGCTCATATACAGTGCATAAAATATATTTATATATATACCCTTATACACCATTTTAATAAAAAATATCACAAAATTCTTCTAAGTCCCTCGGGAAGAGTGAATGACGCGCACGTTCATTTTTAGAGCTCCTAGACCTTCCTATAAGAAGTTAGCCAAAAAGTAGCTTCGAAAAACGCTTAGGTTAAGTTTCAGAGTTGCTTCTAATGTACCAAAGCTGGACTTAGACATAATTTCACTCTCACAACATTATGGCTGGTTGGAGACAGTCCGAACCACAAGTACCGGGTCCATGGTTCTGGGCGTATACTGGGGGGACGGGGACGACTCCCATTAACCCCTGACTATACCGGGGATACGCTTATCACAATGAATTTCTGGTCTGTGCTGAAGCAGGGCATTCTGGCAGCCAAGTGGCTTGACCTTTATTAGTGAGCCTGGTTACCCCCTCTCGGAACCACAGACTTAGAAATCGCCAGCTCATATACAGTGCATAAAATATATTTATATATATACCCTTATACACCATTTTAATAAAAAATATCACAAAATTCTTCTAAGTCCCTCGGGAAGAGTGAAAGACGCGCACGTTCATTTTCAGAGCTCCTAGACCTTCCTATAAGAAGTTAGCCAAAAAGTAGCTTCGAAAAACGCTTAGGTTAAGTTTCAGAGTTGCTTCTAATGTACCAAAGCTGGACTTAGACATAATTTAACTCTCACAACATTATGGCTGGTTGGAGAGAGTCCGAACCACAAGTACCGGGTCCATGGTTCTGGCCGTATACTGGGGGGACGGGGACGACTCCCATTAACCCCTGACTATACCGGGGATACGCTTATCACAATGCCTTACTGGTCTGTGCTGAAGCAGGGCATTCTGGCAGCCAAGTGGCTTGACCTTTATTAGTGAGCCTGGTTACCCCCTCTAAGAACCACAGACTTAGAAATCGCCAGCTCATATACAGTGCATAAAATATATTTATATATATACCCTTATACACCATTTTAATAAAAAATATCACAAAATTCTTCTAAGTCCCTCGGGAAGAGTGAAAGACGCGCACGTTCATTTTCAGAGCTCCTAGACCTTCCTATAAGAAGTTAGCCAAAAAGTAGCTTCGAAAAACGCTTAGGTTAAGTTTCAGAGTTGCTTCTAATGTACCAAAGCTGGACTTAGACATAATTTCACTCTCACAACATTATGGCTGGTTGGAGAGAGTCCGAACCACAAGTACCGGGTCCATGGTTCTGGCCGTATACTGGGGGGACGGGGACGACTCCCATTAACCCCTGACTATACCGGGGATACGCTTATCACAATGCCTTACTGGTCTGTGCTGAAGCAGGGCATTCTGGCAGCCAAGTGGCTTGACCTTTATTAGTGAGCCTGGTTACCCCCTCTCGGAACCACAGACTTAGAAATCGCCAGCTCATATACAGTGCATAAAATATATTTATATATATACCCTTATACACCATTTTAATAAAAAATATCACAAAATTCTTCTAAGTCCCTCGGGAAGAGTGAAAGACGCGCACGTTCATTTTCAGAGCTCCTAGACCTTCCTATAAGAAGTTAGCCAAAAAGTAGCTTCGAAAAACGCTTAGGTTAAGTTTCAGAGTTGCTTCTAATGTACCAAAGCTGGACTTAGACATAATTTCACTCTCACAACATTATGGCTGGTTGGAGACAGTCCGAACCACAAGTACCGGGTCCATGGTTCTGGCCGTATACTTGGGGGGACGGGGACGACTCCCATTAACCCTGACTATACCGGGGATACGCTTATCACAATGCCTTACTGGTCTGTGCTGAAGCAGGGCATTCTGGCAGCCAAGTGGCTTGACCTTTATTAGTGAGCCTGGTTACCCCCTCTCGGAACCACAGACTTAGAAATCGCCAGCTCATATACAGTGCATAAAATATATTTATACAGTATATATACCCTTATACACCATTTTAATAAAAAATATCACAAAATTCTTCTAAGTCCCTCGGGAAGAGTGAAAGACGCGCACGTTCATTTTCAGATCTCCTAGACCTTCCTACTGTATAAGAAGTTAGCCAAAAAGTAGCTTCGAAAAACGCTTAGGTTAAGTTTCAGAGTTGCTTCTAATGTACCAAAGCTGGACTTAGACATAATTTCACTCTCACAACATTATGGCTGGTTGGAGACAGTCCGAACCACAAGTACCGGGTCCATGGTTCTGGCCGTATACTGGGGGGACGGGGACGACTCCCATTAACCCCTGACTATACCGGGGATACGCTTATCACAATGCCTTTCTGGTCTGTGCTGAAGCAGGGCATTCTGGCAGCCAAGTGGCTTGACCTTTATTAGTGAGCCTGGTTACCCCCTCTCGGAACCACAGACTTAGAAATCGCCAGCTCATATACAGTGCATAAAATATATTTATATATATACCCTTATACACCATTTTAATAAAAAATATCACAAAATTCTTCTAAGTCCCTCGGGAAGAGTGAATGACGCGCACGTTCATTTTTAGAGCTCCTAGACCTTCCTATAAGAAGTTAGCCAAAAAGTAGCTTCGAAAAACGCTTAGGTTAAGTTTCAGAGTTGCTTCTAATGTACCAAAGCTGGACTTACAGTAGACATAATTTCACTCTCACAACATTATGGCTGGTTGGAGACAGTCCGAACCACAAGTATCGGGTCCATGGTTCTGGCCGTATACTGGGGGGACGGGGACGACTCCCATTAACCCCTGACTATACCGGGGATACGCTTATCACAATGCCTTTCTGGTCTGTGCTGAAGCAGGGCATTCTGGCAGCCAAGTGGCTTGACATTTATTAGTGAGCCTGGTTACCCCCTCTCGGAACCACAGCCTTAGAAATCGCCAGCTCATATACAGTGCATAAAAAATATTTATATATATATATACCCTTATACACCATTTTAATAAAAAATATCACAAAATTCTTCTAAGTCCCTCGGGAAGAGTGAAAGACGCGCACGTTCATTTTCAGAGCTCCTAGACCTTCCTATAAGAAGTTAGCCAAAAAGTAGCTTCGAAAAACGCTTAGGTTAAGTTTCAGAGTTGCTTCTAATGTACCAAAGCTGGACTTAGACATAATTTCACTCTCACAACATTATGGCTGGTTGGAGAGAGTCCGAACCACAAGTACCGAGTCCATGGTTCTGGGCGTATACTGGGGGGACGGGGACGACTCCCATTAACCCCTGACTATACCGGGGATACGCTTATCACAATGCCTTACTGGTCTGTGCTGAAGCAGGGCATTTCGGCAGCCAAGTGGCTTGACCTTTATTAGTGAGCCTGGTTACCCCCTCTCGGAACCACAGACTTAGAAATCGCCAGCTCATATACAGTGCATAAAATATATGTATATAATATATTTATATATATACCCTTATACACCATTTTAATAAAAAATATCACAAAATTCTTCTAAGTCCCTCGGGAAGAGTGAAAGACGCGCACGTTCATTTTCAGATCTCCTAGACCTTCCTACTGTATAAGAAGTTAGCCAAAAAGTAGCTTCGAAAAACGCTTAGGTTAAGTTTCAGAGTTGCTTCTAATGTACCAAAGCTGGACTTAGACATAATTTCACTCTCACAACATTATGGCTGGTTGGAGACAGTCCGAACCACAAGTACCGGGTCCATGGTTCTGGCCGTATACTGGGGGGACGGGGACGACTCCCATTAACCCCTGACTATACCGGGGATACGCTTATCACAATGCCTTACTGGTCTGTGCTGAAGCAGGGCATTCTGGCAGCCAAGTGGCTTGACCTTTATTAGTGAGCCTGGTTACCCCCTCTCGGAACCACAGACTTAGAAATCGCCAGCTCATATACAGTGCATAAAATATATTTATATATATACCCTTATACACCATTTTAATAAAAAATATCACAAAATTCTTCTAAGTCCCTCGGGAAGAGTGAAAGACGCGCACGTTCATTTTCAGAGCTCCTAGACCTTCCTATAAGAAGTTAGCCAAAAAGTAGCTTCGAAAAACGCTTAGGTTAAGTTTCAGAGTTGCTTCTAATGTACCAAAGCTGGACTTAGACATAATTTCACACTCACAACATTATGGCTGGTTGGAGACAGTCCGAACCACAAGTACCGGGTCCATGGTTCTGGCCGTATACTGGGGGGACGGGGACGACTCCCATTAACCCCTGACTATACCGGGGATACGCTTATCACAATGCCTTTCTGGTCTGTGCTGAAGCAGGGCATTCTGGCAGCCAAGTGGCTTGACCTTTATTAGTGAGCCTGCTTACCCCCTCTCGGAACCACAGACTTAGAAATCGCCAGCTCATATACAGTGCATAAAATATATTTATATATATACCCTTATACACCATTTTAATAAAAAATATCACAAAATTCTTCTAAGTCCCTCGGGAAGAGTGAAAGACGCGCACGTTCATTTTCAGATCTCCTAGACCTTCCTACTGTATAAGAAGTTAGCCAAAAAGTAGCTTCGAAAAACGCTTAGGTTAAGTTTCAGAGTTGCTTCTAATGTACCAAAGCTGGACTTAGACAGACATAATTTCACTCTCACAACATTATGGCTGGTTGGAGACAGTCCGAACCACAAGTACCGGGTCCATGGTTCTGGCCGTATACTGGGGGGACGGGGACGACTCCCATTAACCCCTGACTATACCGGGGATACGCTTATCACAATGCCTTTCTGGTCTGTGCTGAAGCAGGGCATTCTGGCAGCCAAGTGGCTTGACCTTTATTAGTGAGCCTGGTTACCCCCTCTCGGAACCACAGACTTAGAAATCGCCAGCTCATATACAGTGCATAAAATATATTTATATATATACCCTTATACACCATTTTAATAAAAAATATCACAAAATTCTTCTAAGTCCCTCGGGAAGAGTGAATGGCGCGCACGTTCATTTTTAGAGCTCCTAGACCTTCCTATAAGAAGTTAGCCAAAAAGTAGCTTCGAAAAACGCTTAGGTTAAGTTTCAGAGTTGCTTCTAATGTACCAAAGCTGGACTTAGACATAATTTCACTCTCACAACATTATGGCTGGTTGGAGACAGTCCGAACCACAAGTACCGGGTCCATGGTTCTGGGCGTATACTGGGGGGACGGGGACGACTCCCATTAACCCCTGACTATACCGGGGATACGCTTATCACAATGATTTTCTGGTCTGTGCTGAAGCAGGGCATTCTGGCAGCCAAGTGGCTTGACCTTTATTAGTGAGCCTGGTTACCCCCTCTCGGAACCACAGACTTAGAAATCGCCAGCTCATATACAGTGCATAAAATATATTTATATATATACCCTTATACACCATTTTAATAAAAAATATCACAAAATTCTTCTAAGTCCCTCGGGAAGAGTGAAAGACGCGCACGTTCATTTTCAGAGCTCCTAGACCTTCCTATAAGAAGTTAGCCAAAAAGTAGCTTCGAAAAACGCTTAGGTTAAGTTTCAGAGTTGCTTCTAATGTACCAAAGCTGGACTTAGACATAATTTCACTCTCACAACATTATGGCTGGTTGGAGACAGTCCGAACCACAAGTACCGGGTCCATGGTTCTGGGCGTATACTGGGGGGACGGGGACGACTCCCATTAACCCCTGACTATACCGGGGATACGCTTATCACAATGAATTTCTGGTCTGTGCTGAAGCAGGGCATTCTGGCAGCCAAGTGGCTTGACCTTTATTAGTGAGCCTGGTTACCCCCTCTCGGAACCACAGACTTAGAAATCGCCAGCTCATATACAGTGCATAAAATATATTTATATATATACCCTTATACACAATTTTAATAAAAAATATCACAAAATTCTTCTAAGTCCCTCGGGAAGAGTGAAAGACGCGCACGTTCATTTTCAGAGCTCCTAGACCTTCCTATAAGAAGTTAGCCAAAAAGTAGCTTCGAAAAACGCTTAGGTTAAGTTTCAGAGTTGCTTCTAATGTACCAAAGCTGGACTTAGACATAATTTCACTCTCACAACATTATGGCTGGTTGGAGAGAGTCCGAACCACAAGTACCGGGTCCATGGTTCTGGCCGTATACTGGGGGGACGGGGACGACTCCCATTAACCCCTGACTATACCGGGGATACGCTTATCACAATGCCTTACTTATCTGTGCTGAGCAGGGCATTCTGGCAGCCAAGTGGCTTGACCTTTATTAGTGAGCCTGGTTACCCCCTCTCGGAACCACAGACTTAGAAATCGCCAGCTCATATACAGTGCATAAAATATATTTATATATATACCCTTATACACCATTTTAATAAAAAATATCACAAAATTCTTCTAAGTCCCTCGGGAAGAGTGAAAGACGCGCACGTTCATTTTCAGAGCTCCTAGACCTTCCTATAAGAAGTTAGCCAAAAAGTAGCTTCGAAAAACGCTTAGGTTAAGTTTCAGAGTTGCTTCTAATGTACCAAAGCTGGACTTAGACATAATTTCACTCTCACAACATTATGGCTGGTTGGAGACAGTCCGAACCACAAGTACCGGGTCCATGGTTCTGGCCGTATACTGGGGGGACGGGGACGACTCCCATTAACCCCTGACTATACCGGGGATACGCTTATCACAATGCCTTACTGGTCTGTGCTGAAGCAGGGCATTCTGGCAGCCAAGTGGCTTGACCTTTATTAGTGAGCCTGGTTACCCCCTCTCGGAACCACAGACTTAGAAATCGCCAGCTCATATACAGTGCATAAAATATATTTATATATATACCCTTATACACCATTTTAATAAAAAATATCACAAAATTCTTCTAAGTCCCTCGGGAAGAGTGAAAGACGCGCACGTTCATTTTCAGAGCTCCTAGACCTTCCTATAAGAAGTTAGCCAAAAAGTAGCTTCGAAAAACGCTTAGGTTAAGTTTCAGAGTTGCTTCTAATGTACCAAAGCTGGACTTAGACATAATTTCACACTCACAACATTATGGCTGGTTGGAGACAGTCCGAACCACAAGTACCGGGTCCATGGTTCTGGCCGTATACTGGGGGGACGGGGACGACTCCCATTAACCCCTGACTATACCGGGGATACGCTTATCACAATGCCTTTCTGGTCTGTGCTGAAGCAGGGCATTCTGGCAGCCAAGTGGCTTGACCTTTATTAGTGAGCCTGCTTACCCCCTCTCGGAACCACAGACTTAGAAATCGCCAGCTCATATACAGTGCATAAAATATATTTATATATATACCCTTATACACCATTTTAATAAAAAATATCACAAAATTCTTCTAAGTCCCTCGGGAAGACTGAAAGACGCGCACGTTCATTTTCAGATCTCCTAGACCTTCCTATAAGAAGTTAGCCAAAAAGTAGCTTCGAAAAACGCTTAGGTTAAGTTTCAGAGTTGCTTCTAATGTACCAAAGCTGGACTTAGACATAATTTCACTCTCACAACATTATGGCTGGTTGGAGAGAGTCCGAACCACAAGTACCGGGTCCATGGTTCTGGCCGTATACTGGGGGGACGGGGACGACTCCCATTAACCCCTGACTATACCGGGGATACGCTTATCACAGTGCCTTTCTGGTCTGTGCTGAAGCAGGGCATTCTGGCAGCCAAGTGGCTTGACATTTATTAGTGAGCCTGGTTACCCCCTCTCGGAACCACAGACTTAGAAATCGCCAGCTCATATACAGTGCATAAAATATATTTATATATATATACCCTTATACACCATTTTAATAAAAAATATCACAAAATTCTTCTAAGTCCCTCGGGAAGAGTGAAAGACGCGCACGTTCATTTTCAGAGCTCCTAGACCTTCCTATAAGAAGTTAGCCAAAAAGTAGCTTCGAAAAACGCTTAGGTTAAGTTTCAGAGTTGCTTCTAATGTACCAAAGCTGGACTTAGACATAATTTCACTCTCCCAACATTATGGCTGGTTGGAGAGAGTCCGAACCACAAGTACCGGGTCCATGGTTCTGGCCGTATACTGGGGGGACGGGGACGACTCCCATTAACCCCTGACTATACCGGGGATACGCTTATCACAATGCCTTACTGGTCTGTGCTGAAGCAGGGCATTCTGGCAGCCAAGTGGCTTGACCTTTATTAGTGAGCCTGGTTACCCCCTCTCGGAACCACAGACTTAGAAATCGCCAGCTCATATACAGTGCATAAAATATATTTATATATATACCCTTATACACCATTTTAATAAAAAATATCACAAAATTCTTCTAAGTCCCTCGGGAAGAGTGAAAGACGCGCACGTTCATTTTCAGAGCTCCTAGACCTTCCTATAAGAAGTTAGCCAAAAAGTAGCTTCGAAAAACGCTTAGGTTAAGTTTCAGAGTTGCTTCTAATGTACCAAAGCTGGACTTAGACATAATTTCACTCTCACAACATTATGGCTGGTTGGAGACAGTCCGAACCACAAGTACCGGGTCCATGGTTCTGGGCGTATACTGGGGGGACGGGGACGACTCCCATTAACCCCTGACTATACCGGGGATACGCTTATCACAATGAATTTCTGGTCTGTGCTGAAGCAGGGCATTCTGGCAGCCAAGTGGCTTGACCTTTATTAGTGAGCCTGGTTACCCCCTCTCGGAACCACAGACTTAGAAATCGCCAGCTCATATACAGTGCATAAAATATATTTATATATATACCCTTATACACAATTTTAATAAAAAATATCACAAAATTCTTCTAAGTCCCTCGGGAAGAGTGAAAGACGCGCACGTTCATTTTCAGAGCTCCTAGACCTTCCTATAAGAAGTTAGCCAAAAAGTAGTTTACGAAAAACGCTTAGGTTAAGTTTCAGAGTTGCTTCTAATGTACCAAAGCTGGACTTAGACATAATTTCACTCTCACAACATTATGGCTGGTTGGAGAGAGTCCGAACCACAAGTACCGGGTCCATGGTTCTGGCCGTATACTGGGGGGACGGGGACGACTCCCATTAACCCCTGACTATACCGGGGATACGCTTATCACAGTGCCTTTCTGGTCTGTGCTGAAGCAGGGCATTCTGGCAGCCAAGTGGCTTGACATTTATTAGTGAGCCTGGTTACCCCCTCTCGGAACCACAGACTTAGAAATCGCCAGCTCATATACAGTGCATAAAATATATTTATATATATATACCCTTATACACCATTTTAATAAAAAATATCACAAAATTATTCTAAGTCCCTCGGGAAGAGTGAAAGACGCGCACGTTCATTTTCAGAGCTCCTAGACCTTCCTATAAGAAGTTAGCCAAAAAGTAGCTTCGAAAAACGCTTAGGTTAAGTTTCAGAGTTGCTTCTAATGTACCAAAGCTGGACTTAGACATAATTTCACTCTCCCAACATTATGGCTGGTTGGAGAGAGTCCGAACCACAAGTACCGGGTCCATGGTTCTGGCCGTATACTGGGGGGACGGGGACGACTCCCATTAACCCCTGACTATACCGGGGATACGCTTATCACAATGCCTTACTGGTCTGTGCTGAAGCAGGGCATTCTGGCAGCCAAGTGGCTTGACCTTTATTAGTGAGCCTGGTTACCCCCTCTCGGAACCACAGACTTAGAAATCGCCAGCTCATATACAGTGCATAAAATATATTTATATATATACCCTTATACACCATTTTAATAAAAAATATCACAAAATTCTTCTAAGTCCCTCGGGAAGAGTGAAAGACGCGCACGTTCATTTTCAGAGCTCCTAGACCTTCCTATAAGAAGTTAGCCAAAAAGTAGCTTCGAAAAACGCTTAGGTTAAGTTTCAGAGTTGCTTCTAATGTACCAAAGCTGGACTTAGACATAATTTCACTCTCACAACATTATGGCTGGTTGGAGACAGTCCGAACCACAAGTACCGGGTCCATGGTTCTGGGCGTATACTGGGGGGACGGGGACGACTCCCATTAACCCCTGACTATACCGGGGATACGCTTATCACAATGAATTTCTGGTCTGTGCTGAAGCAGGGCATTCTGGCAGCCAAGTGGCTTGACCTTTATTAGTGAGCCTGGTTACCCCCTCTCGGAACCACAGACTTAGAAATCGCCAGCTCATATACAGTGCATAAAATATATTTATATATATACCCTTATACACAATTTTAATAAAAAATATCACAAAATTCTTCTAAGTCCCTCGGGAAGAGTGAAAGACGCGCACGTTCATTTTCAGAGCTCCTAGACCTTCCTATAAGAAGTTAGCCAAAAAGTAGTTTACGAAAAACGCTTAGGTTAAGTTTCAGAGTTGCTTCTAATGTACCAAAGCTGGACTTAGACATAATTTCACTCTCACAACATTATGGCTGGTTGGAGAGAGTCCGAACCACAAGTACCGGGTCCATGGTTCTGGCCGTATACTGGGGGGACGGGGACGACTCCCATTAACCCCTGACTATACCGGGGATACGCTTATCACAATGCCTTACTTATCTGTGCTGAGCAGGGCATTCTGGCAGCCAAGTGGCTTGACCTTTATTAGTGAGCCTGGTTACCCCCTCTCGGAACCACAGACTTAGAAATCGCCAGCTCATATACAGTGCATAAAATATATTTATATATATACCCTTATACACCATTTTAATAAAAAATATCACAAAATTCTTCTAAGTCCCTCGGGAAGAGTGAAAGACGCGCACGTTCATTTTCAGAGCTCCTAGACCTTCCTATAAGAAGTTAGCCAAAAAGTAGCTTCGAAAAACGCTTAGGTTAAGTTTCAGAGTTGCTTCTAATGTACCAAAGCTGGACTTAGACATAATTTCACTCTCACAACATTATGGCTGGTTGGAGAGAGTCCGAACCACAAGTACCGGGTCCATGGTTCTGGCCGTATACTGGGGGGACGGGGACGACTCCCATTAACCCCTGACTATACCGGGGATACGCTTATCACAATGCCTTACTGGTCTGTGCTGAAGCAGGGCATTCTGGCAGCCAAGTGGCTTGACCTTTATTAGTGAGCCTGGTTACCCCCTCTAAGAACCACAGACTTAGAAATCGCCAGCTCATATACAGTGCATAAAATATATTTATATATATACCCTTATACACCATTTTAATAAAAAATATCACAAAATTCTTCTAAGTCCCTCGGGAAGAGTGAAAGACGCGTACGTTCATTTTCAGAGCTCCTAGACCTTCCTATAAGAAGTTAGCCAAAAAGTAGCTTCGAAAAACGCTTAGGTTAAGTTTCAGAGTTGCTTCTAATGTACCAAAGCTGGACTTAGACATAATTTCACTCTCACAACATTATGGCTGGTTGGAGAGAGTCCGAACCACAAGTACCGGGTCCATGGTTCTGGCCGTATACTGGGGGGACGGGGACGACTCCCATTAACCCCTGACTATACCGGGGATACGCTTATCACAATGCCTTACTTATCTGTGCTGAGCAGGGCATTCTGGCAGCCAAGTGGCTTGACCTTTATTAGTGAGCCTGGTTACCCCCTCTCGGAACCACAGACTTAGAAATCGCCAGCTCATATACAGTGCATAAAATATATTTATATATATACCCTTATACACCATTTTAATAAAAAATATCACAAAATTCTTCTAAGTCCCTCGGGAAGAGTGAAAGACGCGCACGTTCATTTTCAGAGCTCCTAGACCTTCCTATAAGAAGTTAGCCAAAAAGTAGCTTCGAAAAACGCTTAGGTTAAGTTTCAGAGTTGCTTCTAATGTACCAAAGCTGGACTTAGACATAATTTCACTCTCACAACATTATGGCTGGTTGGAGAGAGTCCGAACCACAAGTACCGGGTCCATGGTTCTGGCCGTATACTGGGGGGACGGGGACGACTCCCATTAACCCCTGACTATACCGGGGATACGCTTATCACAATGCCTTACTGGTCTGTGCTGAAGCAGGGCATTCTGGCAGCCAAGTGGCTTGACCTTTATTAGTGAGCCTGGTTACCCCCTCTCGGAACCACAGACTTAGAAATCGCCAGCTCATATACAGTGCATAAAATATATTTATATATATACCCTTATACACCATTTTAATAAAAAATATCACAAAATTCTTCTAAGTCCCTCGGGAAGAGTGAAAGACGCGCACGTTCATTTTCAGAGCTCCTAGACCTTCCTATAAGAAGTTAGCCAAAAAGTAGCTTCGAAAAACGCTTAGGTTACGTTTCAGAGTTGCTTCTAATGTACCAAAGCTGGACTTAGACATAATTTCACTCTCACAACATTATGGCTGGTTGGAGACAGTCCGAACCACAAGTACCGGGTCCATGGTTCTGGGCGTATACTGGGGGGACAGGGACGACTCCCATTAACCCCTGACTATACCGGGGATACGCTTATCACAATGAATTTCTGGTCTGTGCTGAAGCAGGGCATTCTGGCAGCCAAGTGGCTTGACCTTTATTAGTGAGCCTGGTTACCCCCTCTCGGAACCACAGACTTAGAAATCGCCAGCTCATATACAGTGCATAAAATATATTTATATATATACCCTTATACACCATTTTAATAAAAAATATCACAAAATTCTTCTAAGTCCCTCGGGAAGAGTGAAAGACGCGCACGTTCATTTTCAGAGCTCCTAGACCTTCCTATAAGAAGTTAGCCAAAAAGTAGCTTCGAAAAACGCTTAGGTTAAGTTTCAGAGTTGCTTCTAATGTACCAAAGCTGGACTTAGACATAATTTCACTCTCACAACATTATGGCTGGTTGGAGAGAGTCCGAACCACAAGTACCGGGTCCATGGTTCTGGCCGTATACTGGGGGGACGGGGACGACTCCCATTAACCCCTGACTATACCGGGGATACGCTTATCACAATGCCTTACTTATCTGTGCTGAGCAGGGCATTCTGGCAGCCAAGTGGCTTGACCTTTATTAGTGAGCCTGGTTACCCCCTCTCGGAACCACAGACTTAGAAATCGCCAGCTCATATACAGTGCATAAAATATATTTATATATATACCCTTATACACCATTTTAATAAAAAATATCACAAAATTCTTCTAAGTCCCTCGGGAAGAGTGAAAGACGCGCACGTTCATTTTCAGAGCTCCTAGACCTTCCTATAAGAAGTTAGCCAAAAAGTAGCTTCGAAAAACGCTTAGGTTAAGTTTCAGAGTTGCTTCTAATGTACCAAAGCTGGACTTAGACATAATTTCACTCTCACAACATTATGGCTGGTTGGAGAGAGTCCGAACCACAAGTACCGGGTCCATGGTTCTGGCCGTATACTGGGGGGACGGGAACGACTCCCATTAACCCCTGACTATACCGGGGATACGCTTATCACAATGCCTTACTGGTCTGTGCTGAAGCAGGGCATTCTGGCAGCCAAGTGGCTTGACCTTTATTAGTGAGCCTGGTTACCCCCTCTAAGAACCACAGACTTAGAAATCGCCAGCTCATATACAGTGCATAAAATATATTTATATATATACCCTTATACACCATTTTAATAAAAAATATCTCAAAATTCTTCTAAGTCCCTCGGGAAGAGTGAAAGACGCGTACGTTCATTTTCAGAGCTCCTAAACCTTCCTATAAGAAGTTAGCCAAAAAGTAGCTTCGAAAAACGCTTAGGTTAAGTTTCAGAGTTGCTTCTAATGTACCAAAGCTGGACTTAGGCATAATTTCACTCTCACAACATTATGGCTGGTTGGAGAGAGTCCGAACCACAAGTACCGGGTCCATGGTTCTGGCCGTATACTGGGGGGACGGGGACGACTCCCATTAACCCCTGACTATACCGGGGATACGCTTATCACAATGCCTTACTTATCTGTGCTGAGCAGGGCATTCTGGCAGCCAAGTGGCTTGACCTTTATTAGTGAGCCTGGTTACCCCCTCTCGGAACCACAGACTTAGAAATCGCCAGCTCATATACAGTGCATAAAATATATTTATATATATACCCTTATACACCATTTTAATAAAAAATATCACAAAATTCTTCTAAGTCCCTCGGGAAGAGTGAAAGACGCGCACGTTCATTTTCAGAGCTCCTAGACCTTCCTATAAGAAGTTAGCCAAAAAG
This sequence comes from Ascaphus truei, assembly GCF_040206685.1. NCBI lineage: Eukaryota > Metazoa > Chordata > Amphibia > Anura > Ascaphidae > Ascaphus > Ascaphus truei. The sequence continues at coordinate 290,213 of NW_027456740.1, read as the reverse complement.
TAGCTTCGAAAAACGCTTAGGTTAAGTTTCAGAGTTGCTTCTAATGTACCAAAGCTGGACTTAGACATAATTTCACTCTCACAACATTATGGCTGGTTGGAGACAGTCCGAACCACAAGTACCGGGTCCATGGTTCTGGGCGTATACTGGGGGGACGGGGACGACTCCCATTAACCCCTGACTATACCGGGGATACGCTTATCACAATGCCTTACTGGTCTGTGCTGAAGCAGGGCATTCTGGCAGCCAAGTGGCTTGACCTTTATTAGTGAGCCTGGTTACCCCCTCTAAGAACCACAGACTTAGAAATCGCCAGCTCATATACAGTGCATAAAATATATTTATATATATACCCTTATACACCATTTTAATAAAAAATATCACAAAATTCTTCTAAGTCCCTCGGGAAGAGTGAAAGACGCGCACGTTCATTTTCAGAGCTCCTAGACCTTCCTATAAGAAGTTAGCCAAAAAGTAGCTTCGAAAAACGCTTAGGTTAAGTTTCAGAGTTGCTTCTAATGTACCAAAGCTGGACTTAGACATAATTTCACTCTCACAACATTATGGCTGGTTGGAGACAGTCCGAACCACAAGTACCGGGTCCATGGTTCTGGGCGTATACTGGGGGGACGGGGACGACTCCCATTAACCCCTGACTATACCGGGGATACGCTTATCACAATGAATTTCTGGTCTGTGCTGAAGCAGGGCATTCTGGCAGCCAAGTGGCTTGACCTTTATTAGTGAGCCTGGTTACCCCCTCTCGGAACCACAGACTTAGAAATCGCCAGCTCATATACAGTGCATAAAATATATTTATATATATACCCTTATACACAATTTTAATAAAAAATATCACAAAATTCTTCTAAGTCCCTCGGGAAGAGTGAAAGACGCGCACGTTCATTTTCAGAGCTCCTAGACCTTCCTATAAGAAGTTAGCCAAAAAGTAGTTTACGAAAAACGCTTAGGTTAAGTTTCAGAGTTGCTTCTAATGTACCAAAGCTGGACTTAGACATAATTTCACTCTCACAACATTATGGCTGGTTGGAGAGAGTCCGAACCACAAGTACCGGGTCCATGGTTCTGGCCGTATACTGGGGGGACGGGGACGACTCCCATTAACCCCTGACTATACCGGGGATACGCTTATCACAGTGCCTTTCTGGTCTGTGCTGAAGCAGGGCATTCTGGCAGCCAAGTGGCTTGACATTTATTAGTGAGCCTGGTTACCCCCTCTCGGAACCACAGACTTAGAAATCGCCAGCTCATATACAGTGCATAAAATATATTTATATATATATACCCTTATACACCATTTTAATAAAAAATATCACAAAATTATTCTAAGTCCCTCGGGAAGAGTGAAAGACGCGCACGTTCATTTTCAGAGCTCCTAGACCTTCCTATAAGAAGTTAGCCAAAAAGTAGCTTCGAAAAACGCTTAGGTTAAGTTTCAGAGTTGCTTCTAATGTACCAAAGCTGGACTTAGACATAATTTCACTCTCCCAACATTATGGCTGGTTGGAGAGAGTCCGAACCACAAGTACCGGGTCCATGGTTCTGGCCGTATACTGGGGGGACGGGGACGACTCCCATTAACCCCTGACTATACCGGGGATACGCTTATCACAATGCCTTACTGGTCTGTGCTGAAGCAGGGCATTCTGGCAGCCAAGTGGCTTGACCTTTATTAGTGAGCCTGGTTACCCCCTCTCGGAACCACAGACTTAGAAATCGCCAGCTCATATACAGTGCATAAAATATATTTATATATATACCCTTATACACCATTTTAATAAAAAATATCACAAAATTCTTCTAAGTCCCTCGGGAAGAGTGAAAGACGCGCACGTTCATTTTCAGAGCTCCTAGACCTTCCTATAAGAAGTTAGCCAAAAAGTAGCTTCGAAAAACGCTTAGGTTAAGTTTCAGAGTTGCTTCTAATGTACCAAAGCTGGACTTAGACATAATTTCACTCTCACAACATTATGGCTGGTTGGAGACAGTCCGAACCACAAGTACCGGGTCCATGGTTCTGGGCGTATACTGGGGGGACGGGGACGACTCCCATTAACCCCTGACTATACCGGGGATACGCTTATCACAATGAATTTCTGGTCTGTGCTGAAGCAGGGCATTCTGGCAGCCAAGTGGCTTGACCTTTATTAGTGAGCCTGGTTACCCCCTCTCGGAACCACAGACTTAGAAATCGCCAGCTCATATACAGTGCATAAAATATATTTATATATATACCCTTATACACAATTTTAATAAAAAATATCACAAAATTCTTCTAAGTCCCTCGGGAAGAGTGAAAGACGCGCACGTTCATTTTCAGAGCTCCTAGACCTTCCTATAAGAAGTTAGCCAAAAAGTAGTTTACGAAAAACGCTTAGGTTAAGTTTCAGAGTTGCTTCTAATGTACCAAAGCTGGACTTAGACATAATTTCACTCTCACAACATTATGGCTGGTTGGAGAGAGTCCGAACCACAAGTACCGGGTCCATGGTTCTGGCCGTATACTGGGGGGACGGGGACGACTCCCATTAACCCCTGACTATACCGGGGATACGCTTATCACAATGCCTTACTTATCTGTGCTGAGCAGGGCATTCTGGCAGCCAAGTGGCTTGACCTTTATTAGTGAGCCTGGTTACCCCCTCTCGGAACCACAGACTTAGAAATCGCCAGCTCATATACAGTGCATAAAATATATTTATATATATACCCTTATACACCATTTTAATAAAAAATATCACAAAATTCTTCTAAGTCCCTCGGGAAGAGTGAAAGACGCGCACGTTCATTTTCAGAGCTCCTAGACCTTCCTATAAGAAGTTAGCCAAAAAGTAGCTTCGAAAAACGCTTAGGTTAAGTTTCAGAGTTGCTTCTAATGTACCAAAGCTGGACTTAGACATAATTTCACTCTCACAACATTATGGCTGGTTGGAGAGAGTCCGAACCACAAGTACCGGGTCCATGGTTCTGGCCGTATACTGGGGGGACGGGGACGACTCCCATTAACCCCTGACTATACCGGGGATACGCTTATCACAATGCCTTACTGGTCTGTGCTGAAGCAGGGCATTCTGGCAGCCAAGTGGCTTGACCTTTATTAGTGAGCCTGGTTACCCCCTCTAAGAACCACAGACTTAGAAATCGCCAGCTCATATACAGTGCATAAAATATATTTATATATATACCCTTATACACCATTTTAATAAAAAATATCACAAAATTCTTCTAAGTCCCTCGGGAAGAGTGAAAGACGCGTACGTTCATTTTCAGAGCTCCTAGACCTTCCTATAAGAAGTTAGCCAAAAAGTAGCTTCGAAAAACGCTTAGGTTAAGTTTCAGAGTTGCTTCTAATGTACCAAAGCTGGACTTAGACATAATTTCACTCTCACAACATTATGGCTGGTTGGAGAGAGTCCGAACCACAAGTACCGGGTCCATGGTTCTGGCCGTATACTGGGGGGACGGGGACGACTCCCATTAACCCCTGACTATACCGGGGATACGCTTATCACAATGCCTTACTTATCTGTGCTGAGCAGGGCATTCTGGCAGCCAAGTGGCTTGACCTTTATTAGTGAGCCTGGTTACCCCCTCTCGGAACCACAGACTTAGAAATCGCCAACTCATATACAGTGCATAAAATATATTTATATATATACCCTTATACACCATTTTAATAAAAAATATCACAAAATTCTTCTAAGTCCCTCGGGAAGAGTGAAAGACGCGCACGTTCATTTTCAGAGCTCCTAGACCTTCCTATAAGAAGTTAGCCAAAAAGTAGCTTCGAAAAACGCTTAGGTTAAGTTTCAGAGTTGCTTCTAATGTACCAAAGCTGGACTTAGACATAATTTCACTCTCACAACATTATGGCTGGTTGGAGAGAGTCCGAACCACAAGTACCGGGTCCATGGTTCTGGCCGTATACTGGGGGGACGGGGACGACTCCCATTAACCCCTGACTATACCGGGGATACGCTTATCACAATGCCTTACTGGTCTGTGCTGAAGCAGGGCATTCTGGCAGCCAAGTGGCTTGACCTTTATTAGTGAGCCTGGTTACCCCCTCTCGGAACCACAGACTTAGAAATCGCCAGCTCATATACAGTGCATAAAATATATTTATATATATACCCTTATACACCATTTTAATAAAAAATATCACAAAATTCTTCTAAGTCCCTCGGGAAGAGTGAAAGACGCGCACGTTCATTTTCAGAGCTCCTAGACCTTCCTATAAGAAGTTAGCCAAAAAGTAGCTTCGAAAAACGCTTAGGTTACGTTTCAGAGTTGCTTCTAATGTACCAAAGCTGGACTTAGACATAATTTCACTCTCACAACATTATGGCTGGTTGGAGACAGTCCGAACCACAAGTACCGGGTCCATGGTTCTGGGCGTATACTGGGGGGACAGGGACGACTCCCATTAACCCCTGACTATACCGGGGATACGCTTATCACAATGAATTTCTGGTCTGTGCTGAAGCAGGGCATTCTGGCAGCCAAGTGGCTTGACCTTTATTAGTGAGCCTGGTTACCCCCTCTCGGAACCACAGACTTAGAAATCGCCAGCTCATATACAGTGCATAAAATATATTTATATATATACCCTTATACACCATTTTAATAAAAAATATCACAAAATTCTTCTAAGTCCCTCGGGAAGAGTGAAAGACGCGCACGTTCATTTTCAGAGCTCCTAGACCTTCCTATAAGAAGTTAGCCAAAAAGTAGCTTCGAAAAACGCTTAGGTTAAGTTTCAGAGTTGCTTCTAATGTACCAAAGCTGGACTTAGACATAATTTCACTCTCACAACATTATGGCTGGTTGGAGAGAGTCCGAACCACAAGTACCGGGTCCATGGTTCTGGCCGTATACTGGGGGGACGGGGACGACTCCCATTAACCCCTGACTATACCGGGGATACGCTTATCACAATGCCTTACTTATCTGTGCTGAGCAGGGCATTCTGGCAGCCAAGTGGCTTGACCTTTATTAGTGAGCCTGGTTACCCCCTCTCGGAACCACAGACTTAGAAATCGCCAGCTCATATACAGTGCATAAAATATATTTATATATATACCCTTATACACCATTTTAATAAAAAATATCACAAAATTCTTCTAAGTCCCTCGGGAAGAGTGAAAGACGCGCACGTTCATTTTCAGAGCTCCTAGACCTTCCTATAAGAAGTTAGCCAAAAAGTAGCTTCGAAAAACGCTTAGGTTAAGTTTCAGAGTTGCTTCTAATGTACCAAAGCTGGACTTAGACATAATTTCACTCTCACAACATTATGGCTGGTTGGAGAGAGTCCGAACCACAAGTACCGGGTCCATGGTTCTGGCCGTATACTGGGGGGACGGGAACGACTCCCATTAACCCCTGACTATACCGGGGATACGCTTATCACAATGCCTTACTGGTCTGTGCTGAAGCAGGGCATTCTGGCAGCCAAGTGGCTTGACCTTTATTAGTGAGCCTGGTTACCCCCTCTAAGAACCACAGACTTAGAAATCGCCAGCTCATATACAGTGCATAAAATATATTTATATATATACCCTTATACACCATTTTAATAAAAAATATCTCAAAATTCTTCTAAGTCCCTCGGGAAGAGTGAAAGACGCGTACGTTCATTTTCAGAGCTCCTAAACCTTCCTATAAGAAGTTAGCCAAAAAGTAGCTTCGAAAAACGCTTAGGTTAAGTTTCAGAGTTGCTTCTAATGTACCAAAGCTGGACTTAGGCATAATTTCACTCTCACAACATTATGGCTGGTTGGAGAGAGTCCGAACCACAAGTACCGGGTCCATGGTTCTGGCCGTATACTGGGGGGACGGGGACGACTCCCATTAACCCCTGACTATACCGGGGATACGCTTATCACAATGCCTTACTTATCTGTGCTGAGCAGGGCATTCTGGCAGCCAAGTGGCTTGACCTTTATTAGTGAGCCTGGTTACCCCCTCTCGGAACCACAGACTTAGAAATCGCCAGCTCATATACAGTGCATAAAATATATTTATATATATACCCTTATACACCATTTTAATAAAAAATATCACAAAATTCTTCTAAGTCCCTCGGGAAGAGTGAAAGACGCGCACGTTCATTTTCAGAGCTCCTAGACCTTCCTATAAGAAGTTAGCCAAAAAGTAGCTTCGAAAAACGCTTAGGTTAAGTTTCAGAGTTGCTTCTAATGTACCAAAGCTGGACTTAGACATAATTTCACTCTCACAACATTATGGCTGGTTGGAGACAGTCCGAACCACAAGTACCGGGTCCATGGTTCTGGGCGTATACTGGGGGGACGGGGACGACTCCCATTAACCCCTGACTATACCGGGGATACGCTTATCACAATGCCTTACTGGTCTGTGCTGAAGCAGGGCATTCTGGCAGCCAAGTGGCTTGACCTTTATTAGTGAGCCTGGTTACCCCCTCTAAGAACCACAGACTTAGAAATCGCCAGCTCATATACAGTGCATAAAATATATTTATATATATACCCTTATACACCATTTTAATAAAAAATATCACAAAATTCTTCTAAGTCCCTCGGGAAGAGTGAAAGACGCGCACGTTCATTTTCAGAGCTCCTAGACCTTCCTATAAGAAGTTAGCCAAAAAGTAGCTTCGAAAAACGCTTAGGTTAAGTTTCAGAGTTGCTTCTAATGTACCAAAGCTGGACTTAGACATAATTTCACTCTCACAACATTATGGCTGGTTGGAGAGAGTCCGAACCACAAGTACCGGGTCCATGGTTCTGGCCGTATACTGGGGGGACGGGGACGACTCCCATTAACCCCTGACTATACCGGGGATACGCTTATCACAATGCCTTACTTATCTGTGCTGAGCAGGGCATTCTGGCAGCCAAGTGGCTTGACCTTTATTAGTGAGCCTGGTTACCCCCTCTCGGAACCACAGACTTAGAAATCGCCAGCTCATATACAGTGCATAAAATATATTTATATATATACCCTTATACACCATTTTAATAAAAAATATCACAAAATTCTTCTAAGTCCCTCGGGAAGAGTGAAAGACGCGCACGTTCATTTTCAGAGCTCCTAGACCTTCCTATAAGAAGTTAGCCAAAAAGTAGCTTCGAAAAACGCTTAGGTTAAGTTTCAGAGTTGCTTCTAATGTACCAAAGCTGGACTTAGACATAATTTCACTCTCACAACATTATGGCTGGTTGGAGACAGTCCGAACCACAAGTACCGGGTCCATGGTTCTGGGCGTATACTGGGGGGACGGGGACGACTCCCATTAACCCCTGACTATACCGGGGATACGCTTATCACAATGCCTTACTGGTCTGTGCTGAAGCAGGGCATTCTGGCAGCCAAGTGGCTTGACCTTTATTAGTGAGCCTGGTTACCCCCTCTAAGAACCACAGACTTAGAAATCGCCAGCTCATATACAGTGCATAAAATATATTTATATATATACCCTTATACACCATTTTAATAAAAAATATCACAAAATTCTTCTAAGTCCCTCGGGAAGAGTGAAAGACGCGCACGTTCATTTTCAGAGCTCCTAGACCTTCCTATAAGAAGTTAGCCAAAAAGTAGCTTCGAAAAACGCTTAGGTTAAGTTTCAGAGTTGCTTCTAATGTACCAAAGCTGGACTTAGACATAATTTCACTCTCACAACATTATGGCTGGTTGGAGACAGTCCGAACCACAAGTACCGGGTCCATGGTTCTGGGCGTATACTGGGGGGACGGGGACGACTCCCATTAACCCCTGACTATACCGGGGATACGCTTATCACAATGCCTTACTGGTCTGTGCTGAAGCAGGGCATTCTGGCAGCCAAGTGGCTTGACCTTTATTAGTGAGCCTGGTTACCCCCTCTAAGAACCACAGACTTAGAAATCGCCAGCTCATATACAGTGCATAAAATATATTTATATATATACCCTTATACACCATTTTAATAAAAAATATCACAAAATTCTTCTAAGTCCCTCGGGAAGAGTGAAAGACGCGCACGTTCATTTTCAGAGCTCCTAGACCTTCCTATAAGAAGTTAGCCAAAAAGTAGCTTCGAAAAACGCTTAGGTTAAGTTTCAGAGTTGCTTCTAATGTACCAAAGCTGGACTTAGACATAATTTCACTCTCACAACATTATGGCTGGTTGGAGACAGTCCGAACCACAAGTACCGGGTCCATGGTTCTGGGCGTATACTGGGGGGACGGGGACGACTCCCATTAACCCCTGACTATACCGGGGATACGCTTATCACAATGAATTTCTGGTCTGTGCTGAAGCAGGGCATTCTGGCAGCCAAGTGGCTTGACCTTTATTAGTGAGCCTGGTTACCCCCTCTCGGAACCACAGACTTAGAAATCGCCAGCTCATATACAGTGCATTAAATATATTTATATATATACCCTTATACACCATTTTAATAAAAAATATCACAAAATTCTTCTAAGTCCCTCGGGAAGAGTGAAAGACGCGCACGTTCATTTTCAGAGCTCCTAGACCTTCCTATAAGAAGTTAGCCAAAAAGTAGCTTCGAAAAACGCTTAGGTTAAGTTTCAGAGTTGCTTCTAATGTACCAAAGCTGGACTTAGACATAATTTCACTCTCACAACATTATGGCTGGTTGGAGACAGTCCGAACCACAAGTACCGGGTCCATGGTTCTGGCCGTATACTGGGGGGACGGGGACGACTCCCATTAACCCCTGACTATACCGGAGATACGCTTATCACAATGCCTTACTGGTCTGTGCTGAAGCAGGGCATTCTGGCAGCCAAGTGGCTTGACCTTTATTAGTGAGCCTGGTTACCCCCTCTAAGAACCACAGACTTAGAAATCGCCAGCTCATATACAGTGCATAAAATATATTTATATATATACCCTTATACACCATTTTAATAAAAAATATCACAAAATTCTTCTAAGTCCCTCGGGAAGAGTGAAAGACGCGCACGTTCATTTTCAGAGCTCCTAGACCTTTCTATAAGAAGTTAGCCAAAAAGTAGCTTCGAAAAACGCTTAGGTTAAGTTTCAGAGTTGCTTCTAATGTACCAAAGCTGGACTTAGACATAATTTCACTCACAACATTATGGCTGGTTGGAGAGAGTCCGAACCACAAGTACCGGGTCCATGGTTCTGGCCGTATACTGGGGGGACGGGGACGACTCCCATTAACCCCTGACTATACCGGGGATACGCTTATCACAATGCCTTACTGGTCTGTGCTGAAGCAGGGCATTCTGGCAGCCAAGTGGCTTGACCTTTATTAGTGAGCCTGGTTACCCCCTCTCGGTACCACAGACTTAGAAATCGCCAGCTCATATACAGTGCATAAAATATATTTATATATATACCCTTATACACCATTTTAATAAAAAATATCACAAAATTCTTCTAAGTCCCTCGGGAAGAGTGAAAGACGCGCACGTTCATTTTCAGAGCTCCTAGACCTTCCTATAAGAAGTTAGCCAAAAAGTAGCTTCGAAAAACGCTTAGGTTAAGTTTCAGAGTTGCTTCTAATGTACCAAAGCTGGACTTAGACATAATTTCACTCTCACAACATTATGGCTGGTTGGAGACAGTCCGAACCACAAGTACCGGGTCCATGGTTCTGGGCGTATACTGGGGGGACGGGGACGACTCCCATTAACCCCTGACTATACCGGGGATACGCTTATCACAATGAATTTCTGGTCTGTGCTGAAGCAGGGCATTCTGGCAGCCAAGTGGCTTGACCTTTATTAGTGAGCCTGGTTACCCCCTCTCGGAACCACAGACTTAGAAATCGCCAGCTCATATACAGTGCATAAAATATATTTATATATATACCCTTATACACCATTTTAATAAAAAATATCACAAAATTCTTCTAAGTCCCTCGGGAAGAGTGAAAGACGCGCACGTTCATTTTCAGAGCTCCTAGACCTTCCTATAAGAAGTTAGCCAAAAAGTAGCTTCGAAAAACGCTTAGGTTAAGTTTCAGAGTTGCTTCTAATGTACCAAAGCTGGACTTAGACATAATTTCACTCTCACAACATTATGGCTGGTTGGAGACAGTCCGAACCACAAGTACCGGGTCCATGGTTCTGGCCGTATACTGGGGGGACGGGGACGACTCCCATTAACCCCTGACTATACCGGGGATACGCTTATCACAATGCCTTACTGGTCTGTGCTGAAGCAGGGCATTCTGGCAGCCAAGTGGCTTGACCTTTATTAGTGAGCCTGGTTACCCCCTCTCGGAACCACAGACTTAGAAATCGCCAGCTCATATACAGTGCATAAAATATATTTATATATATACCCTTATACACCATTTTAATAAAAAATATCACAAAATTCTTCTAAGTCCCTCGGGAAGAGTGAAAGACGCGCACGTTCATTTTCAGATCTCCTAGACCTTCCTACTGTATAAGAAGTTAGCCAAAAAGTAGCTTCGAAAAACGCTTAGGTTAAGTTTCAGAGTTGCTTCTAATGTACCAAAGCTGGACTTAGACATAATTTCACTCTCACAACATTATGGCTGGTTGGAGACAGTCCAAACCACAAGTACCGGGTCCATGGTTCTGGTCGTATACTGGGGGGACGGGGACGACTCCCATTAACCCCTGACTATACCGGGGATACGCTTATCACAATGCCTTTCTGGTCTGTGCTGAAGCAGGGCATTCTGGCAGCCAAGTGGCTTGACCTTTATTAGTGAGCCTGGTTACCCCCTCTCGGAACCACAGACTTAGAAATCGCCAGCTCATATACAGTGCATAAAATATATTTATACTGTATATATACCCTTATACACCATTTTAATAAAAAATATCACAAAATTCTTCTAAGTCCCTCGGGAAGAGTGAAAGACGCGCACGTTCATTTTCAGAGCTCCTAGACCTTCCTATAAGAAGTTAGCCAAAAAGTAGCTTCGAAAAACGCTTAGGTTAAGTTTCAGAGTTGCTTCTAATGTACCAAAGCTGGACTTAGACATAATTTCACTCTCACAACATTATGGCTGGTTGGAGACAGTCCGAACCACAAGTACCGGGTCCATGGTTCTGGGCGTATACTGGGGGGACGGGGACGACTCCCATTAACCCCTGACTATACCGGGGATACGCTTATCACAATGCATTTCTGGTCTGTGCTGAAGCAGGGCATTCTGGCAGCCAAGTGGCTTGACCTTTATTAGTGAGCCTGGTTACCCCCTCTCGGAACCACAGACTTAGAAATCGCCAGCTCATATACAGTGCATAAAATATATTTATATATATACCCTTATACACCATTTTAATAAAAAATATCACAAAATTCTTCTAAGTCCCTCGGGAAGAGTGAAAGACGCGCACGTTCATTTTCAGATCTCCTAGACCTTCCTACTGTATAAGAAGTTAGCCAAAAAGTAGCTTCGAAAAACGCTTAGGTTAAGTTTCAGAGTTGCTTCTAATGTACCAAAGCTGGACTTAGACATAATTTCACTCTCACAACATTATGGCTGGTTGGAGACAGTCCAAACCACAAGTACCGGGTCCATGGTTATGGTCGTATACTGGGGGGACGGGGACGACTCCCATTAACCCCTGACTATACCGGGGATACGCTTATCACAATGCCTTTCTGGTCTGTGCTTAAGCAGGGCATTCTGGCAGCCAAGTGGCTTGACATTTATTAGTGAGCCTGGTTACCCCCTCTCGGAACCACAGACTTAGAAATCGCCAGCTCATATACAGTGCATAAAAAATATTTATATATATATATACATACCCTTATACACCATTTTAATAAAAAATATCACAAAATTCTTCTAAGTCCCTCGGGAAGAGTGAAAGACGCGCACGTTCATTTTCAGAGCTCCTAGACCTTCCTATAAGAAGTTAGCCAAAAAGTAGCTTCGAAAAACGCTTAGGTTAAGTTTCAGAGTAGCTTCTAATGTACCAAAGCTGGACTTAGACATAATTTCACTCTCACAACATTATGGCTGGTTGGAGAGAGTCCGAACCACAAGTACCGAGTCCATGGTTCTGGGCGTATACTGGGGGGACGGGGACGACTCCCATTAACCCCTGACTATACCGGGGATACGCTTATCACAATGCCTTACTGGTCTGTGCTGAAGCAGGGCATTTCGGCAGCCAAGTGGCTTGACCTTTATTAGTGAGCCTGGTTACCCCCTCTCGGAACCACAAACTTAGAAATCGCCAGCTCATATACAGTGCATAAAATATATGTATATAATATATTTATATATATACCCTTATACACCATTTTAATAAAAAATATCACAAAATTCTTCTAAGTCCCTCGGGAAGAGTGAAAGACGCGCACGTTCATTTTCAGAGCTCCTAGACCTTCCTATAAGAAGTTAGCCAAAAAGTAGCTTCGAAAAACGCTTAGGTTAAGTTTCAGAGTTGCTTCTAATGTACCAAAGCTGGACTTAGACATAATTTCACTCTCACAACATTATGGCTGGTTGGAGAGAGTCCGAACCACAAGTACCGAGTCCATGGTTCTGGGCGTATACTGGGGGGACGGGGACGACTCCCATTAACCCCTGACTATACCGGGGATACGCTTATCACAATGCCTTACTGGTCTGTGCTGAAGCAGGGCATTTCGGCAGCCAAGTGGCTTGACCTTTATTAGTGAGCCTGGTTACCCCCTCTCGGAACCACAGACTTAGAAATCGCCAGCTCATATACAGTGCATAAAATATATGTATATAATATATTTATATATATACCCTTATACACCATTTTAATAAAAAATATCACAAAATTCTTCTAAGTCCCTCGGGAAGAGTGAAAGACGCGCACGTTCATTTTCAGAGCTCCTAGACCTTCCTATAAGAAGTTAGCCAAAAAGTAGCTTCGAAAAACGCTTAGGTTAAGTTTCAGAGTTGCTTCTAATGTACCAAAGCTGGACTTAGACATAATTTCACTCTCACAACATTATGGCTGGTTGGAGAGAGTCCGAACCACAAGTACCGAGTCCATGGTTCTGGGCGTATACTGGGGGGACGGGGACGACTCCCATTAACCCCTGACTATACCGGGGATACGCTTATCACAATGCCTTACTGGTCTGTGCTGAAGCAGGGCATTTCGGCAGCCAAGTGGCTTGACCTTTATTAGTGAGCCTGGTTACCCCCTCTCGGAACCACAGACTTAGAAATCGCCAGCTCATATACAGTGCATAAAATATATGTATATAATATATTTATATATATACCCTTATACACCATTTTAATAAAAAATATCACAAAATTCTTCAAAGTCCCTCGGGAAGAGTGAAAGACGCGCACGTTCATTTTCAGAGCTCCTAGACCTTCCTATAAGAAGTTAGCCAAAAAGTAGCTTCGAAAAACGCTTAGGTTAAGTTTCAGAGTTGCTTCTAATGTACCAAAGCTGGACTTAGACATAATTTCACTCTCACAACATTATGGCTGGTTGGAGAGAGTCCGAACCACAAGTACCGAGTCCATGGTTCTGGGCGTATACTGGGGGGACGGGGACGACTCCCATTAACCCCTGACTATACCGGGGATACGCTTATCACAATGCCTTACTGGTCTGTGCTGAAGCAGGGCATTTCGGCAGCCAAGTGGCTTGACCTTTATTAGTGAGCCTGGTTACCCCCTCTCGGAACCACAGACTTAGAAATCGCCAGCTCATATACAGTGCATAAAATATATGTATATAATATATTTATATATATACCCTTATACACCATTTTAATAAAAAATATCACAAAATTCTTTTAAGTCCCTCGGCAAGAGTGAATGACGCGCACGTTCATTTTTAGAGCTCCTAGACCTTCCTATAAGAAGTTAGCCAAAAAGTAGCTTCGAAAAACGCTTAGGTTAAGTTTCAGAGTTGCTTCTAATGTACCAAAGCTGGACTTAGACATAATTTCACTCTCACAACATTATGGCTGGTTGGAGACAGTCCGAACTACAAGTACCGGGTCCATGGTTCTGGCCGTATACTGGGGGGACGGGGACGACTCCCATTAACCCCTGACTATACCGGGGATACGCTTATCACAATGCCTTTCTGGTCTGTGCTGAAGCAGGGCATTCTGGCAGCCAAGTGGCTTGACATTTATTAGTGAGCCTGGTTACCCCCTCTCGGAACCACAGACTTAGAAATCGCCAGCTCATATACAGTGCATAAAAAATATTTATATATATATATACCCTTATACACCATTTTAATAAAAAATATCACAAAATTCTTCTAAGTCCCTCGGGAAGAGTGAAAGACGCGCACGTTCATTTTCAGAGCTCCTAGACCTTCCTATAAGAAGTTAGCCAAAAAGTAGCTTCGAAAAACGCTTAGGTTAAGTTTCAGAGTAGCTTCTAATGTACCAAAGCTGGACTTAGACATAATTTCACTCTCACAACATTATGGCTGGTTGGAGACAGTCCGAACCACAAGTACCGGGTCCATGGTTCTGGGCGTATACTGGGGGGACGGGGACGACTCCCATTAACCCCTGACTATACCGGGGATACGCTTATCACAATGCATTTCTGGTCTGTGCTGAAGCAGGGCATTCTGGCAGCCAAGTGGCTTGACCTTTATTAGTGAGCCTGGTTACCCCCTCTCGGAACCACAGACTTAGAAATCGCCAGCTCATATACAGTGCATAAAATATATTTATATATATACCCTTATACACCATTTTAATAAAAAATATCACAAAATTCTTCTAAGTCCCTCGGGAAGAGTGAAAGACGCGCACGTTCATTTTCAGATCTCCTAGACCTTCCTACTGTATAAGAAGTTAGCCAAAAAGTAGCTTCGAAAAACGCTTAGGTTAAGTTTCAGAGTTGCTTCTAATGTACCAAAGCTGGACTTAGACATAATTTCACTCTCACAACATTATGGCTGGTTGGAGACAGTCCAAACCACAAGTACCGGGTCCATGGTTCTGGTCGTATACTGGGGGGACGGGGACGACTCCCATTAACCCCTGACTATACCGGGGATACGCTTATCACAATGCCTTTCTGGTCTGTGCTTAAGCAGGGCATTCTGGCAGCCAAGTGGCTTGACATTTATTAGTGAGCCTGGTTACCCCCTCTCGGAACCACAGACTTAGAAATCGCCAGCTCATATACAGTGCATAAAAAATATTTATATATATATATACATACCCTTATACACCATTTTAATAAAAAATATCACAAAATTCTTCTAAGTCCCTCGGGAAGAGTGAAAGACGCGCACGTTCATTTTCAGAGCTCCTAGACCTTCCTATAAGAAGTTAGCCAAAAAGTAGCTTCGAAAAACGCTTAGGTTAAGTTTCAGAGTAGCTTCTAATGTACCAAAGCTGGACTTAGACATAATTTCACTCTCACAACATTATGGCTGGTTGGAGAGAGTCCGAACCACAAGTACCGAGTCCATGGTTCTGGGCGTATACTGGGGGGACGGGGACGACTCCCATTAACCCCTGACTATACCGGGGATACGCTTATCACAATGCCTTACTGGTCTGTGCTGAAGCAGGGCATTTCGGCAGCCAAGTGGCTTGACCTTTATTAGTGAGCCTGGTTACCCCCTCTCGGAACCACAAACTTAGAAATCGCCAGCTCATATACAGTGCATAAAATATATGTATATAATATATTTATATATATACCCTTATACACCATTTTAATAAAAAATATCACAAAATTCTTCTAAGTCCCTCGGGAAGAGTGAAAGACGCGCACGTTCATTTTCAGAGCTCCTAGACCTTCCTATAAGAAGTTAGCCAAAAAGTAGCTTCGAAAAACGCTTAGGTTAAGTTTCAGAGTTGCTTCTAATGTACCAAAGCTGGACTTAGACATAATTTCACTCTCACAACATTATGGCTGGTTGGAGAGAGTCCGAACCACAAGTACCGAGTCCATGGTTCTGGGCGTATACTGGGGGGACGGGGACGACTCCCATTAACCCCTGACTATACCGGGGATACGCTTATCACAATGCCTTACTGGTCTGTGCTGAAGCAGGGCATTTCGGCAGCCAAGTGGCTTGACCTTTATTAGTGAGCCTGGTTACCCCCTCTCGGAACCACAGACTTAGAAATCGCCAGCTCATATACAGTGCATAAAATATATGTATATAATATATTTATATATATACCCTTATACACCATTTTAATAAAAAATATCACAAAATTCTTCTAAGTCCCTCGGGAAGAGTGAAAGACGCGCACGTTCATTTTCAGAGCTCCTAGACCTTCCTATAAGAAGTTAGCCAAAAAGTAGCTTCGAAAAACGCTTAGGTTAAGTTTCAGAGTTGCTTCTAATGTACCAAAGCTGGACTTAGACATAATTTCACTCTCACAACATTATGGCTGGTTGGAGAGAGTCCGAACCACAAGTACCGAGTCCATGGTTCTGGGCGTATACTGGGGGGACGGGGACGACTCCCATTAACCCCTGACTATACCGGGGATACGCTTATCACAATGCCTTACTGGTCTGTGCTGAAGCAGGGCATTTCGGCAGCCAAGTGGCTTGACCTTTATTAGTGAGCCTGGTTACCCCCTCTCGGAACCACAGACTTAGAAATCGCCAGCTCATATACAGTGCATAAAATATATGTATATAATATATTTATATATATACCCTTATACACCATTTTAATAAAAAATATCACAAAATTCTTCAAAGTCCCTCGGGAAGAGTGAAAGACGCGCACGTTCATTTTCAGAGCTCCTAGACCTTCCTATAAGAAGTTAGCCAAAAAGTAGCTTCGAAAAACGCTTAGGTTAAGTTTCAGAGTTGCTTCTAATGTACCAAAGCTGGACTTAGACATAATTTCACTCTCACAACATTATGGCTGGTTGGAGAGAGTCCGAACCACAAGTACCGAGTCCATGGTTCTGGGCGTATACTGGGGGGACGGGGACGACTCCCATTAACCCCTGACTATACCGGGGATACGCTTATCACAATGCCTTACTGGTCTGTGCTGAAGCAGGGCATTTCGGCAGCCAAGTGGCTTGACCTTTATTAGTGAGCCTGGTTACCCCCTCTCGGAACCACAGACTTAGAAATCGCCAGCTCATATACAGTGCATAAAATATATGTATATAATATATTTATATATATACCCTTATACACCATTTTAATAAAAAATATCACAAAATTCTTTTAAGTCCCTCGGGAAGAGTGAAAGACGCGCACGTTCATTTTTAGAGCTCCTAGACCTTCCTATAAGAAGTTAGCCAAAAAGTAGCTTCGAAAAACGCTTAGGTTAAGTTTCAGAGTTGCTTCTAATGTACCAAAGCTGGACTTAGACATAATTTCACTCTCACAACATTATGGCTGGTTGGAGACAGTCCGAACCACAAGTACCGGGTCCATGGTTCTGGCCGTATACTGGGGGGACGGGGACGACTCCCATTAACCCCTGACTATACCGGGGATACGCTTATCACAATGCCTTTCTGGTCTGTGCTGAAGCAGGGCATTCTGGCAGCCAAGTGGCTTGACCTTTATTAGTGAGCCTGGTTACCCCCTCTCGGAACCACAGACTTAGAAATCGCCAGCTCATATACAGTGCATAAAATATATTTATATATATACCCTTATACACCATTTTAATAAGAAATATCACAAAATTCTTCTAAGTCCCTCGGGAAGAGTGAATGACGCGCACGTTCATTTTTAGAGCTCCTAGACCTTCCTATAAGAAGTTAGCCAAAAAGTAGCTTCGAAAAACGCTTAGGTTAAGTTTCAGAGTTGCTTCTAATGTACCAAAGCTGGACTTAGACATAATTTCACTCTCACAACATTATGGCTGGTTGGAGACAGTCCGAACTACAAGTACCGGGTCCATGGTTCTGGCCGTATACTGGGGGGACGGGGACGACTCCCATTAACCCCTGACTATACCGGGGATACGCTTATCACAATGCCTTTCTGGTCTGTGCTGAAGCAGGGCATTCTGGCAGCCAAGTGGCTTGACATTTATTAGTGAGCCTGGTTACCCCCTCTCGGAACCACAGACTTAGAAATCGCCAGCTCATATACAGTGCATAAAAAATATTTATATATATATATACCCTTATACACCATTTTAATAAAAAATATCACAAAATTCTTCTAAGTCCCTCGGGAAGAGTGAAAGACGCGCACGTTCATTTTCAGAGCTCCTAGACCTTCCTATAAGAAGTTAGCCAAAAAGTAGCTTCGAAAAACGCTTAGGTTAAGTTTCAGAGTAGCTTCTAATGTACCAAAGCTGGACTTAGACATAATTTCACTCTCACAACATTATGGCTGGTTGGAGAGAGTCCGAACCACAAGTACCGAGTCCATGGTTCTGGGCGTATACTGGGGGGACGGGGACGACTCCCATTAACCCCTGACTATACCGGGGATACGCTTATCACAATGCCTTACTGGTCTGTGCTGAAGCAGGGCATTTCGGCTGCCAAGTGGCTTGACCTTTATTAGTGAGCCTGGTTACCCCCTCTCGGAACCACAGACTTAGAAATCGCCAGCTCATATACAGTGCATAAAATATATGTATATAATATATTTATATATATATACCCTTATACACCATTTTAATAAAAAATATCACAAAATTCTTCTAAGTCCCTCGGGAAGAGTGAAAGACGCGCACGTTCATTTTCAGAGCTCCTAGACCTTCCTATAAGAAGTTAGCCAAAAAGTAGCTTCGAAAAACGCTTAGGTTAAGTTTCAGAGTTGCTTCTAATGTACCAAAGCTGGACTTAGACATAATTTCACTCTCACAACATTATGGCTGGTTGGAGAGAGTCCGAACCACAAGTACCGAGTCCATGGTTCTGGGCGTATACTGGGGGGACGGGGACGACTCCCATTAACCCCTGACTATACCGGGGATACGCTTATCACAATGCCTTACTGGTCTGTGCTGAAGCAGGGCATTTCGGCAGCCAAGTGGCTTGACCTTTATTAGTGAGCCTGGTTACCCCCTCTCGGAACCACAGACTTAGAAATCGCCAGCTCATATACAGTGCATAAAATATATGTATATAATATATTTATATATATACCCTTATACACCATTTTAATAAAAAATATCACAAAATTCTTCTAAGTCCCTCGGGAAGAGTGAAAGACGCGCACGTTCATTTTCAGAGCTCCTAGACCTTCCTATAAGAAGTTAGCCAAAAAGTAGCTTCGAAAAACGCTTAGGTTAAGTTTCAGAGTTGCTTCTAATGTACCAAAGCTGGACTTAGACATAATTTCACTCTCACAACATTATGGCTGGTTGGAGAGAGTCCGAACCACAAGTACCGAGTCCATGGTTCTGGGCGTATACTGGGGGGACGGGGACGACTCCCATTAACCCCTGACTATACCGGGGATACGCTTATCACAATGCCTTACTGGTCTGTGCTGAAGCAGGGCATTTCGGCAGCCAAGTGGCTTGACCTTTATTAGTGAGCCTGGTTACCCCCTCTCGGAACCACAGACTTAGAAATCGCCAGCTCATATACAGTGCATAAAATATATGTATATAATATATTTATATATATACCCTTATACACCATTTTAATAAAAAATATCACAAAATTCTTCAAAGTCCCTCGGGAAGAGTGAAAGACGCGCACGTTCATTTTCAGAGCTCCTAGACCTTCCTATAAGAAGTTAGCCAAAAAGTAGCTTCGAAAAACGCTTAGGTTAAGTTTCAGAGTTGCTTCTAATGTACCAAAGCTGGACTTAGACATAATTTCACTCTCACAACATTATGGCTGGTTGGAGAGAGTCCGAACCACAAGTACCGAGTCCATGGTTCTGGGCGTATACTGGGGGGACGGGGACGACTCCCATTAACCCCTGACTATACCGGGGATACGCTTATCACAATGCCTTACTGGTCTGTGCTGAAGCAGGGCATTTCGGCAGCCAAGTGGCTTGACCTTTATTAGTGAGCCTGGTTACCCCCTCTCGGAACCACAGACTTAGAAATCGCCAGCTCATATACAGTGCATAAAATATATGTATATAATATATTTATATATATACCCTTATACACCATTTTAATAAAAAATATCACAAAATTCTTTTAAGTCCCTCGGGAAGAGTGAAAGACGCGCACGTTCATTTTTAGAGCTCCTAGACCTTCCTATAAGAAGTTAGCCAAAAAGTAGCTTCGAAAAACGCTTAGGTTAAGTTTCAGAGTTGCTTCTAATGTACCAAAGCTGGACTTAGACATAATTTCACTCTCACAACATTATGGCTGGTTGGAGACAGTCCGAACCACAAGTACCGGGTCCATGGTTCTGGCCGTATACTGGGGGGACGGGGACGACTCCCATTAACCCCTGACTATACCGGGGATACGCTTATCACAATGCCTTTCTGGTCTGTGCTGAAGCAGGGCATTCTGGCAGCCAAGTGGCTTGACCTTTATTAGTGAGCCTGGTTACCCCCTCTCGGAACCACAGACTTAGAAATCGCCAGCTCATATACAGTGCATAAAATATATTTATATATATACCCTTATACACCATTTTAATAAGAAATATCACAAAATTCTTCTAAGTCCCTCGGGAAGAGTGAATGACGCGCACGTTCATTTTTAGAGCTCCTAGACCTTCCTATAAGAAGTTAGCCAAAAAGTAGCTTCGAAAAACGCTTAGGTTAAGTTTCAGAGTTGCTTCTAATGTACCAAAGCTGGACTTAGACATAATTTCACTCTCACAACATTATGGCTGGTTGGAGACAGTCCGAACTACAAGTACCGGGTCCATGGTTCTGGCCGTATACTGGGGGGACGGGGACGACTCCCATTAACCCCTGACTATACCGGGGATACGCTTATCACAATGCCTTTCTGGTCTGTGCTGAAGCAGGGCATTCTGGCAGCCAAGTGGCTTGACATTTATTAGTGAGCCTGGTTACCCCCTCTCGGAACCACAGACTTAGAAATCGCCAGCTCATATACAGTGCATAAAAAATATTTATATATATATATACCCTTATACACCATTTTAATAAAAAATATCACAAAATTCTTCTAAGTCCCTCGGGAAGAGTGAAAGACGCGCACGTTCATTTTCAGAGCTCCTAGACCTTCCTATAAGAAGTTAGCCAAAAAGTAGCTTCGAAAAACGCTTAGGTTAAGTTTCAGAGTAGCTTCTAATGTACCAAAGCTGGACTTAGACATAATTTCACTCTCACAACATTATGGCTGGTTGGAGAGAGTCCGAACCACAAGTACCGAGTCCATGGTTCTGGGCGTATACTGGGGGGACGGGGACGACTCCCATTAACCCCTGACTATACCGGGGATACGCTTATCACAATGCCTTACTGGTCTGTGCTGAAGCAGGGCATTTCGGCTGCCAAGTGGCTTGACCTTTATTAGTGAGCCTGGTTACCCCCTCTCGGAACCACAGACTTAGAAATCGCCAGCTCATATACAGTGCATAAAATATATGTATATAATATATTTATATATATATACCCTTATACACCATTTTAATAAAAAATATCACAAAATTCTTCTAAGTCCCTCGGGAAGAGTGAAAGACGCGCACGTTCATTTTCAGAGCTCCTAGACCTTCCTATAAGAAGTTAGCCAAAAAGTAGCTTCGAAAAACGCTTAGGTTAAGTTTCAGAGTTGCTTCTAATGTACCAAAGCTGGACTTAGACATAATTTCACTCTCACAACATTATGGCTGGTTGGAGAGAGTCCGAACCACAAGTACCGAGTACATGGTTCTGGGCGTATACTGGGGGGACGGGGACGACTCCCATTAACCCCTGACTATACCGGGGATACGCTTATCACAATGCCTTACTGGTCTGTGCTGAAGCAGGGCATTTCGGCAGCCAAGTGGCTTGACCTTTATTAGTGAGCCTGGTTACCCCCTCTCGGAACCACAGACTTAGAAATCGCCAGCTCATATACAGTGCATAAAATATATGTATATAATATATTTATATATATACCCTTATACACCATTTTAATAAAAAATATCACAAAATTCTTCTAAGTCCCTCGGGAAGAGTGAAAGACGCGCACGTTCATTTTCAGAGCTCCTAGACCTTCCTATAAGAAGTTAGCCAAAAAGTAGCTTCGAAAAACGCTTAGGTTAAGTTTCAGAGTTGCTTCTAATGTACCAAAGCTGGACTTAGACATAATTTCACTCTCACAACATTATGGCTGGTTGGAGAGAGTCCGAACCACAAGTACCGGGTCCATGGTTCTGGCCGTATACTGGGGGGACGGGGACGACTCCCATTAACCCCTGACTATACCGGGGATACGCTTATCACAATGCCTTTCTGGTCTGTGCTGAAGCAGGGCATTCTGGCAGCCAAGTGGCTTGACCTTTATTAGTGAGCCTGGTTACCCCCTCTCGGAACCACAGACTTAGAAATCGCCAGCTCATATACAGTGCATAAAATATATTTATATATATACCCTTATACACCATTTTAATAAGAAATATCACAAAATTCTTCTAAGTCCCTCGGGAAGAGTGAATGACGCGCACGTTCATTTTTAGAGCTCCTAGACCTTCCTATAAGAAGTTAGCCAAAAAGTAGCTTCGAAAAACGCTTAGGTTAAGTTTCAGAGTTGCTTCTAATGTACCAAAGCTGGACTTAGACATAATTTCACTCTCACAACATTATGGCTGGTTGGAGACAGTCCGAACTACAAGTACCGGGTCCATGGTTCTGGCCGTATACTGGGGGGACGGGGACGACTCCCATTAACCCCTGACTATACCGGGGATACGCTTATCACAATGCCTTTCTGGTCTGTGCTGAAGCAGGGCATTCTGGCAGCCAAGTGGCTTGACATTTATTAGTGAGCCTGGTTACCCCCTCTCGGAACCACAGACTTAGAAATCGCCAGCTCATATACAGTGCATAAAAAATATTTATATATATATATACCCTTATACACCATTTTAATAAAAAATATCACAAAATTCTTCTAAGTCCCTCGGGAAGAGTGAAAGACGCGCACGTTCATTTTCAGAGCTCCTAGACCTTCCTATAAGAAGTTAGCCAAAAAGTAGCTTCGAAAAACGCTTAGGTTAAGTTTCAGAGTAGCTTCTAATGTACCAAAGCTGGACTTAGACATAATTTCACTCTCACAACATTATGGCTGGTTGGAGAGAGTCCGAACCACAAGTACCGAGTCCATGGTTCTGGGCGTATACTGGGGGGACGGGGACGACTCCCATTAACCCCTGACTATACCGGGGATACGCTTATCACAATGCCTTACTGGTCTGTGCTGAAGCAGGGCATTTCGGCTGCCAAGTGGCTTGACCTTTATTAGTGAGCCTGGTTACCCCCTCTCGGAACCACAGACTTAGAAATCGCCAGCTCATATACAGTGCATAAAATATATGTATATAATATATTTATATATATACCCTTATACACCATTTTAATAAAAAATATCACAAAATTCTTCTAAGTCCCTCGGGAAGAGTGAAAGACGCGCACGTTCATTTTCAGAGCTCCTAGACCTTCCTATAAGAAGTTAGCCAAAAAGTAGCTTCGAAAAACGCTTAGGTTAAGTTTCAGAGTTGCTTCTAATGTACCAAAGCTGGACTTAGACATAATTTCACTCTCACAACATTATGGCTGGTTGGAGAGAGTCCGAACCACAAGTACCGAGTCCATGGTTCTGGGCGTATACTGGGGGGACGGGGACGACTCCCATTAACCCCTGACTATACCGGGGATACGCTTATCACAATGCCTTACTGGTCTGTGCTGAAGCAGGGCATTTCGGCAGCCAAGTGGCTTGACCTTTATTAGTGAGCCATGTTACCCCCTCTCGGAACCACAGACTTAGAAATCGCCAGCTCATATACAGTGCATAAAATATATGTATATAATATATTTATATATATACCCTTATACACCATTTTAATAAAAAATATCACAAAATTCTTCTAAGTCCCTCGGGAAGAGTGAAAGACGCGCACGTTCATTTTCAGAGCTCCTAGACCTTCCTATAAGAAGTTAGCCAAAAAGTAGCTTCGAAAAATGCTTAGGTTAAGTTTCAGAGTTGCTTCTAATGTACCAAAGCTGGACTTAGACATAATTTCACTCTCACAACATTATGGCTGGTTGGAGAGAGTCCGAACCACAAGTACCGGGTCCATGGTTCTGGGCGTATACTGGGGGGACGGGGACGACTCCCATTAACCCCTGACTATACCGGGGATACGCTTATCACAATGCCTTACTGGTCTGTGCTGAAGCAGGGCATTTCGGCAGCCAAGTGGCTTGACCTTTATTAGTGAGCCTGGTTACCCCCTCTCGGAACCACAGACTTAGAAATCGCCAGCTCATATACAGTGCATAAAATATATGTATATAATATATTTATATATATACCCTTATACACCATTTTAATAAAAAATATCACAAAATTCTTCTAAGTCCCTCGGGAAGAGTGAAAGACGCGCACGTTCATTTTCAGAGCTCCTAGACCTTCCTATAAGAAGTTAGCCAAAAAGTAGCTTCGAAAAACGCTTAGGTTAAGTTTCAGAGTTGCTTCTAATGTACCAAAGCTGGACTTAGACATAATTTCACTCTCACAACATTATGGCTGGTTGGAGAGAGTCCGAACCACAAGTACCGAGTCCATGGTTCTGGGCGTATACTGGGGGGACGGGGACGACTCCCATTAACCCCTGACTATACCGGGGATACGCTTATCACAATGCCTTACTGGTCTGTGCTGAAGCAGGGCATTTCGGCAGCCAAGTGGCTTGACCTTTATTAGTGAGCCTGGTTACCCCCTCTCGGAACCACAGACTTAGAAATCGCCAGCTCATATACAGTGCATAAAATATATGTATATAATATATTTATATATATACCCTTATACACCATTTTAATAAAAAATATCACAAAATTCTTCTAAGTCCCTCGGGAAGAGTGAAAGACGCGCACGTTCATTTTCAGAGCTCCTAGACCTTCCTATAAGAAGTTAGCCAAAAAGTAGCTTCGAAAAACGCTTAGGTTAAGTTTCAGAGTTGCTTCTAATGTACCAAAGCTGGACTTAGACATAATTTCACTCTCACAACATTATGGCTGGTTGGAGAGAGTCCGAACCACAAGTACCGAGTTCATGGTTCTGGGCGTATACTGGGGGGACGGGGACGACTCCCATTAACCCCTGACTATACCGGGGATACGCTTATCACAATGCCTTACTGGTCTGTGCTGAAGCAGGGCATTTCGGCAGCCAAGTGGCTTGACCTTTATTAGTGAGCCTGGTTACCCCCTCTCGGAACCACAGACTTAGAAATCGCCAGCTCATATACAGTGCATAAAATATATGTATATAATATATTTATATATATACCCTTATACACCATTTTAATAAAAAATATCACAAAATTCTTTTAAGTCCCTCGGGAAGAGTGAAAGACGCGCACGTTCATTTTTAGAGCTCCTAGACCTTCCTATAAGAAGTTAGCCAAAAAGTAGCTTCGAAAAACGCTTAGGTTAAGTTTCAGAGTTGCTTCTAATGTACCAAAGCTGGACTTAGACATAATTTCACTCTCACAACATTATGGCTGGTTGGAGACAGTCCGAACCACAAGTACCGGGTCCATGGTTCTGGCCGTATACTGGGGGGACGGGGACGACTCCCATTAACCCCTGACTATACCGGGGATACGCTTATCACAATGCCTTTCTGGTCTGTGCTGAAGCAGGGCATTCTGGCAGCCAAGTGGCTTGACCTTTATTAGTGAGCCTGGTTACCCCCTCTCGGAACCACAGACTTAGAAATCGCCAGCTCATATACAGTGCATAAAATATATTTATATATATACCCTTATACACCATTTTAATAAGAAATATCACAAAATTCTTCTAAGTCCCTCGGGAAGAGTGAATGACGCGCACGTTCATTTTTAGAGCTCCTAGACCTTCCTATAAGAAGTTAGCCAAAAAGTAGCTTCGAAAAACGCTTAGGTTAAGTTTCAGAGTTGCTTCTAATGTACCAAAGCTGGACTTAGACATAATTTCACTCTCACAACATTATGGCTGGTTGGAGACAGTCCGAACTACAAGTACCGGGTCCATGGTTCTGGCCGTATACTGGGGGGACGGGGACGACTCCCATTAACCCCTGACTATACCGGGGATACGCTTATCACAATGCCTTTCTGGTCTGTGCTGAAGCAGGGCATTCTGGCAGCCAAGTGGCTTGACATTTATTAGTGAGCCTGGTTACCCCCTCTCGGAACCACAGACTTAGAAATCGCCAGCTCATATACAGTGCATAAAAAATATTTATATATATATATATACCCTTATACACCATTTTAATAAAAAATATCACAAAATTCTTCTAAGTCCCTCGGGAAGAGTGAAAGACGCGCACGTTCATTTTCAGAGCTCCTAGACCTTCCTATAAGAAGTTAGCCAAAAAGTAGCTTCGAAAAACGCTTAGGTTAAGTTTCAGAGTAGCTTCTAATGTACCAAAGCTGGACTTAGACATAATTTCACTCTCACAACATTATGGCTGGTTGGAGAGAGTCCGAACCACAAGTACCGAGTCCATGGTTCTGGGCGTATACTGGGGGGACGGGGACGACTCCCATTAACCCCTGACTATACCGGGGATACGCTTATCACAATGCCTTACTGGTCTGTGCTGAAGCAGGGCATTTCGGCTGCCAAGTGGCTTGACCTTTATTAGTGAGCCTGGTTACCCCCTCTCGGAACCACAGACTTAGAAATCGCCAGCTCATATACAGTGCATAAAATATATGTATATAATATATTTATATATATACAGTACCCTTATACACCATTTTAATAAAAAATATCACAAAATTCTTCTAAGTCCCTCGGGAAGAGTGAAAGACGCGCACGTTCATTTTCAGAGCTCCTAGACCTTCCTATAAGAAGTTAGCCAAAAAGTAGCTTCGAAAAACGCTTAGGTTAAGTTTCAGAGTTGCTTCTAATGTACCAAAGCTGGACTTAGACATAATTTCACTCTCACAACATTATGGCTGGTTGGAGAGAGTCCGAACCACAAGTACCGAGTCCATGGTTCTGGGCGTATACTGGGGGGACGGGGACGACTCCCATTAACCCCTGACTATACCGGGGATACGCTTATCACAATGCCTTACTGGTCTGTGCTGAAGCAGGGCATTTCGGCAGCCAAGTGGCTTGACCTTTATTAGTGAGCCTGGTTACCCCCTCTCGGAACCACAGACTTAGAAATCGCCAGCTCATATACAGTGCATAAAATATATGTATATATATACCCTTATACACCATTTTAATAAGAAATATCACAAAATTCTTCTAAGTCCCTCGGGAAGAGTGAATGACGCGCACGTTCATTTTTAGAGCTCCTAGACCTTCCTATAAGAAGTTAGCCAAAAAGTAGCTTCGAAAAACGCTTAGGTTAAGTTTCAGAGTTGCTTCTAATGTACCAAAGCTGGACTTAGACATAATTTCACTCTCACAACATTATGGCTGGTTGGAGACAGTCCGAACCACAAGTACCGGGTCCATGGTTCTGGCCGTATACTGGGGGGACGGGGACGACTCCCATTAACCCCTGACTATACCGGGGATACGCTTATCACAATGCCTTTCTGGTCTGTGCTGAAGCAGGGCATTCTGGCAGCCAAGTGGCTTGACATTTATTAGTGAGCCTGGTTACCCCCTCTCGGAACCACAGACTTAGAAATCGCCAGCTCATATACAGTGCATAAAAAATATTTATATATATATACCCTTATACACCATTTTAATAAAAAATATCACAAAATTCTTCTAAGTCCCTCGGGAAGAGTGAAAGACGCGCACGTTCATTTTCAGAGCTCCTAGACCTTCCTATAAGAAGTTAGCCAAAAAGTAGCTTCGAAAAACGCTTAGGTTAAGTTTCAGAGTTGCTTCTAATGTACCAAAGCTGGACTTAGACATAATTTCACTCTCACAACATTATGGCTGGTTGGAGACAGTCCGAACCACAAGTACCGGGTCCATGGTTCTGGCCGTATACTGGGGGGACGGGGACGACTCCCATTAACCCCTGACTATACCGGGGATACGCTTATCACAATGCCTTTCTGGTCTGTGCTGAAGCAGGGCATTCTGGCAGCCAAGTGGCTTGACATTTATTAGTGAGCCTGGTTACCCCCTCTCGGAACCACAGACTTAGAAATCGCCAGCTCATATACAGTGCATAAAAAATATTTATATATATATATATACCCTTATACACCATTTTAATAAAAAATATCACAAAATTCTTCTAAGTCCCTCGGGAAGAGTGAAAGACGCGCACGTTCATTTTCAGAGCTCCTAGACCTTCCTATAAGAAGTTAGCCAAAAAGTAGCTTCGAAAAACGCTTAGGTTAAGTTTCAGAGTAGCTTCTAATGTACCAAAGCTGGACTTAGACATAATTTCACTCTCACAACATTATGGCTGGTTGGAGAGAGTCCGAACCACAAGTACCGAGTCCATGGTTCTGGGCGTATACTGGGGGGACGGGGACGACTCCCATTAACCCCTGACTATACCGGGGATACGCTTATCACAATGCCTTACTGGTCTGTGCTGAAGCAGGGCATTTCGGCTGCCAAGTGGCTTGACCTTTATTAGTGAGCCTGGTTACCCCCTCTCGGAACCACAGACTTAGAAATCGCCAGCTCATATACAGTGCATAAAATATATGTATATATATACCCTTATACACCATTTTAATAAGAAATATCACAAAATTCTTCTAAGTCCCTCGGGAAGAGTGAATGACGCGCACGTTCATTTTTAGAGCTCCTAGACCTTCCTATAAGAAGTTAGCCAAAAAGTAGCTTCGAAAAACGCTTAGGTTAAGTTTCAGAGTTGCTTCTAATGTACCAAAGCTGGACTTAGACATAATTTCACTCTCACAACATTATGGCTGGTTGGAGACAGTCCGAACCACAAGTACCGGGTCCATGGTTCTGGCCGTATACTGGGGGGACGGGGACGACTCCCATTAACCCCTGACTATACCGGGGATACGCTTATCACAATGCCTTTCTGGTCTGTGCTGAAGCAGGGCATTCTGGCAGCCAAGTGGCTTGACATTTATTAGTGAGCCTGGTTACCCCCTCTCGGAACCACAGACTTAGAAATCGCCAGCTCATATACAGTGCATAAAAAATATTTATATATATATACCCTTATACACCATTTTAATAAAAAATATCACAAAATTCTTCTAAGTCCCTCGGGAAGAGTGAAAGACGCGCACGTTCATTTTCAGAGCTCCTAGACCTTCCTATAAGAAGTTAGCCAAAAAGTAGCTTCGAAAAACGCTTAGGTTAAGTTTCAGAGTTGCTTCTAATGTACCAAAGCTGGACTTAGACATAATTTCACTCTCACAACATTATGGCTGGTTGGAGACAGTCCGAACCACAAGTACCGGGTCCATGGTTCTGGCCGTATACTGGGGGGACGGGGACGACTCCCATTAACCCCTGACTATACCGGGGATACGCTTATCACAATGCCTTTCTGGTCTGTGCTGAAGCAGGGCATTCTGGCAGCCAAGTGGCTTGACATTTATTAGTGAGCCTGGTTACCCCCTCTCGGAACCACAGACTTAGAAATCGCCAGCTCATATACAGTGCATAAAAAATATTTATATATATATATATACCCTTATACACCATTTTAATAAAAAATATCACAAAATTCTTCTAAGTCCCTCGGGAAGAGTGAAAGACGCGCACGTTCATTTTCAGAGCTCCTAGACCTTCCTATAAGAAGTTAGCCAAAAAGTAGCTTCGAAAAACGCTTAGGTTAAGTTTCAGAGTAGCTTCTAATGTACCAAAGCTGGACTTAGACATAATTTCACTCTCACAACATTATGGCTGGTTGGAGAGAGTCCGAACCACAAGTACCGAGTCCATGGTTCTGGGCGTATACTGGGGGGACGGGGACGACTCCCATTAACCCCTGACTATACCGGGGATACGCTTATCACAATGCCTTACTGGTCTGTGCTGAAGCAGGGCATTTCGGCTGCCAAGTGGCTTGACCTTTATTAGTGAGCCTGGTTACCCCCTCTCGGAACCACAGACTTAGAAATCGCCAGCTCATATACAGTGCATAAAATATATGTATATAATATATTTATATATATACAGTACCCTTATACACCATTTTAATAAAAAATATCACAAAATTCTTCTAAGTCCCTCGGGAAGAGTGAAAGACGCGCACGTTCATTTTCAGAGCTCCTAGACCTTCCTATAAGAAGTTAGCCAAAAAGTAGCTTCGAAAAACGCTTAGGTTAAGTTTCAGAGTTGCTTCTAATGTACCAAAGCTGGACTTAGACATAATTTCACTCTCACAACATTATGGCTGGTTGGAGAGAGTCCGAACCACAAGTACCGAGTCCATGGTTCTGGGCGTATACTGGGGGGACGGGGACGACTCCCATTAACCCCTGACTATACCGGGGATACGCTTATCACAATGCCTTACTGGTCTGTGCTGAAGCAGGGCATTTCGGCAGCCAAGTGGCTTGACCTTTATTAGTGAGCCTGGTTACCCCCTCTCGGAACCACAGACTTAGAAATCGCCAGCTCATATACAGTGCATAAAATATATGTATATATATACCCTTATACACCATTTTAATAAGAAATATCACAAAATTCTTCTAAGTCCCTCGGGAAGAGTGAATGACGCGCACGTTCATTTTTAGAGCTCCTAGACCTTCCTATAAGAAGTTAGCCAAAAAGTAGCTTCGAAAAACGCTTAGGTTAAGTTTCAGAGTTGCTTCTAATGTACCAAAGCTGGACTTAGACATAATTTCACTCTCACAACATTATGGCTGGTTGGAGACAGTCCGAACCACAAGTACCGGGTCCATGGTTCTGGCCGTATACTGGGGGGACGGGGACGACTCCCATTAACCCCTGACTATACCGGGGATACGCTTATCACAATGCCTTTCTGGTCTGTGCTGAAGCAGGGCATTCTGGCAGCCAAGTGGCTTGACATTTATTAGTGAGCCTGGTTACCCCCTCTCGGAACCACAGACTTAGAAATCGCCAGCTCATATACAGTGCATAAAAAATATTTATATATATATACCCTTATACACCATTTTAATAAAAAATATCACAAAATTCTTCTAAGTCCCTCGGGAAGAGTGAAAGACGCGCACGTTCATTTTCAGAGCTCCTAGACCTTCCTATAAGAAGTTAGCCAAAAAGTAGCTTCGAAAAACGCTTAGGTTAAGTTTCAGAGTTGCTTCTAATGTACCAAAGCTGGACTTAGACATAATTTCACTCTCACAACATTATGGCTGGTTGGAGACAGTCCGAACCACAAGTACCGGGTCCATGGTTCTGGCCGTATACTGGGGGGACGGGGACGACTCCCATTAACCCCTGACTATACCGGGGATACGCTTATCACAATGCCTTTCTGGTCTGTGCTGAAGCAGGGCATTCTGGCAGCCAAGTGGCTTGACATTTATTAGTGAGCCTGGTTACCCCCTCTCGGAACCACAGACTTAGAAATCGCCAGCTCATATACAGTGCATAAAAAATATTTATATATATATATATACCCTTATACACCATTTTAATAAAAAATATCACAAAATTCTTCTAAGTCCCTCGGGAAGAGTGAAAGACGCGCACGTTCATTTTCAGAGCTCCTAGACCTTCCTATAAGAAGTTAGCCAAAAAGTAGCTTCGAAAAACGCTTAGGTTAAGTTTCAGAGTAGCTTCTAATGTACCAAAGCTGGACTTAGACATAATTTCACTCTCACAACATTATGGCTGGTTGGAGAGAGTCCGAACCACAAGTACCGAGTCCATGGTTCTGGGCGTATACTGGGGGGACGGGGACGACTCCCATTAACCCCTGACTATACCGGGGATACGCTTATCACAATGCCTTACTGGTCTGTGCTGAAGCAGGGCATTTCGGCTGCCAAGTGGCTTGACCTTTATTAGTGAGCCTGGTTACCCCCTCTCGGAACCACAGACTTAGAAATCGCCAGCTCATATACAGTGCATAAAATATATGTATATATATACCCTTATACACCATTTTAATAAGAAATATCACAAAATTCTTCTAAGTCCCTCGGGAAGAGTGAATGACGCGCACGTTCATTTTTAGAGCTCCTAGACCTTCCTATAAGAAGTTAGCCAAAAAGTAGCTTCGAAAAACGCTTAGGTTAAGTTTCAGAGTTGCTTCTAATGTACCAAAGCTGGACTTAGACATAATTTCACTCTCACAACATTATGGCTGGTTGGAGACAGTCCGAACCACAAGTACCGGGTCCATGGTTCTGGCCGTATACTGGGGGGACGGGGACGACTCCCATTAACCCCTGACTATACCGGGGATACGCTTATCACAATGCCTTTCTGGTCTGTGCTGAAGCAGGGCATTCTGGCAGCCAAGTGGCTTGACATTTATTAGTGAGCCTGGTTACCCCCTCTCGGAACCACAGACTTAGAAATCGCCAGCTCATATACAGTGCATAAAAAATATTTATATATATATACCCTTATACACCATTTTAATAAAAAATATCACAAAATTCTTCTAAGTCCCTCGGGAAGAGTGAAAGACGCGCACGTTCATTTTCAGAGCTCCTAGACCTTCCTATAAGAAGTTAGCCAAAAAGTAGCTTCGAAAAACGCTTAGGTTAAGTTTCAGAGTTGCTTCTAATGTACCAAAGCTGGACTTAGACATAATTTCACTCTCACAACATTATGGCTGGTTGGAGACAGTCCGAACCACAAGTACCGGGTCCATGGTTCTGGCCGTATACTGGGGGGACGGGGACGACTCCCATTAACCCCTGACTATACCGGGGATACGCTTATCACAATGCCTTTCTGGTCTGTGCTGAAGCAGGGCATTCTGGCAGCCAAGTGGCTTGACATTTATTAGTGAGCCTGGTTACCCCCTCTCGGAACCACAGACTTAGAAATCGCCAGCTCATATACAGTGCATAAAAAATATTTATATATATATATATACCCTTATACACCATTTTAATAAAAAATATCACAAAATTCTTCTAAGTCCCTCGGGAAGAGTGAAAGACGCGCACGTTCATTTTCAGAGCTCCTAGACCTTCCTATAAGAAGTTAGCCAAAAAGTAGCTTCGAAAAACGCTTAGGTTAAGTTTCAGAGTAGCTTCTAATGTACCAAAGCTGGACTTAGACATAATTTCACTCTCACAACATTATGGCTGGTTGGAGAGAGTCCGAACCACAAGTACCGAGTCCATGGTTCTGGGCGTATACTGGGGGGACGGGGACGACTCCCATTAACCCCTGACTATACCGGGGATACGCTTATCACAATGCCTTACTGGTCTGTGCTGAAGCAGGGCATTTCGGCTGCCAAGTGGCTTGACCTTTATTAGTGAGCCTGGTTACCCCCTCTCGGAACCACAGACTTAGAAATCGCCAGCTCATATACAGTGCATAAAATATATGTATATAATATATTTATATATATACCCTTATACACCATTTTAATAAAAAATATCACAAAATTCTTCTAAGTCCCTCGGGAAGAGTGAAAGACGCGCACGTTCATTTTCAGAGCTCCTAGACCTTTCTATAAGAAGTTAGCCAAAAAGTAGCTTCGAAAAACGCTTAGGTTAAGTTTCAGAGTTGCTTCTAATGTACCAAAGCTGGACTTAGACATAATTTCACTCTCACAACATTATTGCTGGTTGGAGAGAGTCCGAACCACAAGTACCGAGTACATGGTTCTGGGCGTATACTGGGGGGACGGGGACGACTCCCATTAACCCCTGACTATACCGGGGATACGCTTATCACAATGCCTTACTGGTCTGTGCTGAAGCAGGGCATTTCGGCAGCCAAGTGGCTTGATCTTTATTAGTGAGCCTGGTTACCCCCTCTCGGAACCACAGACTTAGAAATCGCCAGCTCATATACAGTGCATAAAATATATGTATATAATATATTTATATATATACCCTTATACACCATTTTAATAAAAAATATCACAAAATTCTTCTAAGTCCCTCGGGAAGAGTGAAAGACGCGCACGTTCATTTTCAGAGCTCCTAGACCTTCCTATAAGAAGTTAGCCAAAAAGTAGCTTCGAAAAACGCTTAGGTTAAGTTTCAGAGTTGCTTCTAATGTACCGAAGCTGGACTTAGACATAATTTCACTCTCACAACATTATGGCTGGTTGGAGACAGTCCGAACCACAAGTACCGGGTCCATGGTTCTGGGCGTATACTGGGGGGACGGGGACGACTCCCATTAACCCCTGACTATACCGGGGATACGCTTATCACAATGCCTTTCTGGTCTGTGCTGAAGCAGGGCATTCTGGCAGCCAAGTGGCTTGACCTTAATTAGTGAGCCTGGTTACCCCCTCTCGGAACCACAGACTTAGAAATCGCCAGCTCATATACAGTGCATAAAATATATTTATATATATACCCTTATACACCATTTTAATAAAAAATATCACAAAATTCTTCTAAGTCCCTCGGGAAGAGTGAAAGACGCGCACGTTCATTTTCAGAGCTCCTAGACCTTCCTATAAGAAGTTAGCCAAAAAGTAGCTTCGAAAAACGCTTAGGTTAAGTTTCAGAGTAGCTTCTAATGTACCAAAGCTGGACTTAGACATAATTTCACTCTCACAACATTATGGCTGGTTGGAGAGAGTCCGAACCACAAGTACCGAGTCCATGGTTCTGGGCGTATACTGGGGGGACGGGGACGACTCCCATTAACCCCTGACTATACCGGGGATACGCTTATCACAATGCCTTACTGGTCTGTGCTGAAGCAGGGCATTTCGGCTGCCAAGTGGCTTGACCTTTATTAGTGAGCCTGGTTACCCCCTCTCGGAACCACAGACTTAGAAATCGCCAGCTCATATACAGTGCATAAAATATATGTATATAATATATTTATATATATACCCTTATACACCATTTTAATAAAAAATATCACAAAATTCTTCTAAGTCCCTCGGGAAGAGTGAAAGACGCGCACGTTCATTTTCAGAGCTCCTAGACCTTTCTATAAGAAGTTAGCCAAAAAGTAGCTTCGAAAAACGCTTAGGTTAAGTTTCAGAGTTGCTTCTAATGTACCAAAGCTGGACTTAGACATAATTTCACTCTCACAACATTATTGCTGGTTGGAGAGAGTCCGAACCACAAGTACCGAGTACATGGTTCTGGGCGTATACTGGGGGGACGGGGACGACTCCCATTAACCCCTGACTATACCGGGGATACGCTTATCACAATGCCTTACTGGTCTGTGCTGAAGCAGGGCATTTCGGCAGCCAAGTGGCTTGATCTTTATTAGTGAGCCTGGTTACCCCCTCTCGGAACCACAGACTTAGAAATCGCCAGCTCATATACAGTGCATAAAATATATGTATATAATATATTTATATATATACCCTTATACACCATTTTAATAAAAAATATCACAAAATTCTTCTAAGTCCCTCGGGAAGAGTGAAAGACGCGCACGTTCATTTTCAGAGCTCCTAGACCTTCCTATAAGAAGTTAGCCAAAAAGTAGCTTCGAAAAACGCTTAGGTTAAGTTTCAGAGTTGCTTCTAATGTACCAAAGCTGGACTTAGACATAATTTCACTCTCACAACATTATGGCTGGTTGGAGAGAGTCCGAACCACAAGTACCGAGTCCATGGTTCTGGGCGTATACTGGGGGGACGGGGACGACTCCCATTAACCCCTGACTATACCGGGGATACGCTTATCACAATGCCTTACTGGTCTGTGCTGAAGCAGGGCATTTCGGCAGCCAAGTGGCTTGACCTTTATTAGTGAGCCTGGTTACCCCCTCTCGGAACCACAGACTTAGAAATCGCCAGCTCATATACAGTGCATAAAATATATGTATATAATATATTTATATATATACCCTTATACACCATTTTAATAAAAAATATCACAAAATTCTTTTAAGTCCCTCGGGAAGAGTGAAAGACGCGCACGTTCATTTTTAGAGCTCCTAGACCTTCCTATAAGAAGTTAGCCAAAAAGTAGCTTCGAAAAACGCTTAGGTTAAGTTTCAGAGTTGCTTCTAATGTACCAAAGCTGGACTTAGACATAATTTCACTCTCACAACATTATGGCTGGTTGGAGACAGTCCGAACCACAAGTACCGGGTCCATGTTTCTGGCCGTATACTGGGGGGACGGGGACGACTCCCATTAACCCCTGACTATACCGGGGATACGCTTATCACAATGCCTTTCTGGTCTGTGCTGAAGCAGGGCATTCTGGCAGCCAAGTGGCTTGACATTTATTAGTGAGCCTGGTTACCCCCTCTCGGAACCACAGACTTAGAAATCGCCAGCTCATATACAGTGCATAAAAAAATATTTATATATATATATACCCTTATACACCATTTTAATAAAAAATATCACAAAATTCTTCTAAGTCCCTCGGGAAGAGTGAAAGACGCGCACGTTCATTTTCAGAGCTCCTAGACCTTCCTATAAGAAGTTAGCCAAAAAGTAGCTTCGAAAAACGCTTAGGTTAAGTTTCAGAGTAGCTTCTAATGTACCAAAGCTGGACTTAGACATAATTTCACTCTCACAACATTATGGCTGGTTGGAGAGAGTCCGAACCACAAGTACCGAGTCCATGGTTCTGGGCGTATACTGGGGGGACGGGGACGACTCCCATTAACCGCTGACTATACCGGGGATACGCTTATCACAATGCCTTACTGGTCTGTGCTGAAGCAGGGCATTTCGGCTGCCAAGTGGCTTGACCTTTATTAGTGAGCCTGGTTACCCCCTCTCGGAACCACAGACTTAGAAATCGCCAGCTCATATACAGTGCATAAAATATATGTATATAATATATTTATATATATACCCTTATACACCATTTTAATAAAAAATATCACAAAATTCTTCTAAGTCCCTCGGGAAGAGTGAAAGACGCGCACGTTCATTTTCAGAGCTCCTAGACCTTCCTATAAGAAGTTAGCCAAAAAGTAGCTTCGAAAAACGCTTAGGTTAAGTTTCAGAGTTGCTTCTAATGTACCAAAGCTGGACTTAGACATAATTTCACTCTCACAACATTATGGCTGGTTGGAGAGAGTCCGAACCACAAGTACCGAGTCCATGGTTCTGGGCGTATACTGGGGGGACGGGGACGACTCCCATTAACCCCTGACTATACCGGGGATACGCTTATCACAATGCCTTACTGGTCTGTGCTGAAGCAGGGCATTTCGGCAGCCAAGTGGCTTGACCTTTATTAGTGAGCCTGGTTACCCCCTCTCGGAACCACAGACTTAGAAATCGCCAGCTCATATACAGTGCATAAAATATATGTATATAATATATTTATATATATACCCTTATACACCATTTTAATAAAAAAATATCACAAAATTCTTCTAAGTCCCTCGGGAAGAGTGAAAGACGCGCACGTTCATTTTCAGAGCTCCTAGACCTTCCTATAAGAAGTTAGCCAAAAAGTAGCTTCGAAAAACGCTTAGGTTAAGTTTCAGAGTTGCTTCTAATGTACCAAAGCTGGACTTAGACATAATTTCACTCTCACAACATTATTGCTGGTTGGAGAGAGTCCGAACCACAAGTACCGAGTACATGGTTCTGGGCGTATACTGGGGGGACGGGGACGACTCCCATTAACCCCTGACTATACCGGGGATACGCTTATCACAATGCCTTACTGGTCTGTGCTGAAGCAGGGCATTTCGGCAGCCAAGTGGCTTGACCTTTATTAGTGAGCCTGGTTACCCCCTCTCGGAACCACAGACTTAGAAATCGCCAGCTCATATACAGTGCATAAAATATATGTATATAATATATTTATATATATACCCTTATACACCATTTTAATAAAAAATATCACAAAATTCTTCTAAGTCCCTCGGGAAGAGTGAAAGACGCGCACGTTCATTTTCAGAGCTCCTAGACCTTCCTATAAGAAGTTAGCCAAAAAGTAGCTTCGAAAAACGCTTAGGTTAAGTTTCAGAGTTGCTTCTAATGTACCAAAGCTGGACTTAGACATAATTTCACTCTCACAACATTATGGCTGGTTGGAGAGAGTCCGAACCACAAGTACCGAGTCCATGGTTCTGGGCGTATACTGGGGGGACGGGGACGACTCCCATTAACCCCTGACTATACCGGGGATACGCTTATCACAATGCCTTACTGGTCTGTGCTGAAGCAGGGCATTTCGGCAGCCAAGTGGCTTGACCTTTATTAGTGAGCCTGGTTACCCCCTCTCGGAACCACAGACTTAGAAATCGCCAGCTCATATACAGTGCATAAAATATATGTATATAATATATTTATATATATACCCTTATACACCATTTTAATAAAAAATATCACAAAATTCTTTTAAGACCCTCGGGAAGAGTGAAAGACGCGCACGTTCATTTTTAGAGCTCCTAGACCTTCCTATAAGAAGTTAGCCAAAAAGTAGCTTCGAAAAACGCTTAGGTTAAGTTTCAGAGTTGCTTCTAATGTACCAAAGCTGGACTTAGACATAATTTCACTCTCACAACATTATGGCTGGTTGGAGACAGTCCGAACCACAAGTACCGGGTCCATGGTTCTGGCCGTATACTGGGGGGACGGGGACGACTCCCATTAACCCCTGACTATACCGGGGATACGCTTATCACAATGCCTTTCTGGTCTGTGCTGAAGCAGGGCATTCTGGCAGCCAAGTGGCTTGACATTTATTAGTGAGCCTGGTTACCCCCTCTCGGAACCACAGACTTAGAAATCGCCAGCTCATATACAGTGCATAAAAAATATTTATATATATATATACCCTTATACACCATTTTAATAAAAAATATCACAAAATTCTTCTAAGTCCCTCGGGAAGAGTGAAAGACGCGCACGTTCATTTTCAGAGCTCCTAGACCTTCCTATAAGAAGTTAGCCAAAAAGTAGCTTCGAAAAACGCTTAGGTTAAGTTTCAGAGTAGCTTCTAATGTACCAAAGCTGGACTTAGACATAATTTCACTCTCACAACATTATGGCTAGTTGGAGAGAGTCCGAACCACAAGTACCGAGGCCATGGTTCTGGGCGTATACTGGGGGGACGGGGACGACTCCCATTAACCCCTGACTATACCGGGGATACGCTTATCACAATGCCTTACTGGTCTGTGCTGAAGCAGGGCATTTCGGCTGCCAAGTGGCTTGACCTTTATTAGTGAGCCTGGTTACCCCCTCTCGGAACCACAGACTTAGAAATCGCCAGCTCATATACAGTGCATAAAATATATGTATATAATATATTTATATATATACCCTTATACACCATTTTAATAAAAAATATCACAAAATTCTTCTAAGTCCCTCGGGAAGAGTGAAAGACGCGCACGTTCATTTTCAGAGCTCCTAGACCTTCCTATAAGAAGTTAGCCAAAAAGTAGCTTCGAAAAACGCTTAGGTTAAGTTTCAGAGTTGCTTCTAATGTACCAAAGCTGGACTTAGACATAATTTCACTCTCACAACATTATTGCTGGTTGGAGAGAGTCCGAACCACAAGTACCGAGTACATGGTTCTGGGCGTATACTGGGGGGACGGGGACGACTCCCATTAACCCCTGACTATACCGGGGATACGCTTATCACAATGCCTTACTGGTCTGTGCTGAAGCAGGGCATTTCGGCAGCCAAGTGGCTTGACCTTTATTAGTGAGCCTGGTTACCCCCTCTCGGAACCACAGACTTAGAAATCGCCAGCTCATATACAGTGCATAAAATATATGTATATAATATATTTATATATATACCCTTATACACCATTTTAATAAAAAATATCACAAAATTCTTCTAAGTCCCTCGGGAAGAGTGAAAGACGCGCACGTTCATTTTCAGAGCTCCTAGACCTTCCTATAAGAAGTTAGCCAAAAAGTAGCTTCGAAAAACGCTTAGGTTAAGTTTCAGAGTTGCTTCTAATGTACCAAAGCTGGACTTAGACATAATTTCACTCTCACAACATTATGGCTGGTTGGAGAGAGTCCGAACCACAAGTACCGAGTCCATGGTTCTGGGCGTATACTGGGGGGACGGGGACGACTCCCATTAACCCCTGACTATACCGGGGATACGCTTATCACAATGCCTTACTGGTCTGTGCTGAAGCAGGGCATTTCGGCAGCCAAGTGGCTTGACCTTTATTAGTGAGCCTGGTTACCCCCTCTCGGAACCACAGACTTAGAAATCGCCAGCTCATATACAGTGCATAAAATATATGTATATAATATATTTATATATATACCCTTATACACCATTTTAATAAAAAAATATCACAAAATTCTTCTAAGTCCCTCGGGAAGAGTGAAAGACGCGCACGTTCATTTTCAGAGCTCCTAGACCTTCCTATAAGAAGTTAGCCAAAAAGTAGCTTCGAAAAACGCTTAGGTTAAGTTTCAGAGTTGCTTCTAATGTACCAAAGCTGGACTTAGACATAATTTCACTCTCACAACATTATGGCTGGTTGGAGAGAGTCCGAACCACAAGTACCGAGTACATGGTTCTGGGCGTATACTGGGGGGACGGGGACGACTCCCATTAACCCCTGACTATACAGGGGATACGCTTATCACAATGCCTTACTGGTCTGTGCTGAAGCAGGGCATTTCGGCAGCCAAGTGGCTTGACCTTTATTAGTGAGCCTGGTTACCCCCTCTCGGAACCACAGACTTAGAAATCGCCAGCTCATATACAGTGCATAAAATATATGTATATAATATATTTATATATATACCCTTATACACCATTTTAATAAAAAATATCACAAAATTCTTTTAAGTCCCTCGGGAAGAGTGAAAGACGCGCACGTTCATTTTTAGAGCTCCTAGACCTTCCTATAAGAAGTTAGCCAAAAAGTAGCTTCGAAAAACGCTTAGGTTAAGTTTCAGAGTTGCTTCTAATGTACCAAAGCTGGACTTAGACATAATTTCACTCTCACAACATT
The DNA here is from genome assembly GCF_040206685.1 of Ascaphus truei. NCBI lineage: Eukaryota > Metazoa > Chordata > Amphibia > Anura > Ascaphidae > Ascaphus > Ascaphus truei. The sequence continues at coordinate 249,196 of NW_027456740.1, read as the reverse complement.
ATGGCTGGTTGGAGACAGTCCGAACCACAAGTACCGGGTCCATGGTTCTGGCCGTATACTGGGGGGACGGGGACGACTCCCATTAACCCCTGACTATACCGGGGATACGCTTATCACAATGCCTTTCGGGTCTGTGCTGAAGCAGGGCATTCTGGCAGCCAAGTGGCTTGACCTTTATTAGTGAGCCTGGTTACCCCCTCTCGGAACCACAGACTTAGAAATCGCCAGCTCATATACAGTGCATAAAATATATTTATATATATACCCTTATACACCATTTTAATAAGAAATATCACAAAATTCTTCTAAGTCCCTCAGGAAGAGTGAATGACGCGCACATTCATTTTTAGAGCTCCTAGACCTTCCTATAAGAAGTTAGCCAAAAAGTAGCTTCGAAAAACGCTTAGGTTAAGTTTCAGAGTTGCTTCTAATGTACCAAAGCTGGACTTAGACATAATTTCACTCTCACAACATTATGGCTGGTTGGAGACAGTCCGAACTACAAGTACCGGGTCCATGGTTCTGGCCGTATACTGGGGGGACGGGGACGACTCCCATTAACCCCTGACTATACCGGGGATACGCTTATCACAATGCCTTTCTGGTCTGTGCTGAAGCAGGGCATTCTGGCAGCCAAGTGGCTTGACATTTATTAGTGAGCCTGGTTACCCCCTCTCGGAACCACAGACTTAGAAATCGCCAGCTCATATACAGTGCATAAAAAATATTTATATATATATATATACCCTTATACACCATTTTAATAAAAAATATCACAAAATTCTTCTAAGTCCCTCGGGAAGAGTGAAATACGCGCACGTTCATTTTCAGAGCTCCTAGACCTTCCTATAAGAAGTTAGCCAAAAAGTAGCTTCGAAAAACGCTTAGGTTAAGTTTCAGAGTAGCTTCTAATGTACCAAAGCTGGACTTAGACATAATTTCACTCTCACAACATTATGGCTGGTTGGAGAGAGTCCGAACCACAAGTACCGAGTCCATGGTTCTGGGCGTATACTGGGGGGACGGGGACGACTCCCATTAACCCCTGACTATACCGGGGATACGCTTATCACAATGCCTTACTGGTCTGTGCTGAAGCAGGGCATTTCGGCTGCCAAGTGGCTTGACCTTTATTAGTGAGCCTGGTTACCCCCTCTCGGAACCACAGACTTAGAAATCGCAAGCTCATATACAGTGCATAAAATATATGTATATAATATATTTATATATATACCCTTATACACCATTTTAATAAAAAATATCACAAAATTCTTCTAAGTCCCTCGGGAAGAGTGAAAGACGCGCACGTTCATTTTCAGAGCTCCTAGACCTTCCTATAAGAAGTTAGCCAAAAAGTAGCTTCGAAAAACGCTTAGGTTAAGTTTCAGAGTTGCTTCTAATGTACCAAAGCTGGACTTAGACATAATTTCACTCTCACAACATTATTGCTGGTTGGAGAGAGTCCGAACCACAAGTACCGAGTACATGGTTCTGGGCGTATACTGGGGGGACGGGGACGACTCCCATTAACCCCTGACTATACCGGGGATACGCTTATCACAATGCCTTACTGGTCTGTGCTGAAGCAGGGCATTTCGGCAGCCAAGTGGCTTGACCTTTATTAGTGAGCCTGGTTACCCCCTCTCGGAACCACAGACTTAGAAATCGCCAGCTCATATACAGTGCATAAAATATATTTATATATACTGTATACCCTTATACACCATTTTAATAAAAAATATCACAAAATTCTTCTAAGTCCCTCGGGAAGAGTGAAAGACGCGCACGTTCATTTTCAGAGCTCCTAGACCTTCCTATAAGAAGCTAGCCAAAAAGTAGCTTCGAAAAACGCTTAGGTTAAGTTTCAGAGTTGCTTCTAATGTACCAAAGCTGGACTTAGACATAATTTCACACTCACAACATTATGGCTGGTTGGAGACAGTCCGAACCACAAGTACCGGGTCCATGGTTCTGGCCGTATACTGGGGGGACGGGGACGACTCCCATTAACCCCTGACTATACCGGGGATACGCTTATCACAATGCCTTTCTGGTCTGTGCTGAAGCAGGGCATTCTGGCAGCCAAGTGGCTTGACCTTTATTAGTGAGCCTGGTTACCCCCTCTCGGAACCACAGACTTAGAAATCGCCAGCTCATATACAGTGCATAAAATATATTTATATATACTGTATACCCTTATACACCATTTTAATAAAAAATATCACAAAATTCTTCTAAGTCCCTCGGGAAGAGTGAAAGACGCGCACGTTCATTTTCAGAGCTCCTAGACCTTCCTATAAGAAGCTAGCCAAAAAGTAGCTTCGAAAAACGCTTAGGTTAAGTTTCAGAGTTGCTTCTAATGTACCAAAGCTGGACTTAGACATAATTTCACACTCACAACATTATGGCTGGTTGGAGACAGTCCGAACCACAAGTACCGGGTCCATGGTTCTGGCCGTATACTGGGGGGACGGGGACGACTCCCATTAACCCCTGACTATACCGGGGATACGCTTATCACAATGCCTTTCTGGTCTGTGCTGAAGCAGGGCATTCTGGCAGCCAAGTGGCTTGACCTTTATTAGTGAGCCTGGTTACCCCCTCTCGGAACCACAGACTTAGAAATCGCCAGCTCATATACAGTGCATAAAATTTATGTATATAATATATTTATATATATACCCTTATACACCATTTTAATAAAAAATATCACAAAATTCTTCTAAGTCCCTCGGGAAGAGTGAAAGACGCGCACGTTCATTTTCAGAGCTCCTAGACCTTCCTATAAGAAGTTAGCCAAAAAGTAGCTTCGAAAAACGCTTAGGTTAAGTTTCAGAGTTGCTTCTAATGTACCAAAGCTGGACTTAGACATAATTTCACTCTCACAACATTATGGCTGGTTGGAGACAGTCCGAACCACAAGTACCGGGTCCATGGTTCTGGCCGTATACTGGGGGGACGGGGACGACTCCCATTAACCCCTGACTATACCGGGGATACGCTTATCACAATGCCTTACTGGTCTGTGCTGAAGCAGGGCATTTCGGCTGCCAAGTGGCTTGACCTTTATTAGTGAGCCTGGTTACCCCCTCTCGGAACAACAGACTTAGAAATCGCCAGCTCATATACAGTGCATAAAATATATGTATATAATATATTTATATATATACCCTTATACACCATTTTAATAAAAAATATCACAAAATTCTTCTAAGTCCCTCGGGAAGAGTGAAAGACGCGCACGTTCATTTTCAGAGCTCCTAGACCTTCCTAAAAGAAGTTAGCCAAAAAGTATCTTCGAAAAACGCTTAGGTTAAGTTTCAGAGTTGCTTCTAATGTACCAAAGCTGGACTTAGACATAATTTCACTCTCTCAACATTATGGCTGGTTGGAGACAGTCCGAACCACAAGTACCGGGTCCATGGTTCTGGCCGTATACTGGGGGGACGGGGACGACTCCCATTAACCCCTGACTATACCGGGGATACGCTTATCACAATGCCTTTCTGGTCTGTGCTGAAGCAGGGCATTCTGGCAGCCAAGTGGCTTGACCTTTATTAGTGAGCCTGGTTACCCCCTCTCGGAACCACAGACTTAGAAATCGCCAGCTCATATACAGTGCATAAAATATATTTATATATATACCCTTATACACCATTTTAATAAAAAATATCACAAAATTCTTCTAAGTCCCTCGGGAAGAGTGAAAGACGCGCACGTTCATTTTTAGAGCTCCTAGACCTTCCTATAAGAAGTTAGCCAAAAAGTAGCTTCGAAAAACGCTTAGGTTAAGTTTCAGAGTTGCTTCTAATGTACCAAAGCTGGACTTAGACATAATTTCACTCTCACAACATTATGGCTGGTTGGAGACAGTCCGAACCACAAGTACCGGGTCCATGGTTCTGGCCGTATACTGGGGGGACGGGGACGACTCCCATTAACCCCTGACTATACCGGGGATACGCTTATCACAATGCCTTACTGGTCTGTGCTGAAGCAGGGCATTTCGGCAGCCAAGTGGCTTGACCTTTATTAGTGAGCCTGGTTACCCCCTCTCGGAACCACAGACTTAGAAATCGCCAGCTCATATACAGTGCATAAAATATATGTATATAATATATTTATATATATACCCTTATACACCATTTTAATAAAAAATATCACAAAATTCTTCTAAGTCCCTCGGGAAGAGTGAAAGACGCGCACGTTCATTTTCAGAGCTCCTAGACCTTCCTATAAGAAGTTAGCCAAAAAGTAGCTTCGAAAAACGCTTAGGTTAAGTTTCAGAGTTGCTTCTAATGTACCAAAGCTGGACTTAGACATAATTTCACTCTCACAACATTATGGCTGGTTGAAGACAGTCCGAACCACAAGTACCGGGTCCATGGTTCTGGCCGTATACTGGGGGGAAGGGACGACTCCCATTAACCCCTGACTATACCGGGGATACGCTTATCACAATGCCTTTCTGGTCTGTGCTGAAGCAGGGCATTCTGGCAGCCAAGTGGCTTGACCTTTATTAGTGAGCCTGGTTACCCCCTCTCGGAACCACAGACTTAGAAATCGCCAGCTCATATACAGTGCATAAAATATATTTATATATATACCCTTATACACCATTTTAATAAAAAATATCACAAAATTCTTCTAAGTCCCTCGGGAAGAGTGAAAGACGCGCACGTTCATTTTCATAGCTCCTAGACCTTCCTATAAGAAGTTAGCCAAAAAGTAGCTTCGAAAAACGCTTAGGTTAAGTTTCAGAGTTGCTTCTAATGTACCAAAGCTGGACTTAGACATAATTTCACACTCACAACATTATGGCTGGTTGGAGACAGTCCGAACCACAAGTACCGGGTCCATGGTTCTGGCCGTAAACTGGGGGGACGGGGACGACTCCCATTAACCCCTGACTATACCGGGGATACGCTTATCTCAATGCCTTTCTGGTCTGTGCTGAAGCAGGGCATTCTGGCAGCCAAGTGGCTTGACCTTTATTAGTGAGCCTGGTTACCCCCTCTCGGAACCACAGACTTAGAAATCGCCAGCTCATATACAGTGCATAAAATATATTTATATATATACCCTTATACACCATTTTAATAAAAAATATCACAACATTCTTCTAAGTCCCTCGGGAAGACTGAAAGACGCGCACGTTCATTTTCAGATCTCCTAGACCTTCCTATAAGAATTTAGCCAAAAAGTAGCTTCGAAAAACGCTTAGGTTAAGTTTCAGAGTTGCTTCTAATGTACCAAAGCTGGACTTAGACATAATTTCACTCTCACAACATTATGGCTGGTTGGAGACAGTCCGAACCACAAGTACCGGGTCCATGGTTCTGGCCGTATACTGGGGGGACGGGGACGACTCCCATTAACCCCTGACTATACCGGGGATACGCTTATCACAATGCCTTACTGGTCTGTGCTGAAGCAGGGCATTTCGGCAGCCAAGTGGCTTGACCTTTATTAGTGAGCCTGGTTACCCCCTCTCGGAACCACAGACTTAGAAATCGCCAGCTCATATACAGTGCATAAAATATATGTATATAATATATTTATATAAATACCCTTATACACCATTTTAATAAAAAATATCACAAAATTCTTCTAAGTCCCTCGGGAAGAGTGAAAGACGCGCACGTTCATTTTCAGAGCTCCTAGACCTTCCAATAAGAAGTTAGCCAAAAAGTAGCTTCGAAAAACGCTTAGGTTAAGTTTCAGAGTTGCTTCTAATGTACCAAAGCTGGACTTAGACATAATTTCACTCTCACAACATTATGGCTGGTTGGAGACAGTCCGAACCACAAGTACCGGGTCCATGGTTCTGGCCGTATACTGAGGGGACGGGGACGACTCCCATTAACCCCTGACTATACCGGGGATACGCTTATCACAATGCCTTTCTGGTCTGTGCTGAAGCAGGGCATTCTGGCAGCCAAGTGGCTTGACCTTTATTAGTGAGCCTGGTTACCCCCTCTCGGAACCACAGACTTAGAAATCGCCATCTCATATACAGTGCATAAAATATATTTATATATACTGTATACCCTTATACACCATTTTAATAAAAAATATCACAAAATTCTTCTAAGTCCCTCGGGAAGAGTGAAAGACGCGCACGTTCATTTTCAGAGCTCCTAGACCTTCCTATAAGAAGTTAGCCAAAAAGTAGCTTCGAAAAACGCTTAGGTTAATATTCAGAGTTGCTTCTAATGTACCAAAGCTGGACTTAGACATAATTTCACTCTCACAACATTATGGCTGGTTGGAGACAGTCCGAACCACAAGTACCGGGTCCATGGTTCTGGCCGTATACTGGGGGGACGGGGACGACTCCCATTAACCCCTGACTATACCGGGGATACGCTTATCACAATGCCTTACTGGTCTGTGCTGAAGCAGGGCATTTCGGCAGCCAAGTGGCTTGACCTTTATTAGTGAGCCTGGTTACCCCCTCTCGGAACCACAGACTTAGAAATCGCCAGCTCATATACAGTGCATAAAATATATGTATATAATATATTTATATATATACCCTTATACACCATTTTAATAAAAAATATCACAAAATTCTTCTAAGTCCCTCGGGAAGAGTGAAAGACGCGCACGTTCATTTTCAGAGCTCCTAGACCTTCCTATAAGAAGTTAGCCAAAAAGTATCTTCGAAAAACGCTTAGGTTAAGTTTCAGAGTTGCTTCTAATGTACCAAAGCTGGACTTAGACATAATTTCACTCTCACAACATTATGGCTGGTTGGAGAGAGTCCGAACCACAAGTACCGAGTACATGGTTCTGGGCGTATACTGGGGGGACGGGGACGACTCCCATTAACCCCTGACTATACCGGGGATACGCTTATCACAATGCCTTACTGGTCTGTGCTGTAGCAGGGCATTTCGGCAGCCAAGTGGCTTGACCTTAATTAGTGAGCCTGGTTACCCCCTCTCGGAACCACAGACTTAGAAATCGCCAGCTCATATACAGTGCATAAAATATATGTATATAATATATTTATATATATACCCTTATACACCATTTTAATAAAAAATATCACAAAATTCTTCTAAGTCCCTCGGGAAGAGTGAAAGACGCGCACGTTAATTTTCAGAGCTTCTAGACCTTCCTATAAGAAGTTAGCCAAAAAGTAGCTTCGAAAAACGCTTAGGTTAAGTTTCAGAGTTGCTTCTAATGTACCAAAGCTGGACTTAGACATAATTTCACACTCACAACATTATGGCTGGTTGGAGACAGTCCGAACCACAAGTACCGGGTCCATGGTTCTGGCCGTATACTGGGGGGACGGGGACGACTCCCATTAACCCCTGACTATACCGGGGATACGCTTATCAGAATGCCTTTCTGGTCTGTGCTGAAGCAGGGCATTCTGGCAGCCAAGTGGCTTGACCTTTATTAGTGAGCCTGGTTACCCCCTCTCGGAACCACAGACTTAGAAATCGCCAGCTCATATACAGTGCATAAAATATATTTATATATATACCCTTATACACCATTTTAATAAAAAATATCACAAAATTCTTCTAAGTCCCTCGGGAAGACTGAAAGACGCGCACGTTCATTTTCAGATCTCCTAGACCTTCCTATAAGAAGTTAGCCAAAAAGTAGCTTCGAAAAACGCTTAGGTTAAGTTTCAGAGTTACTTCTAATGTACCAAAGCTGGACTTAGACATAATTTCACTCTCACAACATTATGGCTGGTTGGAGACAGTCCGAACCACAAGTACCGGGTCCATGGTTCTGGCCGTATACTGGGGGGACGGGGACGACTCCCATTAACCCCTGACTATACCGGGGATACGCTTATCACAATGCCTTTCTGGTCTGTGCTGAAGCAGTGCATTCTGGCAGCCAAGTGGCTTGACATTTATTAGTGAGCCTGGTTACCCCCTCTCGGAACCACAGACTTAGAAATCGCCAGCTCATATACAGTGCATAAAATATATTTATATATATATACCCTTATACACCATTTTAATAAAAAATATCACAAAATTATTCTAAGTCCCTCGGGAAGAGTGAAAGACGCGCACGTTCATTTTCAGATCTCCTAGACCTTCCTACTGTATAAGAAGTTAGCCAAAAAGTAGCTTCGAAAAACGCTTAGGTTAAGTTTCAGAGTTGCTTCTAATGTACCAAAGCTGGACTTAGACATAATTTCACTCTCACAACATTATGGCTGGTTGGAGACAGTCCGAACCACAAGTACCGGGTCCATGGTTCTGGCCGTATACTGGGGGGACGGGGACGACTCCCATTAACCCCTGACTATACCGGGGATACGCTTATCACAATGCCTTTCTGGTCTGTGCTGAAGCAGGGCATTCTGGCAGCCAAGTGGCTTGACATTTATTAGTGAGCCTGGTTACCCCCTCTCGGAACCACAGACTTAGAAATCGCCAGCTCATATACAGTGCATAAAAAATATTTATATATATATACCCTTATACACCATTTTAATAAAAAATATCACAACATTCTTCTAAGTCCCTCGGGAAGAGTGAAAGACGCGCACGTTCATTTTCAGAGCTCCTAGACCTTCCTATAAGAAGTTAGCCAAAAAGTAGCTTCGAAAAACGCTTAGTTTAAGTTTCAGAGTAGCTTCTAATGTACCAAAGCTGGACTTAGACATAATTTCACTCTCACAACATTATGGCTGGTTGGAGAGAGTCCGAACCACAAGTACCGGGTCCATGGTTCTGGCCGTATACTGGGGGGACGGGGACGACTCCCATTAACCCCTGACTATACCGGGGATACGCTTATCACAATGCCTTACTGGTCTGTGCTGAAGCAGGGCATTCTGGCAGCCAAGTGGCTTGACCTTTATTAGTGAGCCTGGTTACCCCCTCTCGGAACCACAGACTTAGAAATCGCCAGCTCATATACAGTGCATAAAATATATTTATATATATACCCTTATACACCATTTTAATAAAAAATATCACAAAATTCTTCTAAGTCCCTCGGGAAGAGTGAAAGACGCGCACGTTCATTTTCAGAGCTCCTAGACCTTCCTATAAGAAGTTAGCCAAAAAGTAGCATCGAAAAACGCTTAGGTTAAGTTTCAGAGTTGCTTCTAATGTACCAAAGCTGGACTTAGACATAATTTCACTCTCACAACATTATGGCTGGTTGGAGACAGTCCGAACCACAAGTACCGGGTCCATGGTTCTGGCCGTATACTGGGGGGACGGGGACGACTCCCATTAACCCCTGACTATACCGGGGATACGCTTATCACAATGCCTTTCTGGTCTGTGCTGTAGCAGGGCATTCTGGCAGCCAAGTGGCTTGACATTTATTAGTGAGCCTGGTTACCCCCTCTCGGAACCACAGACTTAGAAATCGCCAGCTCATATACAGTGCATAAAAAATATTTATATATATATACCCTTATACACCATTTTAATAAAAAAATATCACAAAATTCTTCTAAGTCCCTCGGGAAGAGTGAAAGACGCGCACGTTCATTTTCAGAGCTCCTAGACCTTCCTATAAGAAGTTAGCCAAAAAGTAGCTTCGAAAAACGCTTAGGTTAAGTTTCAGAGTTGCTTCTAATGTACCAAAGCTGGACTTAGACATAATTTCACTCTCACAACATTATGGCTGGTTGGAGACAGTCCGAACCACAAGTACCGGGTCCATGGTTCTGGCCGTATACTGGGGGGACGGGGACGACTCCCATTAACCCCTGACTATACCGGGGATACGCTTATCACAATGCCTTACTGGTCTGTGCTGAAGCAGGGCATTTCGGCAGCCAAGTGGCTTGACCTTTATTAGTGAGCCTGGTTACCCCCTCTCGGAACCACAGACTTAGAAATCGCCAGCTCATATACAGTGCATAAAATATATGTATATAATATATTTATATATATACCCTTATACACCATTTTAATAAAAAATATCACAAAATTCTTCTAAGTCCCTCGGGAAGAGTGAAAGACGCGCACGTTCATTTTCAGAGCTCCTAGACCTTCCTATAAGAAGTTAGCCAAAAAGTAGCTTCGAAAAACGCTTAGGTTAAGTTTCAGAGTTGCTTCTAATGTACCAAAGCTGGACTTAGACATAATTTCACTCTCACAACATTATGGCTGGTTGGAGACAGTCCGAACCACAAGTACCGGGTCCATGGTTCTGGCCGTATACTGGGGGGACGGGGACGACTCCCATTAACCCCTGACTATACCGGGGATACGCTTATCACAATGCCTTTCTGGTCTGTGCTGAAGCAGGGCATTCTGGCAGCCAAGTGGCTTGACCTTTATTAGTGAGCCTGGTTACCCCCTCTCGGAACCACAGACTTAGAAATCGCCAGCTCATATACAGTGCATAAAATATATTTATATATACTGTATACCCTTATACACCATTTTAATAAAAAATATCACAAAATTATTCTAAGTCCCTCGGGAAGAGTGAAAGACGCGCACGTTCATTTTCAGAGCTCCTAGACCTTCCTATAAGAAGTTAGCCAAAAAGTAGCTTCGAAAAACGCTTAGGTTAAGTTTCAGAGTTGCTTCTAATGTACCAAAGCTGGACTTAGACATAATTTCACTCTCACAACATTATGGCTGGTTGGAGACAGTCCGAACCACAAGTACCGGGTCCATGGTTCTGGCCGTATACTGGGGGGACGGGGACGACTCCCATTAACCCCTGACTATACCGGGGATACGCTTATCACAATGCCTTACTGGTCTGTGCTGAAGCAGGGCATTTCGGCAGCCAAGTGGCTTGACCTTTATTAGTGAGCCTGGTTACCCCCTCTCGGAACCACAGACTTAGAAATCGCCAGCTCATATACAGTGCATAAAATATATGTATATAATATATTTATATATATACCCTTATACACCATTTTAATAAAAAATATCACAAAATTCTTCTAAGTCCCTCGGGAAGAGTGAAAGACGCGCACGTTCATTTTCAGAGCTCCTAGACCTTCCTATAAGAAGTTAGCCAAAAAGTATCTTCGAAAAACGCTTAGGTTAAGTTTCAGAGTTGCTTCTAATGTACCAAAGCTGTACTTAGACATAATTTCACTCTCACAACATTATGGCTGGTTGGAGAGAGTCCGAACCACAAGTACCGAGTCCATGGTTCTGGGTGTATACTGGGGGGACGGGGACGACTCCCATTAACCCCTGACTATACCGGGGATACGCTTATCACAATGCCTTACTGGTCTGTGCTGAAGCAGGGCATTTCGGCAGCCAAGTGGCTTGACCTTAATTAGTGAGCCTGGTTACCCCCTCTCGGAACCACAGACTTAGAAATCGCCAGCTCATATACAGTGCATAAAATATATGTATATAATATATTTATATATATATACCCTTATACACCATTTTAATAAAAAATATCACAAAATTCTTCTAAGTCCCTCGGGAAGAGTGAAAGACGCGCACGTTCATTTTCAGAGCTTCTAGACCTTCCTATAAGAAGTTAGCCAAAAAGTAGCTTCGAAAAACGCTTAGGTTAAGTTTCAGAGTTGCTTCTAATGTACCAAAGCTGGACTTAGACATAATTTCACTCTCACAACATTATGGCTGGTTGGAGAGAGTCCGAACCACAAGTACCGAGTCCATGGTTCTGGGCGTATACTGGGGGGACGGGGACGACTCCCATTAACCCCTGACTATACCGGGGATACGCTTATCACAATGCCTTACTGGTCTGTGCTGAAGCAGGGCATTTCGGCAGCCAAGTGGCTTGACCTTAATTAGTGAGCCTGGTTACCCCCTCTCGGAACCACAGACTTAGAAATCGCCAGCTCATATACAGTGCATAAAATATATGTATATAATATATTTATATATATATACCCTTATACACCATTTTAATAAAAAATATCACAAAATTCTTCTAAGTCCCTCGGGAAGAGTGAAAGACGCGCACGTTCATTTTCAGAGCTTCTAGACCTTCCTATAAGAAGTTAGCCAAAAAGTAGCTTCGAAAAACGCTTAGGTTAAGTTTCAGAGTTGCTTCTAATGTACCAAAGCTGGACTTAGACATAATTTCACTCTCACAACATTATGGCTGGTTGGAGAGAGTCCGAACCACAAGTACCGAGTCCATGGTTCTGGGCGTATACTGGGGGGACGGGGACGACTCCCATTAACCCCTGACTATACCGGGGATACGCTTATCACAATGCCTTACTGGTCTGTGCTGAAGCAGGGCATTTCGGCAGCCAAGTGGCTTGACCTTAATTAGTGAGCCTGGTTACCCCCTCTCGGAACCACAGACTTAGAAATCGCCAGCTCATATACAGTGCATAAAATATATGTATATAATATATTTATATATATACCCTTATACACCATTTTAATAAAAAATATCACAAAATTCTTCTAAGTCCCTCGGGAAGAGTGAAAGACGCGCACGTTCATTTTCAGAGCTTCTAGACCTTCCTATAAGAAGTTAGCCAAAAAGTAGCTTCGAAAAACGCTTAGGTTAAGTTTCAGAGTTGCTTCTAATGTACCAAAGCTGGACTTAGACATAATTTCACACTCACAACATTATGGCTGGTTGGAGACAGTCCGAACCACAAGTACCGGGTCCATGGTTCTGGCCGTATACTGGGGGGACGGGGACGACTCCCATTAACCCCTGACTATACCGGGGATACGCTTATCACAATGCCTTTCTGGTCTGTGCTGAAGCAGGGCATTCTGGCAGCCAAGTGGCTTGACCTTTATTAGTGAGCCTGGTTACCCCCTCTCGGAACCACAGACTTAGAAATCGCCAGCTCATATACAGTGCATAAAATATATTTATATATATACCCTTATACACCATTTTAATAAAAAATATCACAAAATTCTTCTAAGTCCCTCGGGAAGACTGAAAGACGCGCACGTTCATTTTCAGATCTCCTAGACCTTCCTATAAGAAGTTAGCCAAAAAGTAGCTTCGAAAAACGCTTAGGTTAAGTTTCAGAGTTACTTCTAATGTACCAAAGCTGGACTTAGACATAATTTCACTCTCACAACATTATGGCTGGTTGGAGAGAGTCCGAACCACAAGTACCGGGTCCATGGTTCTTGCCGTATACTGGGGGGACGGGGACGACTCCCATTAACCCCTGACTATACCGGGGATACGCTTATCACAATGCCTTACTGGTCTGTGCTGAAGCAGGGCATTCTGGCAGCCAAGTGGCTTGACCTTTATTAGTGAGCCTGGTTACCCCCTCTCGGAACCACAGACTTAGAAATCGCCAGCTCATATACAGTGCATAAAATATATTTATATATATACCCTTATACACCATTTTAATAAAAAATATCACAAAATTCTTCTAAGTCCCTCGGGAAGAGTGAAAGACGCGCACGTTCATTTTCAGAGCTCCTAGACCTTCCTATAAGAAGTTAGCCAAAAAGTAGCTTCGAAAAACGCTTAGGTTAAGTTTCAGAGTTGCTTCTAATGTACCAAAGCTGGACTTAGACATAATTTCACTCTCACAACATTATGGCTGGTTGGAGACAGTCCGAACCACAAGTACCGGGTCCATGGTTCTGGGCGTATACTGGGGGGACGGGGACGACTCCCATTAACCCCTGACTATACCGGGGATACGCTTATCACAATGAATTTCTGGTCTTTGCTGAAGCAGGGCATTCTGGCAGCCAAGTGGCTTGACCTTTATTAGTGAGCCTGGTTACCCCCTCTCGGAACCACAGACTTAGAAATCGCCAGCTCATATACAGTGCATAAAATATATTTATATATATACCCTTATACACCATTTTAATAAAAAATATCACAAAATTCTTCTAAGTCCCTCGGGAAGAGTGAAAGACGCGCACGTTCATTTTCAGAGCTCCTAGACCTTCCTATAAGAAGTTAGCCAAAAAGTAGCTTCGAAAAACGCTTAGGTTAAGTTTCAGAGTTGCTTCTAATGTACCAAAGCTGGACTTAGACATAATTTCACTCTCACAACATTATGGCTGGTTGGAGAGAGTCCGAACCACAAGTACCGGGTCCATGGTTCTGGCCGTATACTGGGGGGACGGGGACGACTCCCATTAACCCCTGACTATACCGGGGATACGCTTATCACAATGCCTTACTGGTCTGTGCTGAAGCAGGGCATTCTGGCAGCCAAGTGGCTTGACCTTTATTAGTGAGCCTGGTTACCCCCTCTCGGAACCACAGACTTAGAAATCGCCAGCTCATATACAGTGCATAAAATATATTTATATATATACCCTTATACTGTACACCATTTTAATAAAAAATATCACAAAATTCTTCTAAGTCCCTCGGGAAGAGTGAAAGACGCGCACGTTCATTTTCAGAGCTCCTAGACCTTCCTATAAGAAGTTAGCCAAAAAGTAGCTTCGAAAAACGCTTAGGTTAAGTTTCAGAGTTGCTTCTAATGTACCAAAGCTGGACTTAGACATAATTTCACTCTCACAACATTATGGCTGGTTGGAGACAGTCCGAACCACAAGTACCGGGTCCATGGTTCTGGCCGTATACTGGGGGGACGGGGACGACTCCCATTAACCCCTGACTATACCGGGGATACGCTTATCACAATGCCTTACTGGTCTGTGCTGAAGCAGGGCATTCTGGCAGCCAAGTGGCTTGACCTTTATTAGTGAGCCTGGTTACCCCCTCTCGGAACCACAGACTTAGAAATCGCCAGCTCATATACAGTGCATAAAATATATTTATATATATACCCTTATACACCATTTTAATAAAAAATATCACAAAATTCTTCTAAGTCCCTCGGGAAGAGTGAAAGACGCGCACGTTCATTTTCAGAGCTCCTAGACCTTCCTATAAGAAGTTAGCCAAAAAGTAGCTTCGAAAAACGCTTAGGTTAAGTTTCAGAGTTGCTTCTAATGTACCAAAGCTGGACTTAGACATAATTTCACTCTCACAACATTATGGCTGGTTGGAGACAGTCCGAACCACAAGTACCGGGTCCATGGTTCTGGCCGTATACTGGGGGGACGGGGACGACTCCCATTAACCCCTGACTATACCGGGGATACGCTTATCACAATGCCTTACTGGTCTGTGCTGAAGCAGGGCATTTCGGCAGCCAAGTGGCTTGACCTTTATTAGTGAGCCTGGTTACCCCCTCTCGGAACCACAGACTTAGAAATCGCCAGCTCATATACAGTGCATAAAATATATGTATATAATATATTTATATATATACCCTTATACACCATTTTAATAAAAAATATCACAAAATTCTTCTAAGTCCCTCGGGAAGAGTGAAAGACGCGCACGTTCATTTTCAGAGCTCCTAGACCTTCCTATAAGAAGTTAGCCAAAAAGTAGCTTCGAAAAACGCTTAGGTTAAGTTTCAGAGTTGCTTCTAATGTACCAAAGCTGGACTTAGACATAATTTCACTCTCACAACATTATGGCTGGTTGGAGACAGTCCGAACCACAAGTACCGGGTCCATGGTTCTGGCCGTATACTGGGGGGACGGGGACGACTCCCATTAACCCCTGACTATACCGGGGATACGCTTATCACAATGCCTTTCTGGTCTGTGCTGAAGCAGGGCATTCTGGCAGCCAAGTGGCTTGACCTTTATTAGTGAGCCTGGTTACCCCCTCTCGGAACCACTGACTTAGAAATCGCAAGCTCATATACAGTGCATAAAATATATTTATATATATACCCTTATACACCATTTTAATAAAAAATATCACAAAATTCTTCTAAGTCCCTCGGGTAGAGTGAAAGACGCGCACGTTCATTTTCAGATCTCCTAGACCTTCCTACTGTATAAGAAGTTAGCCAAAAAGTAGCTTCGAAAAACGCTTAGGTTAAGTTTCAGAGTTGCTTCTAATGTACCAAAGCTGGACTTAGACATAATTTCACTCTCACAACATTATGGCTGGTTGGAGACAGTCCGAACCACAAGTACCGGGTCCATGGTTCTGGCCGTATACTGGGGGGACGGGGACGACTCCCATTAACCCCTGACTATACCGGGGATACGCTTATCACAATGCCTTTCTGGTCTGTGCTGAAGCAGGGCATTCTGGCAGCCAAGTGGCTTGACATTTATTAGTGAGCCTGGTTACCCCCTCTCGGAACCACAGACTTAGAAATCGCCAGCTCATATACAGTGCATAAAAAATATGTATATAATATATTTATATATATACCCTTATACACCATTTTAATAAAAAATATCACAAAATTCTTCTAAGTCCCTCGGGAAGAGTGAAAGACGCGCACGTTCATTTTCAGAGCTCCTAGACCTTCTTATAAGAAGTTAGCCAAAAAGTAGCTTCGAAAAACGCTTAGGTTAAGTTTCAGAGTTGCTTCTAATGTACCAAAGCTGGACTTAAACATAATTTCACTCTCACAACATTATGGCTGGTTGGAGACAGTCCGAACCACAAGTACCGGGTCCATGGTTCTGGCCGTATACTGGGGGGACGGGGACGACTCCCATTAACCCCTGACTATACCGGGGATACGATTATCACAATGCCTTTCTGGTCTGTGCTGAAGCAGGGCATTCTGGCAGCCAAGTGGCTTGACCTTTATTAGTGAGCCTGGTTACCCCCTCTCGGAACCACTGACTTAGAAATCGCAAGCTCATATACAGTGCATAAAATATATTTATATATATACCCTTATACACCATTTTAATAAAAAATATCACAAAATTCTTCTAAGTCCCTCGGGTAGAGTGAAAGACGCGCACGTTCATTTTCAGATCTCCTAGACCTTCCTACTGTATAAGAAGTTAGCCAAAAAGTAGCTTCGAAAAACGCTTAGGTTAAGTTTCAGAGTTGCTTCTAATGTACCAAAGCTGGACTTAGACATAATTTCACTCTCACAACATTATGGCTGGTTGGAGACAGTCCGAACCACAAGTACCGGGTCCATGGTTCTGGCCGTATACTGGGGGGACGGGGACGACTCCCATTAACCCCTGACTATACCGGGGATACGCTTATCACAATGCCTTTCTGGTCTGTGCTGAAGCAGGGCATTCTGGCAGCCAAGTGGCTTGACATTTATTAGTGAGCCTGGTTACCCCCTCTCGGAACCACAGACTTAGAAATCGCCAGCTCATATACAGTGCATAAAAAATATTTATATATATATACCCTTATACACCATTTTAATAAAAAATATCACAAAATTCTTCTAAGTCCCTCGGGAAGAGTGAAAGACGCGCACGTTCATTTTCAGAGCTCCTAGACCTTCCTATAAGAAGTTAGCCAAAAAGTAGCTTCGAAAAACGCTTAGGTTAAGTTTCAGAGTTGCTTCTAATGTACCAAAGCTGGACTTAGACATAATTTCACTCTCACAACATTATGGCTGGTTGGAGACAGTCCGAACCACAAGTACCGGGTCCATGGTTCTGGCCGTATACTGGGGGGACGGGGACGACTCCCATTAACCCCTGACTATACCGGGGATACGCTTATCACAATGCCTTACTGGTCTGTGCTGAAGCAGGGCATTTCGGCAGCCAAGTGGCTTGACCTTTATTAGTGAGCCTGGTTACCCCCTCTCGGAACCACAGACTTAGAAATCGCCAGCTCATATACAGTGCATAAAATATATGTATATAATATATTTATATATATACCCTTATACACCATTTTAATAAAAAATATCACAAAATTCTTCTAAGTCCCTCGGGAAGAGTGAAAGACGCGCACGTTCATTTTCAGAGCTCCTAGACCTTCCTATAAGAAGTTAGCCAAAAAGTAGCTTCGAAAAACGCTTAGGTTAAGTTTCAGAGTTGCTTCTAATGTACCAAAGCTGGACTTAGACATAATTTCACTCTCACAACATTATGGCTGGTTGGAGACAGTCCGAACCACAAGTACCGGGTCCATGGTTCTGGCCGTATACTGGGGGGACGGGGACGACTCCCATTAACCCCTGACTATACCGGGGATACGCTTATCACAATGCCTTTCTGGTCTGTGCTGAAGCAGGGCATTCTGGCAGCCAAGTGGCTTGACCTTTATTAGTGAGCCTGGTTACCCCCTCTCGGAACCACTGACTTAGAAATCGCAAGCTCATATACAGTGCATAAAATATATGTATATAATATATTTATATATATACCCTTATACACCATTTTAATAAAAAATATCACAAAATTCTTCTAAGTCCCTCGGGAAGAGTGAAAGACGCGCACGTTCATTTTCAGAGCTCCTAGACCTTCCTATAAGAAGTTAGCCAAAAAGTAGCTTCGAAAAACGCTTAGGTTAAGTTTCAGAGTAGCTTCTAATGTACCAAAACTGGACTTAGACATAATTTCACTCTCACAACATTATGGCTGGTTGGAGACAGTCCGAACCACAAGTACCGGGTCCATGGTTCTGGCCGTATACTGGGGGGACGGGGACGACTCCCATTAACCCCTGACTATACCGGGGATACGCTTATCACAATGCCTTTCTGGTCTGTGCTGTAGCAGGGCATTCTGGCAGCCAAGTGGCTTGACATTTATTAGTGAGCCTGGTTACCCCCTCTCGGAACCACAGACTTAGAAATCGCCAGCTCATATACAGTGCATAAAAAATATTTATATATATATACCCTTATACACCATTTTAATAAAAAAATATCACAAAATTCTTCTAAGTCCCTCGGGAAGAGTGAAAGACGCGCACGTTCATTTTCAGAGCTCCTAGACCTTCCTATAAGAAGTTAGCCAAAAAGTAGCTTCGAAAAACGCTTAGGTTAAGTTTCAGAGTAGCTTCTAATGTACCAAAGCTGGACTTAGACATAATTTCACTCTCACAACATTATGGCTGGTTGGAGAGAGTCCGAACCACAAGTACCGAGTCCATGGTTCTGGGCGTATACTGGGGGGACGGGGACGACTCCCATTAACCCCTGACTATACCGGGGATACGCTTATCACAATGCCTTACTGGTCTGTGCTGAAGCAGGGCATTTCGGCAGCCAAGTGGCTTGACCTTTATTAGTGAGCCTGGTTACCCCCTCTCGGAACCACAGACTTAGAAATCGCCAGCTCATATACAGTGCATAAAATATATGTTTATAATATATTTATATATATACCCTTATACAGTACACCATTTTAATAAAAAATATCACAAAATTCTTCTAAGTCCCTAGGGAAGAGTGAAAGACGCGCACGTTCATTTTCAGAGCTCCTAGACCTTCCTATAAGAAGTTAGCCAAAAAGTAGCTTCGAAAAACGCTTAGGTTAAGTTTCAGAGTTGCTTCTAATGTACCAAAGCTGGACTTAGACATAATTTCACTCTCACAACATTATGGCTGGTTGGAGAGAGTCCGAACCACAAGTACCGAGTCCATGGTTCTGGGCGTATACTGGGGGGACGGGGACGACTCCCATTAACCCCTGACTATACCGGGGATACGCTTATCACAATGCCTTACTGGTCTGTGCTGAAGCAGGGCATTTCGGCAGCCAAGTGGCTTGACCTTTATTAGTGAGCCTGGTTACCCCCTCTCGGAACCACAGACTTAGAAATCGCCAGCTCATATACAGTGCATAAAATATATGTATATAATATATTTATATATATACCCTTATACACCATTTTAATAAAAAATATCACAAAATTCTTCTAAGTCCCTCGGGAAGAGTGAAAGACGCGCACGTTCATTTTCAGAGCTCCTAGACCTTCCTATAAGAAGTTAGCAAAAAAGTAGCTTCGAAAAACGCTTAGGTTAAGTTTCAGAGTTGCTTCTAATGTACCAAAGCTGGACTTAGACATAATTTCACTCTCACAACATTATGGCTGGTTGGAGACAGTCCGAACCACAAGTACCGGGTCCATGGTTCTGGCCGTATACTGGGGGGACGGGGACGACTCCCATTAACCCCTGACTATACCGGGGATACGCTTATCACAATGCCTTTCTGGTCTGTGCTGAAGCAGGGCATTCTGGCAGCCAAGTGGCTTGACCTTTATTAGTGAGCCTGGTTACCCCCTCTCGGAACCACAGACTTAGAAATCGCAAGCTAATATACAGTGCATAAAATATATTTATATATATACCCTTATACACCATTTTAATAAAAAATATCACAAAATTCTTCTAAGTCCCTCGGGAAGAGTGAAAGACGCGCACGTTCATTTTCAGAGCTCCTAGACCTTCCTATAAGAAGTTAGCCAAAAAGTAGCTTCGAAAAACGCTTAGGTTAAGTTTCAGAGTTGCTTCTAATGTACCAAAGCTGGACTTAGACATAATTTCACTCTCACAACATTATGGCTGGTTGGAGACAGTCCGAACCACAAGTACCGGGTCCATGGTTCTGGCCGTATACTGGGGGGACGGGGACGACTCCCATTAACCCCTGACTATACCGGGGATACGCTTATCACAATGCCTTTCTGGTCTGTGCTGAAGCAGGGCATTCTGGCAGCCAAGTGGCTTGACCTTTATTAGTGAGCCTGGTTACCCCCTCTCGGAACCACAGACTTAGAAATCGCAAGCTCATATACAGTGCATAAAATATATTTATATATATACCCTTATACACCATTTTAATAAAAAATATCACAAAATTCTTCTAAGTCCCTCGGGAAGAGTGAAAGACGCGCACGTTCATTTTCAGAGCTCCTAGACCTTCCTATAAGAAGTTAGCCAAAAAGTAGCTTCGAAAAACGCTTAGGTTAAGTTTCAGAGTTGCTTCTAATGTACCAAAGCTGGACTTAGACATAATTTCACACTCACAACATTATGGCTGGTTGGAGACAGTCCGAACCACAAGTACCGGGTCCATGGTTCTGGCCGTATACTGGGGGGACGGGGACGACTCCCATTAACCCCTGACTATACCGGGGATACGCTTATCACAATGCCTTTCTGGTCTGTGCTGAAGCAGGGCATTCTGGCAGCCAAGTGGCTTGACCTTTATTAGTGAGCCTGGTTACCCCCTCTCGGAACCACAGACTTAGAAATCGCCAGCTCATATACAGTGCATAAAATATATTTATATATATACCCTTATACACCATTTTAATAAAAAATATCACAAAATTCTTCTAAGTTCCTCGGGAAGAGTGAAAGACGCGCACGTTCATTTTCAGATCTCCTAGACCTTCCTACTGTATAAGAAGTTAGCCAAAAAGTAGCTTCGAAAAACGCTTAGGTTAAGTTTCAGAGTTGCTTCTAATGTACCAAAGCTGGACTTAGACATAATTTCACTCTCACAATATTATGGCTGGTTGGAGAGAGTCCGAACCACAAGTACCGGGTCCATGGTTCTGGCCGTATACTGGGGGGACGGGGACGACTCCCATTAACCCCTGACTATACCGGGGATACGCTTATCACAATGCCTTTCTGGTCTGTGCTGAAGCAGGGCATTCTGGCAGCCAAGTGGCTTGACCTTTATTAGTGAGCCTGGTTACCCCCTCTCGGAACCACAGACTTAGAAATCGCCAGCTCATATACAGTGCATAAAATATATTTATATATATACCCTTATACACCATTTTAATAAAAAATATCACAAAATTCTTCTAAGTTCCTCGGGAAGAGTGAAAGACGCGCACGTTCATTTTCAGATCTCCTAGACCTTCCTACTGTATAAGAAGTTAGCCAAAAAGTAGCTTCGAAAAACGCTTAGGTTAAGTTTCAGAGTTGCTTCTAATGTACCAAAGCTGGACTTAGACATAATTTCACTCTCACAATATTATGGCTGGTTGGAGAGAGTCCGAACCACAAGTACCGGGTCCATGGTTCTGGCCGTATACTGGGGGGACGGGGACGACTCCCATTAACCCCTGACTATACCGGGGATACGCTTATCACAATGCCTTTCTGGTCTGTGCTGAAGCAGGGCATTCTGGCAGCCAAGTGGCTTGACCTTTATTAGTGAGCCTGGTTACCCCCTCTCGGAACCACAGACTTAGAAATCGCCAGCTCATATACAGTGCATAAAATATATTTATATATATACCCTTATACACCATTTTAATAAAAAATATCACAAAATTCTTCTAAGTCCCTCGGGAAGAGTGAAAGACGCGCACGTTCATTTTCAGATCTTCTAGACCTTAATATAAGAAGTTAGCCAAAAAGTAGCTTCGAAAAACGCTTAGGTTAAGTTTCAGAGTTGCTTCTAATGTACCAAAGCTGGACTTAGACATAATTTCACACTCACAACATTATGGCTGGTTGGAGACAGTCCGAACCACAAGTACCGGGTCCATGGTTCTGGCCGTATACTGGGGGGACGGGGACGACTCCCATTAACCCCTGACTATACTGGGGATACGCTTATCACAATGCCTTTCTGGTCTGTGCTGAAGCAGGGCATTTCGGCAGCCAAGTGGCTTGACCTTTATTAGTGAGCCTGGTTACCCCCTCTCGGAACCACAGACTTAGAAATCGCCAGCTCATATACAGTGCATAAAATATATGTATATAATATATTTATATATATACCCTTATACACCATTTTAATAAAAAATATCACAAAATTCTTCTAAGTCCCTCGGGAAGAGTGAAAGACGCGCACGTTCATTTTCAGAGCTCCTAGACCTTCCTATAAGAAGTTAGCCAAAAAGTATCTTCGAAAAACGCTTAGGTTAAGTTTCAGAGTTGCTTCTAATGTACCAAAGCTGTACTTAGACATAATTTCACTCTCACAACATTATGGCTGGTTGGAGAGAGTCCGAACCACAAGTACCGAGTCCATGGTTCTGGGCGTATACTGGGGGGACGGGGACGACTCCCATTAACCCCTGACTATACCGGGGATACGCTTATCACAATGCCTTACTGGTCTGTGCTGAAGCAGGGCATTTCGGCAGCCAAGTGGCTTGACCTTAATTAGTGAGCCTGTTTACCCCCTCTCGGAACCACAGACTTAGAAATCGCCAGCTCATATACAGTGCATAAAATATATGTATATAATATATTTATATATATATACCCTTATACACCATTTTAATAAAAAATATCACAAAATTCTTCTAAGTCCCTCGGGAAGAGTGAAAGACGCGCACGTTCATTTTCAGAGCTTCTAGACCTTCCTATAAGAAGTTAGCCAAAAAGTAGCTTCGAAAAACGCTTAGGTTAAGTTTCAGAGTTGCTTCTAATGTACCAAAGCTGGACTTAGACATAATTTCACTCTCACAACATTATGGCTGGTTGGAGAGAGTCCGAACCACAAGTACCGAGTCCATGGTTCTGGGCGTATACTGGGGGGACGGGGACGACTCCCATTAACCCCTGACTATACCGGGGATACGCTTATCACAATGCCTTACTGGTCTGTGCTGAAGCAGGGCATTTCGGCAGCCAAGTGGCTTGACCTTAATTAGTGAGCCTGGTTACCCCCTCTCGGAACCACAGACTTAGAAATCGCCAGCTCATATACAGTGCATAAAATATATGTATACAGTATAATATATTTATATATATACCCTTATACACCATTTTAATAAAAAATATCACAAAATTCTTCTAAGTCCCTCGGGAAGAGTGAAAGACGCGCACGTTCATTTTCAGAGCTTCTAGACCTTCCTATAAGAAGTTAGCCAAAAAGTAGCTTCGAAAAACGCTTAGGTTAAGTTTCAGAGTTGCTTCTAATGTACCAAAGCTGGACTTAGACATAATTTCACACTCACAACATTATGGCTGGTTGGAGACAGTCCGAACCACAAGTACCGGGTCCATGGTTCTGGCCGTATACTGGGGGGACGGGGACGACTCCCATTAACCCCTGACTATACCGGGGATACGCTTATCACAATGCCTTTCTGGTCTGTGCTGAAGCAGGGCATTCTGGCAGCCAAGTGGCTTGACCTTTATTAGTGAGCCTGGTTACCCCCTCTCGGAACCACAGACTTAGAAATCGCCAGCTCATATACAGTGCATAAAATATATTTATATATATACCCTTATACACCATTTTAATAAAAAATATCACAAAATTCTTCTAAGTCCCTCGGGAAGACTGAAAGACGCGCACGTTCATTTTCAGATCTCCTAGACCTTCCTATAAGAAGTTAGCCAAAAAGTAGCTTCGAAAAACGCTTAGGTTAAGTTTCAGAGTTACTTCTAATGTACCAAAGCTGGACTTAGACATAATTTCACTCTCACAACATTATGGCTGGTTGGAGAGAGTCCGAACCACAAGTACCGGGTCCATGGTTCTTGCCGTATACTGGGGGGACGGGGACGACTCCCATTAACCCCTGACTATACCGGGGATACGCTTATCACAATGCCTTACTGGTCTGTGCTGAAGCAGGGCATTCTGGCAGCCAAGTGGCTTGACCTTTATTAGTGAGCCTGGTTACCCCCTCTCGGAACCACAGACTTAGAAATCGCCAGCTCATATACAGTGCATAAAATATATTTATATATATACCCTTATACACCATTTTAATAAAAAATATCACAAAATTCTTCTAAGTCCCTCGGGAAGAGTGAAAGACGCGCACGTTCATTTTCAGAGCTCCTAGACCTTCCTATAAGAAGTTAGCCAAAAAGTAGCTTCGAAAAACGCTTAGGTTAAGTTTCAGAGTTGCTTCTAATGTACCAAAGCTGGACTTAGACATAATTTCACTCTCACAACATTATGGCTGGTTGGAGACAGTCCGAACCACAAGTACCGGGTCCATGGTTCTGGGCGTATACTGGGGGGACGGGGACGACTCCCATTAACCCCTGACTATACCGGGGATACGCTTATCACAATGAATTTCTGGTCTTTGCTGAAGCAGGGCATTCTGGCAGCCAAGTGGCTTGACCTTTATTAGTGAGCCTGGTTACCCCCTCTCGGAACCACAGACTTAGAAATCGCCAGCTCATATACAGTGCATAAAATATATTTATATATATACCCTTATACACCATTTTAATAAAAAATATCACAAAATTCTTCTAAGTCCCTCGGGAAGAGTGAAAGACGCGCACGTTCATTTTCAGAGCTCCTAGACCTTCCTATAAGAAGTTAGCCAAAAAGTAGCTTCGAAAAACGCTTAGGTTAAGTTTCAGAGTTGCTTCTAATGTACCAAAGCTGGACTTAGACATAATTTCACTCTCACAACATTATGGCTGGTTGGAGAGAGTCCGAACCACAAGTACCGGGTCCATGGTTCTGGCCGTATACTGGGGGGACGGGGACGACTCCCATTAACCCCTGACTATACCGGGGATACGCTTATCACAATGCCTTACTGGTCTGTGCTGAAGCAGGGCATTCTGGCAGCCAAGTGGCTTGACCTTTATTAGTGAGCCTGGTTACCCCCTCTCGGAACCACAGACTTAGAAATCGCCAGCTCATATACAGTGCATAAAATATATTTATATATATACCCTTATACTGTACACCATTTTAATAAAAAATATCACAAAATTCTTCTAAGTCCCTCGGGAAGAGTGAAAGACGCGCACGTTCATTTTCAGAGCTCCTAGACCTTCCTACAGTATAAGAAGTTAGCCAAAAAGTAGCTTCGAAAAACGCTTAGGTTAAGTTTCAGAGTTGCTTCTAATGTACCAAAGCTGGACTTAGACATAATTTCACTCTCACAACATTATGGCTGGTTGGAGACAGTCCGAACCACAAGTACCGGGTCCATGGTTCTGGCCGTATACTGGGGGGACGGGGACGACTCCCATTAACCCCTGACTATACCGGGGATACGCTTATCACAATGCCTTACTGGTCTGTGCTGAAGCAGGGCATTCTGGCTGCCAAGTGGCTTGACCTTTATTAGTGAGCCTGGTTACCCCCTCTCGGAACCACAGACTTAGAAATCGCCAGCTCATATACAGTGCATAAAATATATTTATATATATACCCTTATACACCATTTTAATAAAAAATATCACAAAATTCTTCTAAGTCCCTCGGGAAGAGTGAAAGACGCGCACGTTCATTTTCAGAGCTCCTAGACCTTCCTATAAGAAGTTAGCCAAAAAGTAGCTTCGAAAAACGCTTAGGTTAAGTTTCAGAGTTGCTTCTAATGTACCAAAGCTGGACTTAGACATAATTTCACTCTCACAACATTATGGCTGGTTGGAGACAGTCCGAACCACAAGTACCGGGTCCATGGTTCTGGCCGTATACTGGGGGGACGGGGACGACTCCCATTAACCCCTGACTATACCGGGGATACGCTTATCACAATGCCTTACTGGTCTGTGCTGAAGCAGGGCATTTCGGCAGCCAAGTGGCTTGACCTTTATTAGTGAGCCTGGTTACCCCCTCTCGGAACCACAGACTTAGAAATCGCCAGCTCATATACAGTGCATAAAATATATGTATATAATATATTTATATATATACCCTTATACACCATTTTAATAAAAAATATCACAAAATTCTTCTAAGTCCCTCGGGACGAGTGAAAGACGCGCACGTTCATTTTCAGAGCTCCTAGACCTTCCTATAAGAAGTTAGCCAAAAAGTAGCTTCGAAAAACGCTTAGGTTAAGTTTCAGAGTTGCTTCTAATGTACCAAAGCTGGACTTAGACATAATTTCACTCTCACAACATTATGGCTGGTTGGAGACAGTCCGAACCACAAGTACCGGGTCCATGGTTCTGGCCGTATACTGGGGGGACGGGGACGACTCCCATTAACCCCTGACTATACCGGGGATACGCTTATCACAATGCCTTTCTGGTCTGTGCTGAAGCAGGGCATTCTGGCAGCCAAGTGGCTTGACCTTTATTAGTGAGCCTGGTTACCCCCTCTCGGAACCACTGACTTAGAAATCGCAAGCTCATATACAGTGCATAAAATATATTTATATATATACCCTTATACACCATTTTAATAAAAAATATCACAAAATTCTTCTAAGTCCCTCGGGTAGAGTGAAAGACGCGCACGTTCATTTTCAGATCTCCTAGACCTTCCTACTGTATAAGAAGTTAGCCAAAAAGTAGCTTCGAAAAACGCTTAGGTTAAGTTTCAGAGTTGCTTCTAATGTACCAAAGCTGGACTTAGACATAATTTCACTCTCACAACATTATGGCTGGTTGGAGACAGTCCGAACCACAAGTACCGGGTCCATGGTTCTGGCCGTATACTGGGGGGACGGGGACGACTCCCATTAACCCCTGACTATACCGGGGATACGCTTATCACAATGCCTTTCTGGTCTGTGCTGAAGCAGGGCATTCTGGCAGCCAAGTGGCTTGACATTTATTAGTGAGCCTGGTTACCCCCTCTCGGAACCACAGACTTAGAAATCGCCAGCTCATATACAGTGCATAAAAAATATTTATATATATATACCCTTATACACCATTTTAATAAAAAATATCACAAAATTCTTCTAAGTCCCTCGGGAAGAGTGAAAGACGCGCACGTTCATTTTCAGAGCTCCTAGACCTTCCTATAAGAAGTTAGCCAAAAAGTAGCTTCGAAAAACGCTTAGGTTAAGTTTCAGAGTTGCTTCTAATGTACCAAAGCTGGACTTAGACATAATTTCACTCTCACAACATTATGGCTGGTTGGAGACAGTCCGAACCACAAGTACCGGGTCCATGGTTCTGGCCGTATACTGGGGGGACGGGGACGACTCCCATTAACCCCTGACTATACCGGGGATACGCTTATCACAATGCCTTACTGGTCTGTGCTGAAGCAGGGCATTTCGGCAGCCAAGTGGCTTGACCTTTATTAGTGAGCCTGGTTACCCCCTCTCGGAACCACAGACTTAGAAATCGCCAGCTCATATACAGTGCATAAAATATATGTATATAATATATTTATATATATACCCTTATACACCATTTTAATAAAAAATATCACAAAATTCTTCTAAGTCCCTCGGGAAGAGTGAAAGACGCGCACGTTCATTTTCAGAGCTCCTAGACCTTCCTATAAGAAGTTAGCCAAAAAGTAGCTTCGAAAAACGCTTAGGTTAAGTTTCAGAGTTGCTTCTAATGTACCAAAGCTGGACTTAGACATAATTTCACTCTCACAACATTATGGCTGGTTGGAGACAGTCCGAACCACAAGTACCGGGTCCATGGTTCTGGCCGTATACTGGGGGGACGGGGACGACTCCCATTAACCCCTGACTATACCGGGGATACGCTTATCACAATGCCTTTCTGGTCTGTGCTGAAGCAGGGCATTCTGGCAGCCAAGTGGCTTGACCTTTATTAGTGAGCCTGGTTACCCCCTCTCGGAACCACTGACTTAGAAATCGCAAGCTCATATACAGTGCATAAAATATATTTATATATATACCCTTATACACCATTTTAATAAAAAATATCACAAAATTCTTCTAAGTCCCTCGGGTAGAGTGAAAGACGCGCACGTTTATTTTCAGATCTCCTAGACCTTCCTACTGTATAAGAAGTTAGCCAAAAAGTAGCTTCGAAAAACGCTTAGGTTAAGTTTCAGAGTTGCTTCTAATGTACCAAAGCTGGACTTAGACATAATTTCACTCTCACAACATTATGGCTGGTTGGAGACAGTCCGAACCACAAGTACCGGGTCCATGGTTCTGGCCGTATACTGGGGGGACGGGGACGACTCCCATTAACCCCTGACTATACCGGGGATACGCTTATCACAATGCCTTTCTGGTCTGTGCTGAAGCAGGGCATTCTGGCAGCCAAGTGGCTTGACATTTATTAGTGAGCCTGGTTACCCCCTCTCGGAACCACAGACTTAGAAATCGCCAGCTCATATACAGTGCATAAAATATATTTATATATATATACCCTTATACACCATTTTAATAAAAAATATCACAAAATTCTTCTAAGTCCCTCGGGAAGAGTGAAAGACGCGCACGTTCATTTTCAGAGCTCCTAGACCTTCCTATAAGAAGTTAGCCAAAAAGTAGCTTCGAAAAACGCTTAGGTTAAGTTTCAGAGTAGCTTCTAATGTACCAAAACTGGACTTAGACATAATTTCACTCTCACAACATTATGGCTGGTTGGAGACAGTCCGAACCACAAGTACCGGGTCCATGGTTCTGGCCGTATACTGGGGGGACGGGGACGACTCCCATTAACCCCTGACTATACCGGGGATACGCTTATCACAATGCCTTTCTGGTCTGTGCTGTAGCAGGGCATTCTGGCAGCCAAGTGGCTTGACATTTATTAGTGAGCCTGGTTACCCCCTCTCGGAACCACAGACTTAGAAATCGCCAGCTCATATACAGTGCATAAAAAATATTTATATATATATACCCTTATACACCATTTTAATAAAAAAATATCACAAAATTCTTCTAAGTCCCTCGGGAAGAGTGAAAGACGCGCACGTTCATTTTCAGAGCTCCTAGACCTTCCTATAAGAAGTTAGCCAAAAAGTAGCTTCGAAAAACGCTTAGGTTAAGTTTCAGAGTAGCTTCTAATGTACCAAAGCTGGACTTAGACATAATTTCACTCTCACAACATTATGGCTGGTTGGAGAGAGTCCGAACCACAAGTACCGAGTCCATGGTTCTGGGCGTATACTGGGGGGACGGGGACGACTCCCATTAACC
The DNA here is from genome assembly GCF_040206685.1 of Ascaphus truei. Taxonomy (NCBI): domain Eukaryota; kingdom Metazoa; phylum Chordata; class Amphibia; order Anura; family Ascaphidae; genus Ascaphus; species Ascaphus truei. The sequence goes on along the minus strand of NW_027456740.1, from coordinate 219,724 downwards.
CCTGACTATACCGGGGATACGCTTATCACAATGCCTTACTGGTCTGTGCTGAAGCAGGGCATTTCGGCAGCCAAGTGGCTTGACCTTTATTAGTGAGCCTGGTTACCCCCTCTCGGAACCACAGACTTAGAAATCGCCAGCTCATATACAGTGCATAAAATATATGTTTATAATATATTTATATATATACCCTTATACAGTACACCATTTTAATAAAAAATATCACAAAATTCTTCTAAGTCCCTAGGGAAGAGTGAAAGACGCGCACGTTCATTTTCAGAGCTCCTAGACCTTCCTATAAGAAGTTAGCACAAAAGTAGCTTCGAAAAACGCTTAGGTTAAGTTTCAGAGTTGCTTCTAATGTACCAAAGCTGGACTTAGACATAATTTCACTCTCACAACATTATGGCTGGTTGGAGAGAGTCCGAACCACAAGTACCGAGTCCATGGTTCTGGGCGTATACTGGGGGGACGGGGACGACTCCCATTAACCCCTGACTATACCGGGGATACGCTTATCACAATGCCTTACTGGTCTGTGCTGAAGCAGGGCATTTCGGCAGCCAAGTGGCTTGACCTTTATTAGTGAGCCTGGTTACCCCCTCTCGGAACCACAGACTTAGAAATCGCCAGCTCATATACAGTGCATAAAATATATGTATATAATATATTTATATATATACCCTTATACACCATTTTAATAAAAAATATCACAAAATTCTTCTAAGTCCCTCGGGAAGAGTGAAAGACGCGCACGTTCATTTTCAGAGCTCCTAGACCTTCCTATAAGAAGTTAGCAAAAAAGTAGCTTCGAAAAACGCTTAGGTTAAGTTTCAGAGTTGCTTCTAATGTACCAAAGCTGGACTTAGACATAATTTCACTCTCACAACATTATGGCTGGTTGGAGACAGTCCGAACCACAAGTACCGGGTCCATGGTTCTGGCCGTATACTGGGGGGACGGGGACGACTCCCATTAACCCCTGACTATACCGGGGATACGCTTATCACAATGCCTTTCTGGTCTGTGCTGAAGCAGGGCATTCTGGCAGCCAAGTGGCTTGACCTTTATTAGTGAGCCTGGTTACCCCCTCTCGGAACCACAGACTTAGAAATCGCAAGCTCATATACAGTGCATAAAATATATTTATATATATACCCTTATACACCATTTTAATAAAAAATATCACAAAATTCTTCTAAGTCCCTCGGGAAGAGTGAAAGACGCGCACGTTCATTTTCAGAGCTCCTAGACCTTCCTATAAGAAGTTAGCCAAAAAGTAGCTTCGAAAAACGCTTAGGTTAAGTTTCAGAGTTGCTTCTAATGTACCAAAGCTGGACTTAGACATAATTTCACACTCACAACATTATGGCTGGTTGGAGACAGTCCGAACCACAAGTACCGGGTCCATGGTTCTGGCCGTATACTGGGGGGACGGGGACGACTCCCATTAACCCCTGACTATACCGGGGATACGCTTATCACAATGCCTTTCTGGTCTGTGCTGAAGCAGGGCATTCTGGCAGCCAAGTGGCTTGACCTTTATTAGTGAGCCTGGTTACCCCCTCTCGGAACCACAGACTTAGAAATCGCCAGCTCATATACAGTGCATAAAATATATTTATATATATACCCTTATACACCATTTTAATAAAAAATATCACAAAATTCTTCTAAGTTCCTCGGGAAGAGTGAAAGACGCGCACGTTCATTTTCAGATCTCCTAGACCTTCCTACTGTATAAGAAGTTAGCCAAAAAGTAGCTTCGAAAAACGCTTAGGTTAAGTTTCAGAGTTGCTTCTAATGTACCAAAGCTGGACTTAGACATAATTTCACTCTCACAATATTATGGCTGGTTGGAGAGAGTCCGAACCACAAGTACCGGGTCCATGGTTCTGGCCGTATACTGGGGGGACGGGGACGACTCCCATTAACCCCTGACTATACCGGGGATACGCTTATCACAATGCCTTTCTGGTCTGTGCTGAAGCAGGGCATTCTGGCAGCCAAGTGGCTTGACCTTTATTAGTGAGCCTGGTTACCCCCTCTCGGAACCACAGACTTAGAAATCGCCATCTCATATACAGTGCATAAAATATATTTATATATATACCCTTATACACCATTTTAATAAAAAATATCACAAAATTCTTCTAAGTCCCTCGGGAAGAGTGAAAGACGCGCACGTTCATTTTCAGATCTTCTAGACCTTAATATAAGAAGTTAGCCAAAAAGTAGCTTCGAAAAACGCTTAGGTTAAGTTTCAGAGTTGCTTCTAATGTACCAAAGCTGGACTTAGACATAATTTCACACTCACAACATTATGGCTGGTTGGAGACAGTCCGAACCACAAGTACCGGGTCCATGGTTCTGGCCGTATACTGGGGGGACGGGGACGACTCCCATTAACCCCTGACTATACCGGGGATACGCTTATCACAATGCCTTTCTGGTCTGTGCTGAAGCAGGGCATTTCGGCAGCCAAGTGGCTTGACCTTTATTAGTGAGCCTGGTTACCCCCTCTCGGAACCACAGACTTAGAAATCGCCAGCTCATATACAGTGCATAAAATATATGTATATAATATATTTATATATATACCCTTATACACCATTTTAATAAAAAATATCACAAAATTCTTCTAAGTCCCTCGGGAAGAGTGAAAGACGCGCACGTTCATTTTCAGAGCTCCTAGACCTTCCTATAAGAAGTTAGCAAAAAAGTAGCTTCGAAAAACGCTTAGGTTAAGTTTCAGAGTTGCTTCTAATGTACCAAAGCTGGACTTAGACATAATTTCACTCTCACAACATTATGGCTGGTTGGAGACAGTCCGAACCACAAGTACCGGGTCCATGGTTCTGGCCGTATACTGGGGGGACGGGGACGACTCCCATTAACCCCTGACTATACCGGGGATACGCTTATCACAATGCCTTTCTGGTCTGTGCTGAAGCAGGGCATTCTGGCAGCCAAGTGGCTTGACCTTTATTAGTGAGCCTGGTTACCCCCTCTCGGAACCACAGACTTAGAAATCGCCAGCTCATATACAGTGCATAAAATATATTTATATATATACCCTTATACACCATTTTAATAAAAAATATCACAAAATTCTTCTAAGTTCCTCGGGAAGAGTGAAAGACGCGCACGTTCATTTTCAGATCTCCTAGACCTTCCTACTGTATAAGAAGTTAGCCAAAAAGTAGCTTCGAAAAACGCTTAGGTTAAGTTTCAGAGTTGCTTCTAATGTACCAAAGCTGGACTTAGACATAATTTCACTCTCACAACATTATGGCTGGTTGGAGACAGTCCGAACCACAAGTACCGGGTCCATGGTTCTGGCCGTATACTGGGGGGACGGGGACGACTCCCATTAACCCCTGACTATACCGGGGATACGCTTATCACAATGCCTTTCTGGTCTGTGCTGAAGCAGGGCATTCTGGCAGCCAAGTGGCTTGACCTTTATTAGTGAGCCTGGTTACCCCCTCTCGGAACCACAGACTTAGAAATCGCCAGCTCATATACAGTGCATAAAATATATTTATATATATACCCTTATACACCATTTTAATAAAAAATATCACAAAATTCTTCTAAGTCTCTCGGGAAGAGTGAAAGACGCGCACGTTCATTTTCAGATCTTCTAGACCTTAATATAAGAAGTTAGCCAAAAAGTAGCTTCGAAAAACGCTTAGGTTAAGTTTCAGAGTTGCTTCTAATGTACCAAAGCTGGACTTAGACATAATTTCACACTCACAACATTATGGCTGGTTGGAGACAGTCCGAACCACAAGTACCGGGTCCATGGTTCTGGCCGTATACTGGGGGGACGGGGACGACTCTCATTAACCCCTGACTATACCGGGGATACGCTTATCACAATGCCTTTCTGGTCTGTGCTGAAGCAGGGCATTTCGGCAGCCAAGTGGCTTGACCTTTATTAGTGAGCCTGGTTACCCCCTCTCGGAACCACAGACTTAGAAATCGCCAGCTCATATACAGTGCATAAAATATATGTATATAATATATTTATATATATACCCTTATACACAATTTTAATAAAAAATATCACAAAATTCTTCTAAGTCCCTCGGGAAGAGTGAAAGACGCGCACGTTCATTTTCAGAGCTCCTAGACCTTCCTATAAGAAGTTAGCCAAAAAGTAGCTTTGAAAAACGCTTAGGTTAAGTTTCAGAGTTGCTTCTAATGTACCAAAGCTGGACTTAGACATAATTTCACACTCACAACATTATGGCTGGTTGGAGACAGTCCGAACCACAAGTACCGGGTCCATGGTTCTGGCCGTATACTGGGGGGACGGGGACGACTCCCATTAACCCCTGACTATACCGGGGATACGCTTATCACAATGCCTTTCTAGTCTGTGCTGAAGCAGGGCATTCTGGCAGCCAAGTGGCTTGACCTTTATTAGTGAGCCTGGTTACCCCCTCTCGGAACCACAGACTTAGAAATCGCCAGCTCATATAGAGTGCATAAAATATATTTATATATATATACCCTTATACACCATTTTAATAAAAAATATCACAAAATTCTTCTATGTCCCTCGGGAAGAGTGAAAGACGCGCACGTTCATTTTCCGAGCTCCTAGACCTTCCTATAAGAAGTTAGCCAAAAAGTAGCTTCGAAAAACGCTTACCTGTAGGTTAAGTTTCAGAGTTGCTTCTAATGAACCAAAGCTGGACTTAGACATAATTTCACTCTCACAACATTATGGCTGGTTGGAGACAGTCCGAACCACAAGTTCCGGGTCCATGGTTCTGGCCGTATACTGGGGGGACGGGGACGACTCCCATTAACCCCTGACTATACCGGGGATACGCTTATCACAATGCCTTTCTAGTCTGTGCTGAAGAAGGGCGTTCTGGCAGCCAAGTGGCTTGACCTTTATTAGTGAGCCTGGTTACCCCCTCTCGGAACCACAGACTTAGAAATCGCCAGCTCATATACAGTGCATAAAATATATTTATATATATATACCCTTATACACCATTTTAATAAAAAATATCACAAAATTCTTCTATGTCCCTCGGGAAGAGTGAAAGACGCGCACGTTCATTTTCCGTGCTCCTAGACCTTCCTATAAGAAGTTAGCCAAAAAGTAGCTTCGAAAAACGCTTAGGTTAAGTTTCAGAGTTGCTTCTAATGAACCAAAGCTGGACTTAGACATAATTTCACTCTCACAACATTATGGCTGTTTGGAGACAGTCCGAACCACAAGTTCCGGGTCCATGGTTCTGGCCGTATACTGGGGGGACGGGGACGACTCCCATTAACCCCTGACTATACCGGGGATACGCTTATCACAATGCCTTTCTGGTCTGTGCTGAAGCAGGGCATTCTGGCAGCCAAGTGGCTTGACCTTTATTAGTGAGCCTGGTTACCCCCTCTCGGAACCACAAACTTAGAAATCGCCAGCTCATATACAGTGCATAAAATATATTTATATATATACCCTTATACACCATTTTAATAAAAAATATCACAAAATTCTTCTAAGTCCCTCGGGAAGAGTGAAAGACGCGCACGTTCATTTTCAGAGCTCGTAGACCTTCCTATAAGAAGTTAGCCAAAAAGTAGCTTCGAAAAACGCTTAGGTTAAGTTTCAGAGTTGCTTCTAATGTACCAAAGCTGGACTTAGACATAATTTCACTCTCACAACATTATGGCTGGTTGGAGACAGTCCGAACCACAAGTTCCGGGTCCATGGTTCTGGCCGTATACTGGGGGGACGGGACGACTCCCATTAACCCCTGACTATACCGGGGATACGCTTATCACAATGCCTTTCTGGTCTGTGCTGAAGCAGGGCATTCTGGCAGCCAAGTGGCTTGACCTTTATTAGTGAGCCTGGTTACCCCCTCTCGGAACCACAGACTTAGAAATCGCCAGCTCATATACAGTGCATAAAATATATTTATATATATACCCTTATACACCATTTTAATAAAAAATATCACAAAATTCTTCTAAGTCCCTCGGGAAGAGTGAAAGACGCGCACGTTCATTTTCAGAACTCCTAGACCTTCCTATAAGAAGTTAGCCAAAAAGTAGCTTCGAAAAACGCTTAGGTTAAGTTTCAGAGTTGCTTCTAATGTACCAAAGCTGGACTTAGACATAATTTCACTCTCACAACATTATGGCTGGTTGGAGACAGTCCGAACCACAAGTACCGGGTCCATGGTTCTGGCCGTATACTGGGGGGACGGGGACGACTCCCATTAACCCCTTACTATACCGGGGATACGCTTATCACAATGCCTTTCTAGTCTGTGCTGAAGCAGGGCATTCTGGCAGCCAAGTGGCTTGACCTTTATTAGTGAGCCTGGTTACCCCCTCTCGGAACCACAGACTTAGAAATCGCCAGCTCATATACAGTGCATAAAATATATTTATATATATACCCTTATACACCATTTTAATAAAAAATATCACAAAATTCTTCTAAGTCCCTCGGGAAGAGTGAAAGACGCGCACGTTCATTTTCAGTGCTCGTAGACCTTCCTATAAGAAGTTAGCCAAAAAGTAGCTTCGAAAAACGCTTAGGTTAAGTTTCAGAGTTGCTTCTAATGTACCAAAGCTGGACTTAGACATAATTTCACTCTCACAACATTATGGCTGGTTGGAGACAGTCCGAACCACAAGTTCCGGGTCCATGGTTCTGGCCGTATACTGGGGGGACGGGACGACTCCCATTAACCCCTGACTATACCGGGGATACGCTTATCACAATGCCTTTCTGGTCTGTGCTGAAGCAGGGCATTCTGGCAGCCAAGTGGCTTGACCTTTATTAGTGAGCCTGGTTACCCCCTCTCGGAACCACAGACTTAGAAATCGCCAGCTCATATACAGTGCATAAAATATATTTATATATATATACCCTTATACACCATTTTAATAAAAAATATCACAAAATTCTTCTATGTCCCTCGGGAAGAGTGAAAGACGCGCACGTTCATTTTCCGAGCTCCTAGACCTTCCTATAAGAAGTTAGCCAAAAAGTAGCTTCGAAAAACGCTTACCTGTAGGTTAAGTTTCAGAGTTGCTTCTAATGAACCAAAGCTGGACTTAGACATAATTTCACTCTCACAACATTATGGCTGGTTGGAGACAGTCCGAACCACAAGTTCCGGGTCCATGGTTCTGGCCGTATACTGGGGGGACGGGGACGACTCCCATTAACCCCTGACTATACCGGGGATACGCTTATCACAATGCCTTTCTGGTCTGTGCTGAAGCAGGGCATTCTGGCAGCCAAGTGGCTTGACCTTTATTAGTGAGCCTGGTTACCCCCTCTCGGAACCACAAACTTAGAAATCGCCAGCTCATATACAGTGCATAAAATATATTTATATATATACCCTTATACACCATTTTAATAAAAAATATCACAAAATTCTTCTAAGTCCCTCGGGAAGAGTGAAAGACGCGCACGTTCATTTTCAGAGCTCCTAGACCTTCCTATAAGAAGTTAGCCAAAAAGTAGCTTCGAAAAACGCTTAGGTTAAGTTTCAGAGTTGCTTCTAATGTACCAAAGCTGGACTTAGACATAATTTCACTCTCACAACATTATGGCTGGTTGGAGACAGTCCGAACCACAAGTACCGGGTCCATGGTTCTGGCCGTATACTGGGGGGACGGGGACGACTCCCATTAACCCCTGACTATACCGGGGATACGCTTATCACAATGCCTTTCTAGTCTGTGCTGAAGCAGGGCATTCTGGCAGCCAAGTGGCTTGACCTTTATTAGTGAGCCTGGTTACCCCCTCTCGGAACCACAGACTTAGAAATCGCCAGCTCATATACAGTGCATAAAATATATTTATATATATACCCTTATACACCATTTTAATAAAAAATATCACAAAATTCTTCTAAGTCCCTCGGGAAGAGTGAAAGACGCGCACGTTCATTTTCAGAGCTCCTAGACCTTCCTATAAGAAGTTAGCAAAAAAGTAGCTTCGAAAAACGCTTAGGTTAAGTTTCAGAGTTGCTTCTAATGTACCAAAGCTGGACTTAGACATAATTTCACTCTCACAACATTATGGCTGGTTGGAGACAGTCCGAACCACAAGTACCGGGTCCATGGTTCTGGCCGTATACTGGGGGGACGGGGACGACTCCCATTAACCCCTGACTATACCGGGGATACGCTTATCACAATGCCTTTCTGGTCTGTGCTGAAGCAGGGCATTCTGGCAGCCAAGTGGCTTGACCTTTATTAGTGAGCCTGGTTACCCCCTCTCGGAACCACAGACTTAGAAATCGCCAGCTCATATACAGTGCATAAAATATATTTATATATATACCCTTATACACCATTTTAATAAAAAATATCACAAAATTCTTCTAAGTCCCTCGGGAAGAGTGAAAGACGCGCACGTTCATTTTCAGAACTCCTAGACCTTCCTATAAGAAGTTAGCCAAAAAGTAGCTTCGAAAAACGCTTAGGTTAAGTTTCAGAGTTGCTTCTAATGTACCAAAGCTGGACTTAGACATAATTTCACTCTCACAACATTATGGCTGGTTGGAGACAGTCCGAACCACAAGTACCGGGTCCATGGTTCTGGCCGTATACTGGGGGGACGGGGACGACTCCCATTAACCCCTGACTATACCGGGGATACGCTTATCACAATGCCTTTCTAGTCTGTGCTGAAGCAGGGCATTCTGGCAGCCAAGTGGCTTGACCTTTATTAGTGAGCCTGGTTACCCCCTCTCGGAACCACAGACTTAGAAATCGCCAGCTCATATACAGTGCATAAAATATATTTATATATATACCCTTATACACCATTTTAATAAAAAATATCACAAAATTCTTCTAAGTCCCTCGGGAAGAGTGAAAGACGCGCACGTTCATTTTCAGATCTTCTAGACCTTAATATAAGAAGTTAGCCAAAAAGTAGCTTCGAAAAACGCTTAGGTTAAGTTTCAGAGTTGCTTCTAATGTACCAAAGCTGGACTTAGACATAATTTCACACTCACAACATTATGGCTGGTTGGAGACAGTCCGAACCACAAGTACCGGGTCCATGGTTCTGGCCGTATACTGGGGGGACGGGGACGACTCCCATTAACCCCTGACTATACCGGGGATACGCTTATCACAATGCCTTTCTGGTCTGTGCTGAAGCAGGGCATTTCGGCAGCCAAGTGGCTTGACCTTTATTAGTGAGCCTGGTTACCCCCTCTCGGAACCACAGACTTAGAAATCGCCAGCTCATATACAGTGCATAAAATATATGTATATAATATATTTATATATATACCCTTATACACCATTTTAATAAAAAATATCACAAAATTCTTCTAAGTCCCTCGGGAAGAGTGAAAGACGCGCACGTTCATTTTCAGAGCTCCTAGACCTTCCTATAAGAAGTTAGCAAAAAAGTAGCTTCGAAAAACGCTTAGGTTAAGTTTCAGAGTTGCTTCTAATGTACCAAAGCTGGACTTAGACATAATTTCACTCTCACAACATTATGGCTGGTTGGAGACAGTCCGAACCACAAGTACCGGGTCCATGGTTCTGGCCGTATACTGGGGGGACGGGGACGACTCCCATTAACCCCTGACTATACCGGGGATACGCTTATCACAATGCCTTTCTGGTCTGTGCTGAAGCAGGGCATTCTGGCAGCCAAGTGGCTTGACCTTTATTAGTGAGCCTGGTTACCCCCTCTCGGAACCACAGACTTAGAAATCGCCAGCTCATATACAGTGCATAAAATATATTTATATATATACCCTTATACACCATTTTAATAAAAAATATCACAAAATTCTTCTAAGTTCCTCGGGAAGAGTGAAAGACGCGCACGTTCATTTTCAGATCTCCTAGACCTTCCTACTGTATAAGAAGTTAGCCAAAAAGTAGCTTCGAAAAACGCTTAGGTTAAGTTTCAGAGTTGCTTCTAATGTACCAAAGCTGGACTTAGACATAATTTCACTCTCACAACATTATGGCTGGTTGGAGAGAGTCCGAACCACAAGTACCGGGTCCATGGTTCTGGCCGTATACTGGGGGGACGGGGACGACTCCCATTAACCCCTGACTATACCGGGGATACGCTTATCACAATGCCTTTCTGGTCTGTGCTGAAGCAGGGCATTCTGCCAGCCAAGTGGCTTGACCTTTATTAGTGAGCCTGGTTACCCCCTCTCGGAACCACAGACTTAGAAATCGCCAGCTCATATACAGTGCATAAAATATATTTATATATATACCCTTATACACCATTTTAATAAAAAATATCACAAAATTCTTCTAAGTCCCTCGGGAAGAGTGAAAGACGCGCACGTTCATTTTCAGATCTTCTAGACCTTAATATAAGAAGTTAGCCAAAAAGTAGCTTCGAAAAACGCTTAGGTTAAGTTTCAGAGTTGCTTCTAATGTACCAAAGCTGGACTTAGACATAATTTCACACTCACAACATTATGGCTGGTTGGAGACAGTCCGAACCACAAGTACCGGGTCCATGGTTCTGGCCGTATACTGGGGGGACGGGGACGACTCTCATTAACCCCTGACTATACCGGGGATACGCTTATCACAATGCCTTTCTGGTCTGTGCTGAAGCAGGGCATTTCGGCAGCCAAGTGGCTTGACCTTTATTAGTGAGCCTGGTTACCCCCTCTCGGAACCACAGACTTAGAAATCGCCAGCTCATATACAGTGCATAAAATATATGTATATAATATATTTATATATATACCCTTATACACAATTTTAATAAAAAATATCACAAAATTCTTCTAAGTCCCTCGGGAAGAGTGAAAGACGCGCACGTTCATTTTCAGAGCTCCTAGACCTTCCTATAAGAAGTTAGCAAAAAAGTAGCTTCGAAAAACGCTTAGGTTAAGTTTCAGAGTTGCTTCTAATGTACCAAAGCTGGACTTAGACATAATTTCACTCTCACAACATTATGGCTGGTTGGAGACAGTCCGAACCACAAGTACCGGGTCCATGGTTCTGGCCGTATACTGGGGGGACGGGGACGACTCCCATTAACCCCTGACTATACCGGGGATACGCTTATCACAATGCCTTTCTGGTCTGTGCTGAAGCAGGGCATTCTGGCAGCCAAGTGGCTTGACCTTTATTAGTGAGCCTGGTTACCCCCTCTCGGAACCACAGACTTAGAAATCGCAAGCTCATATACAGTGCATAAAATATATTTATATATATACCCTTATACACCATTTTAATAAAAAATATCACAAAATTCTTCTAAGTCCCTCGGGAAGAGTGAAAGACGCGCACGTTCATTTTCAGAGCTCCTAGACCTTCCTATAAGAAGTTAGCCAAAAAGTAGCTTCGAAAAACGCCTAGGTTAAGTTTCAGAGTTGCTTCTAATGTACCAAAGCTGGACTTAGACATAATTTCACACTCACAACATTATGGCTGGTTGGAGACAGTCCGAACCACAAGTACCGGGTCCATGGTTCTGGCCGTATACTGGGGGGACGGGGACGACTCCCATTAACCCCTGACTATACCGGGGATACGCTTATCACAGTGCCTTTCTGGTCTGTGCTGAAGCAGGGCATTCTGGCAGCCAAGTGGCTTGACATTTATTAGTGAGCCTGGTTACCCCCTCTCGGAACCACAGACTTAGAAATCGCCAGCTAATATACAGTGCATAAAATATATTTATATATATACCCTTATACACCATTTTAATAAAAAATATCACAAAATTCTTCTAAGTCCCTCGGGAAGAGTGAAAGACGCGCACGTTCATTTTCAGAGCTCCTAGACTATCCTATAAGAAGTTAGCCAAAAAGTAGCTTCGAAAAACGCTTAGGTTAAGTTTCAGAGTTGCTTCTAATGTACCAAAGCTGGACTTAGACATAATTTCACTCTCACAACATTATGACTGGTTGGAGACAGTCCGAACCACAAGTACCGGGTCCATGGTTCTGGGCGTATACTGGGGGGACGGGGACGACTCCCATTAACCCCTGACTATACCGGGGATACGCTTATCACAATGCCTTTCTGGTCTGTGCTGAAGCAGGGCATTCTGGCAGCCAAGTGGCTTGACCTTTATTAGTGAGCCTGGTTACCCCCTCTCGGAACCACAGACTTAGAAATCGCCAGCTCATATACAGTGCATAAAATATATTTATATATATACCCTTATACACCATTTTAATAAAAAATATCACAAAATTCTTCTAAGTCCCTCGGGAAGAGTGAAAGACGCGCACGTTCATTTTCAGAGCTCCTAGACCTTCCTATAAGAAGTTAGCCAAAAAGTAGCTTCGAAAAACGCTTAGGTTAAGTTTCAGAGTTGCTTCTAATGTACCAAAGCTGGACTTAGACATAATTTCACTCTCACAACATTATGGCTGGTTGGAGAGAGTCCGAACCACAAGTACCGGGTCCATGGTTCTGGCCGTATACTGGGGGGACGGGGACGACTCCCATTAACCCCTGACTATACCGGGGATATGCTTATCACAATGCCTTTCTGGTCTGTGCTGAAGCAGGGCATTCTGGCAGCCAAGTGGCTTGACCTTTATTAGTGAGCCTGGTTACCCCCTCTCGGAACCACAGACTTAGAAATCGCCAGCTCATATACAGTGCATAAAATATATTTATATATATACCCTTATACTGTACACCATTTTAATAAAAAATATCACAAAATTCTTCTAAGTCCCTCGGGAAGAGTGAAAGACGCGCACGTTCATTTTCAGAGCTCCTAGACCTTCCTATAAGAAGTTAGCCAAAAAGTAGCTTCGAAAAACGCTTAGGTTAAGTTTCAGAGTTGCTTCTAATGTACCAAAGCTGGACTTAGACATAATTTCACTCTCACAACATTATGGCTGGTTGGAGACAGTCCGAACCACAAGTACCGGGTCCATGGTTCTGGCCGTATACTGGGGGGACGGGGACGACTCCCATTAACCCCTGACTATACCGGGGATACGCTTATCACAATGCCTTTCTGGTCTGTGCTGAAGCAGGGCATTCTGGCAGCCAATTGGCTTGACCTTTATTAGTGAGCCTGGTTACCCCCTCTCGGAACCACAGACTTAGAAATCGCCAGCTCATATACAGTGCATAAAATATATTTATATATACCCTTATAAACCATTTTAATAAAAAATATCACAAAATTCTTCTAAGTCCCTAGGGAAGAGTGAAAGACGCGCACGTTCATTTTCAGATCTCCTAGACCTTCCTATAAGAAGTTAGCCAAAAAGTAGCTTCGAAAAACGCTTAGGTTAAGTTTCAGAGTTGCTTCTAATGTACCAAAGCTGGACTTAGACATAATTTCACTCTCACAACATTATGGCTGGTTGGAGACAGTCCGAACCACAAGTACCGGGTCCATGGTTCTGGCCGTATACTGGGGGGACGGGGACGACTCCCATTAACCCCTGACTATACCGGGGATACGCTTATCACAATGCCTTTCTGGTCTGTGCTGAAGCAGGGCATTCTGGCAGCCAAGTGGCTTGACCTTTATTAGTGAGCCTGGTTACCCCCTCTCGGAACCACAGACTTAGAAATCGCCAGCTCATATACAGTGCATAAAATATATTTATATATATACCCTTATACACCATTTTAATAAAAAATATCACAAAATTCTTCTAAGTCCCTCGGGAAGAGTGAAAGACGCGCACGTTCATTTTCAGATCTCCTAGACCTTCCTATAAGAAGTTAGCCAAAAAGTAGCTTCGAAAAACGCTTAGGTTAAGTTTCAGAGTTGCTTCTAATGTACCAAAGCTGGACTTAGACATAATTTCACTCTCACAAAATAATGGCTGGTTGGAGAGAGTCCGAACCACAAGTACCGGGTCCATGGTTCTGGCCGTATACTGGGGGGACGGGGACGACTCCCATTAACCCCTGACTATACCGGGGATACGCTTATCACTATGCCTTTCTGGTCTGTGCTGAAGCAGGGCATTCTGGCAGCCAATTGGCTTGCCCTTTATTAGTGAGCCTGGTTACCCCCTCTCGGAACCACAGACTTAGAAATCGCCAGCTCATATACAGTGCATAAAATATATTAATATATATACCCTTATACTGTACACCATTTTAATAAAAAATATCACAAAATTCTTCTAAGTCCCTCGGGAAGAGTGAAAGACGCGCACGTTCATTTTGAGATCTCCTAGACCTTCCTACTGTATAAGAAGTTAGCCAAAAAGTAGCTTCGAAAAACGCTTAGGTTAAGTTTCAGAGTTGCTTCTAATGTACCAAAGCTGGACTTAGACATAATTTCACTCTCACAACATTATGGCTGGTTGGAGACAGTCCGAACCACAAGTACCGGGTCCATGGTTCTGGCCGTATACTGGGGGGACGGGGACGACTCCCATTAACCCCTGACTATACCGGGGATACGCTTATCACAGTGCCTTTCTGGTCTGTGCTGAAGCAGGGCATTCTGGCAGCCAAGTGGCTTGACATTTATTAGTGAGCCTGGTTACCCCCTCTCGGAACCACAGACTTAGAAATCGCCAGCTAATATACAGTGCATAAAATATATTTATATATATACCCTTATAAACCATTTTAATAAAAAATATCACAAAATTCTTCTAAGTTCCTCGGGAAGAGTGAAAGACGCGCACGTTCATTTTCAGATCTCCTAGACCTTCCTATAAGAAGTTAGCCAAAAAGTAGCTTCGAAAAACGCTTAGGTTAAGTTTCAGAGTTGCTTCTAATGTACAGTACCAAAGCTGGACTTAGACATAATTTCACTCTCACAACATTATGGCTGGTTGGAGAGAGTCCGAACCACAAGTACCGGGTCCATGGTTCTGGCCGTATACTGGGGGGACGGGGACGACTCCCATTAACCCCTGACTATACCGGGGATATGCTTATCACAATGCCTTTCTGGTCTGTGCTGAAGCAGGGCATTCTGGCAGCCAAGTGGCTTGACCTTTATTAGTGAGCCTGGTTACCCCCTCTCGGAACCACAGACTTAGAAATCGCCAGCTCATATACAGTGCATAAAATATATTTATATATATACCCTTATACTGTACACCATTTTAATAAAAAATATCACAAAATTCTTCTAAGTCCCTCGGGAAGAGTGAAAGACGCGCACGTTCATTTTCAGAGCTCCTAGACCTTCCTATAAGAAGTTAGCCAAAAAGTAGCTTCGAAAAATGCTTAGGTTAAGTTTCAGAGTTGCTTCTAATGTACCAAAGCTGGACTTAGACATAATTTCACTCTCACAACATTATGGCTGGTTGGAGACAGTCCGAACCACAAGTACCGGGTCCATGGTTCTGGCCGTATACTGGGGGGACGGGGACGACTCCCATTAACCCCTGACTATACCGGGGATACGCTTATCACAATGCCTTTCTGGTCTGTGCTGAAGCAGGGCATTCTGGCAGCCAAGTGGCTTGACCTTTATTAGTGAGCCTGGTTACCCCCTCTCGGAACCACAGACTTAGAAATCGCCAGCTCATATACAGTGCATAAAATATATTTATATATATACCCTTATACACCATTTTAATAAAAAATATCACAAAATTCTTCTAAGTCCCTCGGGAAGAGTGAAAGACGCGCACGTTCATTTTCAGAGCTCCTAGACCTTCCTATAAGAAGTTAGCCAAAAAGTAGCTTCGAAAAACGCTTAGGTTAAGTTTCAGAGTTGCTTCTAATGTACCAAAGCTGGACTTAGACATAATTTCACTCTAACAACATTATGGCTGGTTGGAGACAGTCCGAACCACAAGTACCGGGTCCATGGTTCTGGCCGTATACTGGGGGGACGGGGACGACTCCCATTAACCCCTGACTATACCGGGGATACGCTTATCACAATGCCTTTCTGGTCTGTGCTGAAGCAGGGCATTCTGGCAGCCAAGTGGCTTGACCTTTATTATTGAGCCTGGTTACCCCCTCTCGGAACCACAGACTTAGAAATCGCCAGCTCATATACAGTGCATAAAATATATTTATATATATACCCTTATAAACCATTTTAATAAAAAATATCACAAAATTCTTCTAAGTCCCTCGGGAAGAGTGAAAGACGCGCACGTTCATTTTCAGATCTCCTAGACCTTCCTATAAGAAGTTAGCCAAAAAGTAGCTTCGAAAAACGCTTAGGTTAAGTTTCAGAGTTGCTTCTAATGTACCAAAGCTGGACTTAGACATAATTTCACTCTAACAACATTATGGCTGGTTGGAGACAGTCCGAACCACAAGTACCGGGTCCATGGTTCTGGCCGTATACTGGGGGGACGGGGACGACTCCCATTAACCCCTGACTATACCGGGGATACGCTTATCACAATGCCTTTCTGGTCTGTGCTGAAGCAGGGCATTCTGGCAGCCAAGTGGCTTGACCTTTATTATTGAGCCTGGTTACCCCCTCTCGGAACCACAGACTTAGAAATCGCCAGCTAATATACAGTGCATAAAATATATTTATATATATACCCTTATAAACCATTTTAATAAAAAATATCACAAAATTCTTCTAAGTTCCTCGGGAAGAGTAAAAGACGCGCACGTTCATTTTCAGATCTCCTAGACCTTCCTATAAGAAGTTAGCCAAAAAGTAGCTTCGAAAAACGCTTAGGTTAAGTTTCAGAGTTGCTTCTAATGTACAGTACCAAAGCTGGACTTAGACATAATTTCACTCTCACAACATTATGGCTGGTTGGAGAGAGTCCGAACCACAAGTACCGGGTCCATGGTTCTGGCCGTATACTGGGGGGACGGGGACGACTCCCATTAACCCCTGACTATACCGGGGATATGCTTATCACAATGCCTTTCTGGTCTGTGCTGAAGCAGGGCATTCTGGCAGCCAAGTGGCTTGACCTTTATTATTGAGCCTGGTTACCCCCTCTCGGAACCACAGACTTAGAAATCGCCAGCTCATATACAGTGCATAAAATATATTTATATATATACACTTATGTACACCATTTTAATAAAAAATATCACAAAATTCTTCTAAGTCCCTCGGGAAGAGTGAAAGATGCGCACGTTCATTTTCAGAGCTCCTAGACCTTCCTATAAGAAGTTAGCCAAAAAGTAGCTTCGAAAAACGCTTAGGTTAAGTTTCAGAGTTGCTTCTAATGTACCAAAGCTGGACTTAGACATAATTTCACTCTAACAACATTATGGCTGGTTGGAGACAGTCCGAACCACAAGTACCGGGTCCATGGTTCTGGCCGTATACTGGGGGGACGGGGACGACTCCCATTAACCCCTGACTATACCGGGGATACGCTTATCACAATGCCTTTCTGGTCTGTGCTGAAGCAGGGCATTCTGGCAGCCAAGTGGCTTGACCTTTATTATTGAGCCTGGTTACCCCCTCTCGGAACCACAGACTTAGAAATCGCCAGCTAATATACAGTGCATAAAATATATTTATATATATACCCTTATAAACCATTTTAATAAAAAATATCACAAAATTCTTCTAAGTCCCTCGGGAAGAGTGAAAGACGCGCACGTTCATTTTCAGATCTCCTAGACCTTCCTATAAGAAGTTAGCCAAAAAGTAGCTTCGAAAAACGCTTAGGTTAAGTTTCAGAGTTGCTTCTAATGTACAGTACCAAAGCTGGACTTAGACATAATTTCACTCTCACAACATTATGGCTGGTTGGAGAGAGTCCGAACCACAAGTACCGGGTCCATGGTTCTGGCCGTATACTGGGGGGACGGGGACGACTCCCATTAACCCCTGACTATACCGGGGATATGCTTATCACAATGCCTTTCTGGTCTGTGCTGAAGCAGGGCATTCTGGCAGCCAAGTGGCTTGACCTTTATTAGTGAGCCTGGTTACCCCCTCTCGGAACCACAGACTTAGAAATCGCCAGCTCATATACAGTGCATAAAATATATTTATATATATACCCTTATACTGTACACCATTTTAATAAAAAATATCACAAAATTCTTCTAAGTCCCTCGGGAAGAGTGAAAGACGCGCACGTTCATTTTCAGAGCTCCTAGACCTTCCTATAAGAAGTTAGCCAAAAAGTAGCTTCGAAAAATGCTTAGGTTAAGTTTCAGAGTTGCTTCTAATGTACCAAAGCTGGACTTAGACATAATTTCACTCTCACAACATTATGGCTGGTTGGAGACAGTCCGAACCACAAGTACCGGGTCCATGGTTCTGGCCGTATACTGGGGGGACGGGGACGACTCCCATTAACCCCTGACTATACCGGGGATACGCTTATCACAATGCCTTTCTGGTCTGTGCTGAAGCAGGGCATTCTGGCAGCCAAGTGGCTTGACCTTTATTAGTGAGCCTGGTTACCCCCTCTCGGAACCACAGACTTAGAAATCGCCAGCTCATATACAGTGCATAAAATATATTTATATATATACCCTTATACACCATTTTAATAAAAAATATCACAAAATTCTTCTAAGTCCCTCGGGAAGAGTGAAAGACGCGCACGTTCATTTTCAGAGCTCCTAGACCTTCCTATAAGAAGTTAGCCAAAAAGTAGCTTCGAAAAACGCTTAGGTTAAGTTTCAGAGTTGCTTCTAATGTACCAAAGCTGGACTTAGACATAATTTCACTCTAACAACATTATGGCTGGTTGGAGACAGTCCGAACCACAAGTACCGGGTCCATGGTTCTGGCCGTATACTGGGGGGACGGGGACGACTCCCATTAACCCCTGACTATACCGGGGATACGCTTATCACAATGCCTTTCTGGTCTGTGCTGAAGCAGGGCATTCTGGCAGCCAAGTGGCTTGACCTTTATTATTGAGCCTGGTTACCCCCTCTCGGAACCACAGACTTAGAAATCGCCAGCTAATATACAGTGCATAAAATATATTTATATATATACCCTTATAAACCATTTTAATAAAAAATATCACAAAATTCTTCTAAGTTCCTCGGGAAGAGTGAAAGACGCGCACGTTCATTTTCAGATCTCCTAGACCTTCCTATAAGAAGTTAGCCAAAAAGTAGCTTCGAAAAACGCTTAGGTTAAGTTTCAGAGTTGCTTCTAATGTGCAGTACCAAAGCTGGACTTAGACATAATTTCACTCTCACAACATTATGGCTGGTTGGAGAGAGTCCGAACCACAAGTACCGGGTCCATGGTTCTGGCCGTATACTGGGGGGACGGGGACGACTCCCATTAACCCCTGACTATACCGGGGATATGCTTATCACAATGCCTTTCTGGTCTGTGCTGAAGCAGGGCATTCTGGCAGCCAAGTGGCTTGACCTTTATTAGTGAGCCTGGTTACCCCCTCTCGGAACCACAGACTTAGAAATCGCCAGCTCATATACAGTGCATAAAATATATTTATATATATACCCTTATACTGTACACCATTTTAATAAAAAATATCACAAAATTCTTCTAAGTCCCTCGGGAAGAGTGAAAGACGCGCACGTTCATTTTCAGAGCTCCTAGACCTTCCTATAAGAAGTTAGCCAAAAAGTAGCTTCGAAAAATGCTTAGGTTAAGTTTCAGAGTTGCTTCTAATGTACCAAAGCTGGACTTAGACATAATTTCACTCTCACAACATTATGGCTGGTTGGAGACAGTCCGAACCACAAGTACCGGGTCCATGGTTCTGGCCGTATACTGGGGGGACGGGGACGACTCCCATTAACCCCTGACTATACCGGGGATACGCTTATCACAATGCCTTTCTGGTCTGTGCTGAAGCAGGGCATTCTGGCAGCCAAGTGGCTTGACCTTTATTAGTGAGCCTGGTTACCCCCTCTCGGAACCACAGACTTAGAAATCGCCAGCTCATATACAGTGCATAAAATATATTTATATATATACCCTTATACACCATTTTAATAAAAAATATCACAAAATTCTTCTAAGTCCCTCGGGAAGAGTGAAAGACGCGCACGTTCATTTTCAGAGCTCCTAGACCTTCCTATAAGAAGTTAGCCAAAAAGTAGCTTCGAAAAACGCTTAGGTTAAGTTTCAGAGTTGCTTCTAATGTACCAAAGCTGGACTTAGACATAATTTCACTCTAACAACATTATGGCTGGTTGGAGACAGTCCGAACCACAAGTACCGGGTCCATGGTTCTGGCCGTATACTGGGGGGACGGGGACGACTCCCATTAACCCCTGACTATACCGGGGATACGCTTATCACAATGCCTTTCTGGTCTGTGCTGAAGCAGGGCATTCTGGCAGCCAAGTGGCTTGACCTTTATTATTGAGCCTGGTTACCCCCTCTCGGAACCACAGACTTAGAAATCGCCAGCTCATATACAGTGCATAAAATATATTTATATATATACCCTTATAAACCATTTTAATAAAAAATATCACAAAATTCTTCTAAGTCCCTCGGGAAGAGTGAAAGACGCGCACGTTCATTTTCAGATCTCCTAGACCTTCCTATAAGAAGTTAGCCAAAAAGTAGCTTCGAAAAACGCTTAGGTTAAGTTTCAGAGTTGCTTCTAATGTACCAAAGCTGGACTTAGACATAATTTCACTCTCACAACATTATGGCTGGTTGGAGAGAGTCCGAACCACAAGTACCGGGTCCATGGTTCTGGCCGTATACTGGGGGGACGGGGACGACTCCCATTAACCCCTGACTATACCGGGGATATGCTTATCACAATGCCTTTCTGGTCTGTGCTGAAGCAGGGCATTCTGGCAGCCAAGTGGCTTGACCTTTATTATTGAGCCTGGTTACCCCCTCTCGGAACCACAGACTTAGAAATCGCCAGCTCATATACAGTGCATAAAATATATTTATATATATATACCCTTATACACCATTTTAATAAAAAATATCACAAAATTCTTCTAAGTCCCTCGGGAAGAGTGAAAGACGCGCACGTTCATTTTCAGAGCTCCTAGACCTTCCTATAAGAAGTTAGCCAAAAAGTAGCTTCGAAAAATGCTTAGGTTAAGTTTCAGAGTTGCTTCTAATGTACCAAAGCTGGACTTAGACATAATTTCACTCTCACAACATTATGGCTGGTTGGAGACAGTCCGAACCACAAGTACCGGGTCCATGGTTCTGGCCGTATACTGGGGGGACGGGGACGACTCCCATTAACCCCTGACTATACCGGGGATACGCTTATCACAATGCCTTACTGGTCTGTGCTGAAGCAGGGCATTCTGGCAGCCAAGTGGCTTGACCTTTATTATTGAGCCTGGTTACCCCCTCTCGGAACCACAGACTTACAGTAGAAATCGCCAGCTAATATACAGTGCATAAAATATATTTATATACACTGGCGACACACTTTATTCGAGCTTGGCTAGTCCCACGAATTCGGGAATACCCGGGTGTATTGAGGTTTGTGACTGTTTTCTGCCCGAGTGCATTGAGTTATTTTCCAAGCAGGGATTGAAGCATTTTATTCCCGCTGGCTGCAATACTGCACAGTATATACATATATACTGCATTACAATTCATGAATTTATGCCATCTGGTAGACACGCGAAGCATTGCAGCCTATTAAATCCTAATCATTATCATTTAACAGATCAGCCGCCCATCAGCCAGGCATGAACCCAGGCTGGGAAGGCAAATGCAACGGGGCTTGTCAGAGGTGAGGAGCGGCGCATTCCAGGTATCTGCCAGGTACATACCGGGTATTTGCTCGAATAAAGTGTGTCGGTGCAGTATATACCCTTATAAACCATTTTAATAAAAAATATCACAAAATTCTTCTAAGTTCCTCGGGAAGAGTGAAAGACGCGCACGTTCATTTTCAGATCTCCTAGACCTTCCTATAAGAAGTTAGCCAAAAAGTAGCTTCGAAAAACGCTTAGGTTAAGTTTCAGAGTTGCTTCTAATGTGCAGTACCAAAGCTGGACTTAGACATAATTTCACTCTCACAACATTATGGCTGGTTGGAGAGAGTCCGAACCACAAGTACCGGGTCCATGGTTCTGGCCGTATACTGGGGGGACGGGGACGACTCCCATTAACCCCTGACTATACCGGGGATATGCTTATCACAATGCCTTTCTGGTCTGTGCTGAAGCAGGGCATTCTGGCAGCCAAGTGGCTTGACCTTTATTAGTGAGCCTGGTTACCCCCTCTCGGAACCACAGACTTAGAAATCGCCAGCTCATATACAGTGCATAAAATATATTTATATATATACCCTTATACTGTACACCATTTTAATAAAAAATATCACAAAATTCTTCTAAGTCCCTCGGGAAGAGTGAAAGACGCGCACGTTCATTTTCAGAGCTCCTAGACCTTCCTATAAGAAGTTAGCCAAAAAGTAGCTTCGAAAAATGCTTAGGTTAAGTTTCAGAGTTGCTTCTAATGTACCAAAGCTGGACTTAGACATAATTTCACTCTCACAACATTATGGCTGGTTGGAGACAGTCCGAACCACAAGTTCCGGGTCCATGGTTCTGGCCGTATACTGGGGGGACGGGGACGACTCCCATTAACCCCTGACTATACCGGGGATACGCTTATCACAATGCCTTTCTGGTCTGTGCTGAAGCAGGGCATTCTGGCAGCCAAGTGGCTTGACCTTTATTATTGAGCCTGGTTACCCCCTCTCGGAACCACAGACTTAGAAATCGCCAGCTCATATACAGTGCATAAAATATATTTATATATATACCCTTATAAACCATTTTAATAAAAAATATCACAAAATTCTTCTAAGTCCCTCGGGAAGAGTGAAAGACGCGCACGTTCATTTTCAGATCTCCTAGACCTTCCTATAAGAAGTTAGCCAAAAAGTAGCTTCGAAAAACGCTTAGGTTAAGTTTCAGAGTTGCTTCTAATGTACCAAAGCTGGACTTAGACATAATTTCACTCTCACAACATTATGGCTGGTTGGAGAGAGTCCGAACCACAAGTACCGGGTCCATGGTTCTGGCCGTATACTGGGGGGACGGGGACGACTCCCATTAACCCCTGACTATACCGGGGATATGCTTATCACAATGCCTTTCTGGTCTGTGCTGAAGCAGGGCATTCTGGCAGCCAAGTGGCTTGACCTTTATTATTGAGCCTGGTTACCCCCTCTCGGAACCACAGACTTAGAAATCGCCAGCTCATATACAGTGCATAAAATATATTTATATATATACCCTTATACACCATTTTAATAAAAAATATCACAAAATTCTTCTAAGTCCCTCGGGAAGAGTGAAAGACGCGCACGTTCATTTTCAGAGCTCCTAGACCTTCCTATAAGAAGTTAGTCAAAAAGTAGCTTCGAAAAATGCTTAGGTTAAGTTTCAGAGTTGCTTCTAATGTACCAAAGCTGGACTTAGACATAATTTCACTCTCACAACATTATGGCTGGTTGGAGACAGTCCGAACCACAAGTACCGGGTCCATGGTTCTGGCCGTATACTGGGGGGACGGGGACGACTCCCATTAACCCCTGACTATACCGGGGATACGCTTATCACAATGCCTTTCTGGTCTGTGCTGAAGCAGGGCATTCTGGCAGCCAAGTGGCTTGACCTTTATTATTGAGCCTGGTTACCCCCTCTCGGAACCACAGACTTAGAAATCGCCAGCTAATATACAGTGCATAAAATATATTTATATATATACCCTTATAAACCATTTTAATAAAAAATATCACAAAATTCTTCTAAGTTCCTCGGGAAGAGTGAAAGACGCGCACGTTCATTTTCAGATCTCCTAGACCTTCCTATAAGAAGTTAGCCAAAAAGTAGCTTCGAAAAACGCTTAGGTTAAGTTTCAGAGTTGCTTCTAATGTGCAGTACCAAAGCTGGACTTAGACATAATTTCACTCTCACAACATTATGGCTGGTTGGAGAGAGTCCGAACCACAAGTACCGGGTCCATGGTTCTGGCCGTATACTGGGGGGACGGGGACGACTCCCATTAACCCCTGACTATACCGGGGATATGCTTATCACAATGCCTTTCTGGTCTGTGCTGAAGCAGGGCATTCTGGCAGCCAAGTGGCTTGACCTTTATTAGTGAGCCTGGTTACCCCCTCTCGGAACCACAGACTTAGAAATCGCCAGCTCATATACAGTGCATAAAATATATTTATATATATACCCTTATACTGTACACCATTTTAATAAAAAATATCACAAAATTCTTCTAAGTCCCTCGGGAAGAGTGAAAGACGCGCACGTTCATTTTCAGAGCTCCTAGACCTTCCTATAAGAAGTTAGCCAAAAAGTAGCTTCGAAAAATGCTTAGGTTAAGTTTCAGAGTTGCTTCTAATGTACCAAAGCTGGACTTAGACATAATTTCACTCTCACAACATTATGGCTGGTTGGAGACAGTCCGAACCACAAGTACCGGGTCCATGGTTCTGGCCGTATACTGGGGGGACGGGGACGACTCCCATTAACCCCTGACTATACCGGGGATACGCTTATCACAATGCCTTTCTGGTCTGTGCTGAAGCAGGGCATTCTGGCAGCCAACTGGCTTGACCTTTATTAGTGAGCCTGGTTACCCCCTCTCGGAACCACAGACTTAGAAATCGCCAGCTCATATACAGTGCATAAAATATATTTATATATATACCCTTATACACCATTTTAATAAAAAATATCACAAAATTCTTCTAAGTCCCTCGGGAAGAGTGAAAGACGCGCACGTTCATTTTCAGAGCTCCTAGACCTTCCTATAAGAAGTTAGCCAAAAAGTAGCTTCGAAAAACGCTTAGGTTAAGTTTCAGAGTTGCTTCTAATGTACCAAAGCTGGACTTAGACATAATTTCACTCTAACAACATTATGGCTGGTTGGAGACAGTCCGAACCACAAGTACCGGGTCCATGGTTCTGGCCGTATACTGGGGGGACGGGGACGACTCCCATTAACCCCTGACTATACCGGGGATACGCTTATCACAATGCCTTTCTGGTCTGTGCTGAAGCAGGGCATTCTGGCAGCCAAGTGGCTTGACCTTTATTATTGAGCCTGGTTACCCCCTCTCGGAACCACAGACTTAGAAATCGCCAGCTCATATACAGTGCATAAAATATATTTATATATATACCCTTATAAACCATTTTAATAAAAAATATCACAAAATTCTTCTAAGTCCCTCGGGAAGAGTGAAAGACGCGCACGTTCATTTTCAGATCTCCTAGACCTTCCTATAAGAAGTTAGCCAAAAAGTAGCTTCGAAAAACGCTTAGGTTAAGTTTCAGAGTTGCTTCTAATGTACCAAAGCTGGACTTAGACATAATTTCACTCTCACAACATTATGGCTGGTTGGAGAGAGTCCGAACCACAAGTACCGGGTCCATGGTTCTGGCCGTATACTGGGGGGACGGGGACGACTCCCATTAACCCCTGACTATACCGGGGATATGCTTATCACAATGCCTTTCTGGTCTGTGCTGAAGCAGGGCATTCTGGCAGCCAAGTGGCTTGACCTTTATTATTGAGCCTGGTTACCCCCTCTCGGAACCACAGACTTAGAAATCGCCAGCTCATATACAGTGCATAAAATATATTTATATATATACCCTTATACACCATTTTAATAAAAAATATCACAAAATTCTTCTAAGTCCCTCGGGAAGAGTGAAAGACGCGCACGTTCATTTTCAGAGCTCCTAGACCTTCCTATAAGAAGTTAGCCAAAAAGTAGCTTCGAAAAACGCTTAGGTTAAGTTTCAGAGTTGCTTCTAATGTACCAAAGCTGGACTTAGACATAATTTCACTCTCACAACATTATGGCTGGTTGGAGAGAGTCCGAACCACAAGTACCGGGTCCATGGTTCTGGCCGTATACTGGGGGGACGGGGACGACTCCCATTAACCCCTGACTATACCGGGGATATGCTTATCACAATGCCTTTCTGGTCTGTGCTGAAGCAGGGCATTCTGGCAGCCAAGTGGCTTGACCTTTATTATTGAGCCTGGTTACCCCCTCTCGGAACCACAGACTTAGAAATCGCCAGCTCATATACAGTGCATAAAATATATTTATATATATACACTTATGTACACCATTTTAATAAAAAATATCACAAAATTCTTCTAAGTCCCTCGGGAAGAGTGAAAGATGCGCACGTTCATTTTCAGAGCTCCTAGACCTTCCTATAAGAAGTTAGCCAAAAAGTAGCTTCGAAAAACGCTTAGGTTAAGTTTCAGAGTTGCTTCTAATGTACCAAAGCTGGACTTAGACATAATTTCACTCTAACAACATTATGGCTGGTTGGAGACAGTCCGAACCACAAGTACCGGGTCCATGGTTCTGGCCGTATACTGGGGGGACGGGGACGACTCCCATTAACCCCTGACTATACCGGGGATACGCTTATCA
This sequence comes from Ascaphus truei, assembly GCF_040206685.1. Lineage (NCBI taxonomy): Eukaryota > Metazoa > Chordata > Amphibia > Anura > Ascaphidae > Ascaphus > Ascaphus truei. The sequence continues at coordinate 193,454 of NW_027456740.1, read as the reverse complement.
CAATGCCTTTCTGGTCTGTGCTGAAGCAGGGCATTCTGGCAGCCAAGTGGCTTGACCTTTATTATTGAGCCTGGTTACCCCCTCTCGGAACCACAGACTTAGAAATCGCCAGCTAATATACAGTGCATAAAATATATTTATATATATACCCTTATAAACCATTTTAATAAAAAATATCACAAAATTCTTCTAAGTCCCTCGGGAAGAGTGAAAGACGCGCACGTTCATTTTCAGATCTCCTAGACCTTCCTATAAGAAGTTAGCCAAAAAGTAGCTTCGAAAAACGCTTAGGTTAAGTTTCAGAGTTGCTTCTAATGTACAGTACCAAAGCTGGACTTAGACATAATTTCACTCTCACAACATTATGGCTGGTTGGAGAGAGTCCGAACCACAAGTACCGGGTCCATGGTTCTGGCCGTATACTGGGGGGACGGGGACGACTCCCATTAACCCCTGACTATACCGGGGATATGCTTATCACAATGCCTTTCTGGTCTGTGCTGAAGCAGGGCATTCTGGCAGCCAAGTGGCTTGACCTTTATTAGTGAGCCTGGTTACCCCCTCTCGGAACCACAGACTTAGAAATCGCCAGCTCATATACAGTGCATAAAATATATTTATATATATACCCTTATACTGTACACCATTTTAATAAAAAATATCACAAAATTCTTCTAAGTCCCTCGGGAAGAGTGAAAGACGCGCACGTTCATTTTCAGAGCTCCTAGACCTTCCTATAAGAAGTTAGCCAAAAAGTAGCTTCGAAAAATGCTTAGGTTAAGTTTCAGAGTTGCTTCTAATGTACCAAAGCTGGACTTAGACATAATTTCACTCTCACAACATTATGGCTGGTTGGAGACAGTCCGAACCACAAGTACCGGGTCCATGGTTCTGGCCGTATACTGGGGGGACGGGGACGACTCCCATTAACCCCTGACTATACCGGGGATACGCTTATCACAATGCCTTTCTGGTCTGTGCTGAAGCAGGGCATTCTGGCAGCCAAGTGGCTTGACCTTTATTAGTGAGCCTGGTTACCCCCTCTCGGAACCACAGACTTAGAAATCGCCAGCTCATATACAGTGCATAAAATATATTTATATATATACCCTTATACACCATTTTAATAAAAAATATCACAAAATTCTTCTAAGTCCCTCGGGAAGAGTGAAAGACGCGCACGTTCATTTTCAGAGCTCCTAGACCTTCCTATAAGAAGTTAGCCAAAAAGTAGCTTCGAAAAACGCTTAGGTTAAGTTTCAGAGTTGCTTCTAATGTACCAAAGCTGGACTTAGACATAATTTCACTCTAACAACATTATGGCTGGTTGGAGACAGTCCGAACCACAAGTACCGGGTCCATGGTTCTGGCCGTATACTGGGGGGACGGGGACGACTCCCATTAACCCCTGACTATACCGGGGATACGCTTATCACAATGCCTTTCTGGTCTGTGCTGAAGCAGGGCATTCTGGCAGCCAAGTGGCTTGACCTTTATTATTGAGCCTGGTTACCCCCTCTCGGAACCACAGACTTAGAAATCGCCAGCTCATATACAGTGCATAAAATATATTTATATATATACCCTTATAAACCATTTTAATAAAAAATATCACAAAATTCTTCTAAGTCCCTCGGGAAGAGTGAAAGACGCGCACGTTCATTTTCAGATCTCCTAGACCTTCCTATAAGAAGTTAGCCAAAAAGTAGCTTCGAAAAACGCTTAGGTTAAGTTTCAGAGTTGCTTCTAATGTACCAAAGCTGGACTTAGACATAATTTCACTCTAACAACATTATGGCTGGTTGGAGACAGTCCGAACCACAAGTACCGGGTCCATGGTTCTGGCCGTATACTGGGGGGACGGGGACGACTCCCATTAACCCCTGACTATACCGGGGATACGCTTATCACAATGCCTTTCTGGTCTGTGCTGAAGCAGGGCATTCTGGCAGCCAAGTGGCTTGACCTTTATTATTGAGCCTGGTTACCCCCTCTCGGAACCACAGACTTAGAAATCGCCAGCTAATATACAGTGCATAAAATATATTTATATATATACCCTTATAAACCATTTTAATAAAAAATATCACAAAATTCTTCTAAGTTCCTCGGGAAGAGTGAAAGACGCGCACGTTCATTTTCAGATCTCCTAGACCTTCCTATAAGAAGTTAGCCAAAAAGTAGCTTCGAAAAACGCTTAGGTTAAGTTTCAGAGTTGCTTCTAATGTGCAGTACCAAAGCTGGACTTAGACATAATTTCACTCTAACAACATTATGGCTGGTTGGAGAGAGTCCGAACCACAAGTACCGGGTCCATGGTTCTGGCCGTATACTGGGGGGACGGGGACGACTCCCATTAACCCCTGACTATACCGGGGATATGCTTATCACAATGCCTTTCTGGTCTGTGCTGAAGCAGGGCATTCTGGCAGCCAAGTGGCTTGACCTTTATTAGTGAGCCTGGTTACCCCCTCTCGGAACCACAGACTTAGAAATCGCCAGCTCATATACAGTGCATAAAATATATTTATATATATACCCTTATACTGTACACCATTTTAATAAAAAATATCACAAAATTCTTCTAAGTCCCTCGGGAAGAGTGAAAGACGCGCACGTTCATTTTCAGAGCTCCTAGACCTTCCTATAAGAAGTTAGCCAAAAAGTAGCTTCGAAAAATGCTTAGGTTAAGTTTCAGAGTTGCTTCTAATGTACCAAAGCTGGACTTAGACATAATTTCACTCTCACAACATTATGGCTGGTTGGAGACAGTCCGAACCACAAGTACCGGGTCCATGGTTCTGGCCGTATACTGGGGGGACGGGGACGACTCCCATTAACCCCTGACTATACCGGGGATACGCTTATCACAATGCCTTTCTGGTCTGTGCTGAAGCAGGGCATTCTGGCAGCCAAGTGGCTTGACCTTTATTAGTGAGCCTGGTTACCCCCTCTCGGAACCACAGACTTAGAAATCGCCAGCTCATATACAGTGCATAAAATATATTTATATATATACCCTTATACACCATTTTAATAAAAAATATCACAAAATTCTTCTAAGTCCCTCGGGAAGAGTGAAAGACGCGCACGTTCATTTTCAGAGCTCCTAGACCTTCCTATAAGAAGTTAGCCAAAAAGTAGCTTCGAAAAACGCTTAGGTTAAGTTTCAGAGTTGCTTCTAATGTACCAAAGCTGGACTTAGACATAATTTCACTCTAACAACATTATGGCTGGTTGGAGACAGTCCGAACCACAAGTACCGGGTCCATGGTTCTGGCCGTATACTGGGGGGACGGGGACGACTCCCATTAACCCCTGACTATACCGGGGATACGCTTATCACAATGCCTTTCTGGTCTGTGCTGAAGCAGGGCATTCTGGCAGCCAAGTGGCTTGACCTTTATTATTGAGCCTGGTTACCCCCTCTCGGAACCACAGACTTAGAAATCGCCAGCTCATATACAGTGCATAAAATATATTTATATATATACCCTTATAAACCATTTTAATAAAAAATATCACAAAATTCTTCTAAGTCCCTCGGGAAGAGTGAAAGACGCGCACGTTCATTTTCAGATCTCCTAGACCTTCCTATAAGAAGTTAGCCAAAAAGTAGCTTCGAAAAACGCTTAGGTTAAGTTTCAGAGTTGCTTCTAATGTACCAAAGCTGGACTTAGACATAATTTCACTCTCACAACATTATGGCTGGTTGGAGAGAGTCCGAACCACAAGTACCGGGTCCATGGTTCTGGCCGTATACTGGGGGGACGGGGACGACTCCCATTAACCCCTGACTATACCGGGGATATGCTTATCACAATGCCTTTCTGGTCTGTGCTGAAGCAGGGCATTCTGGCAGCCAAGTGGCTTGACCTTTATTATTGAGCCTGGTTACCCCCTCTCGGAACCACAGACTTAGAAATCGCCAGCTCATATACAGTGCATAAAATATATTTATATATATACCCTTATACACCATTTTAATAAAAAATATCACAAAATTCTTCTAAGTCCCTCGGGAAGAGTGAAAGACGCGCACGTTCATTTTCAGAGCTCCTAGACCTTCCTATAAGAAGTTAGCCAAAAAGTAGCTTCGAAAAACGCTTAGGTTAAGTTTCAGAGTTGCTTCTAATGTACCAAAGCTGGACTTAGACATAATTTCACTCTAACAACATTATGGCTGGTTGGAGACAGTCCGAACCACAAGTACCGGGTCCATGGTTCTGGCCGTATACTGGGGGGACGGGGACGACTCCCATTAACCCCTGACTATACCGGGGATACGCTTATCACAATGCCTTTCTGGTCTGTGCTGAAGCAGGGCATTCTGGCAGCCAAGTGGCTTGACCTTTATTATTGAGCCTGGTTACCCCCTCTCGGAACCACAGACTTAGAAATCGCCAGCTCATATACAGTGCATAAAATATATTTATATATATACCCTTATACACCATTTTAATAAAAAATATCACAAAATTCTTCTAAGTCCCTCGGGAAGAGTGAAAGACGCGCACGTTCATTTTCAGAGCTCCTAGACCTTCCTATAAGAAGTTAGCCAAAAAGTAGCTTCGAAAAACGCTTAGGTTAAGTTTCAGAGTTGCTTCTAATGTACCAAAGCTGGACTTAGACATAATTTCACTCTAACAACATTATGGCTGGTTGGAGACAGTCCGAACCACAAGTACCGGGTCCATGGTTCTGGCCGTATACTGGGGGGACGGGGACGACTCCCATTAACCCCTGACTATACCGGGGATACGCTTATCACAATGCCTTTCTGGTCTGTGCTGAAGCAGGGCATTCTGGCAGCCAAGTGGCTTGACCTTTATTATTGAGCCTGGTTACCCCCTCTCGGAACCACAGACTTAGAAATCGCCAGCTCATATACAGTGCATAAAATATATTTATATATATACCCTTATAAACCATTTTAATAAAAAATATCACAAAATTCTTCTAAGTCCCTCGGGAAGAGTGAAAGACGCGCACGTTCATTTTCAGATCTCCTAGACCTTCCTATAAGAAGTTAGCCAAAAAGTAGCTTCGAAAAACGCTTAGGTTAAGTTTTAGAGTTGCTTCTAATGTACCAAAGCTGGACATAGACATAATTTCACTCTAACAACATTATGGCTGGTTGGAGACAGTCCGAACCACAAGTACCGGGTCCATGGTTCTGGCCGTATACTGGGGGGACGGGGACGACTCCCATTAACCCCTGACTATACCGGGGATATGCTTATCACAATGCCTTTCTGGTCTGTGCTGAAGCAGGGCATTCTGGCAGCCAAGTGGCTTGACCTTTATTAGTGAGCCTGGTTACCCCCTCTCGGAACCACAGACTTAGAAATCGCCAGCTCATATACAGTGCATAAAATATATTTATATATATACCCTTATACTGTACACCATTTTAATAAAAAATATCACAAAATTCTTCTAAGTCCCTCGGGAAGAGTGAAAGACGCGCACGTTCATTTTCAGAGCTCCTAGACCTTCCTATAAGAAGTTAGCCAAAAAGTAGCTTCGAAAAACGCTTAGGTTAAGTTTCAGAGTTGCTTCTAATGTACCAAAGCTGGACTTAGACATAATTTCACTCTCACAACATTATGGCTGGTTGGAGACAGTCCGAACCACAAGTACCGGGTCCATGGTTCTGGCCGTATACTGGGGGGACGGGGGGGACTCCCATTAACCCCTGACTATACCGGGGATACGCTTATCACAATGCCTTTCTGGTCTGTGCTGAAGCAGGGCATTCTGGCAGCCAAGTGGCTTGACCTTTATTATTGAGCCTGGTTACCCCCTCTCGGAAAAACAGACTTAGAAATCGCCAGCTCATATACAGTGCATAAAATATATTTATATATATACCCTTATACACCATTTTAATAAAAAATATCACAAAATTCTTCTAAGTCCCTCGGGAAGAGTGAAAGACGCGCACGTTCATTTTCAGATCTCCTAGACCTTCCTATAAGAAGTTAGCCAAAAAGTAGCTTCGAAAAACGCTTAGGTTAAGTTTCAGAGTTGCTTCTAATGTACCAAAGCTGGACTTAGACATAATTTCACTCTCACAACATTATGGCTGGTTGGAGAGAGTCCGAACCACAAGTACCGGGTCCATGGTTCTGGCCGTATACTGGGGGGACGGGGACGACTCCCATTAACCCCTGACTATACCGGGGATACGCTTATCACAATGCCTTTCTGGTCTGTGCTGAAGCAGGGCATTCTGGCAGCCAAGTGGCTTGACCTTTATTAGTGAGCCTGGTTACCCCCTCTCGGGACCACAGACTTAGAAATCGCCAGCTCATATACAGTGCATAAAATATATTAATATATATACCCTTATACTGTACACCATTTTAATAAAAAATATCACAAAATTCTTCTAAGTCCCTCGGGAAGAGTGAAAGACGCGCACGTTCATTTTTTGAGAGCTCCAAGACCTTCCTATAAGAAGTTAGCCAAAAAGTAGCTTCGAAAAACGCTTAGGTTAAGTTTCAGAGTTGCTTCTAATGTACCAAAGCTGGACTTAGACATAATTTCACTCTCACAACATTATGGCTGGTTGGAGAGAGTCCGAACCACAAGTACCGGGTCCATGGTTCTGGCCGTATACTGGGGGGACGGGGACGACTCCCATTAACCCCTGACTATACCGGGGATACGCTTATCACAATGCCTTTCTGGTCTGTGCTGAAGCAGGGCATTCTGGCAGCCAAGTGGCTTGACCTTTATTAGTGAGCCTGGTTACCCCCTCTCGGAACCACAGACTTAGAAATCGCCAGCTCATATACAGTGCATAAAATATATTAATATATATACCCTTATACTGTACACCATTTTAATAAAAAATATCACAAAATTCTTCTAAGTCCCTCGGGAAGAGTGAAAGACGCGCACGTTCATTTTTTGAGAGCTCCAAGACCTTCCTATAAGAAGTTAGCCAAAAAGTAGCTTCGAAAAACGCTTAGGTTAAGTTTCAGAGTTGCTTCTAATGTACAGTACCAAAGCTGGACTTAGACATAATTTCACTCTCACAACATTATGGCTGGTTGGAGACAGTCCGAACCACAAGTACCGGGTCCATGGTTCTGGGCGTATACTGGGGGGACGGGGACGACTCCAATTAACCCCTGACTATACCGGGGATACGCTTATCACAATACCTTTCTGGTCTGTGCTGAAGCAGGGCATTCTGGCAGCCAAGTGGCTTGACCTTTATTATTGAGCCTGGTTACCCCCTCTCGGAACCACAGACTTAGAAATCGCCAGCTCATATACAGTGCATAAAATATATTTATATATATACCCTTATAAACCATTTTAATAAAAAATATCACAAAATTCTTCTAAGTCCCTCGGGAAGAGTGAAAGACGCGCACGTTCATTTTCAGGTCTCCTAGACCTTCCTATAAGAAGTTACTGTAGCCAAAAAGTAGCTTCGAAAAACGCTTAGGTTAAGTTTCAGAGTTGCTTCTAATGTACCAAAGCTGGACTTAGACATAATTTCACTCTCACAACATTATGGCTGGTTGGAGAGAGTCCGAACCACAAGTACCGGGTCCATGGTTCTGGCCGTATACTGGGGGGACGGGGACGACTCCCATTAACCCCTGACTATACCGGGGATACGCTTATCACAATGCCTTTCTGGTCTGTGCTGAAGCAGGGCATTCTGGCAGCCAAGTGGCTTGACCTTTATTAGTGAGCCTGGTTACCCCCTCTCGGAACCACAGACTTAGAAATCGCCAGCTCATATACAGTGCATAAAATATATTTATATATATACCCTTATACTGTACACCATTTTAATAAAAAATATCACAAAATTCTTCTAAGTCCCTCGGGAAGAGTGAAAGACGCGCACGTTCATTTTCAGTGCTCCTAGACCTTCCTATAAGAAGTTAGCCAAAAAGTTGTTTCGAAAAACGCTTAGGTTAAGTTTCAGAGTTGCTTCTAATGTACCAAAGCTGGACTTAGACATAATTTCACTCTCACAACATTATGGCTGGTTGGAGACAGTCCGAACCACAAGTACCGGGTCCATGGTTCTGGCCGTATACTGGGGGGACGGGGACGACTCCCATTAACCCCTGACTATACCGGGGATACGCTTATCACAATGCCTTTCTGGTCTGTGCTGAAGCAGGGCATTCTGGCAGCCAAGTGGCTTGACCTTTATTAGTGAGCCTGGTTACCCCCTCTCGGAACCACAGACTTAGAAATCGCCAGCTCATATACAGTGCATAAAATATATTTATATACAGTATATACCCTTATACACCATTTTAATAAAAAATATCACAAAATTCTTCTAAGTCCCTCGGGAAGAGTGAAAGACGCGCACGTTCATTTTCAGATCTCCTAGACCTTCCTATAAGAAGTTAGCCAAAAAGTAGCTTCGAAAAACGCTTAGGTTAAGTTTCAGAGTTGCCTCTAATGTACCAAAGCTGGAGTTAGACATAATTTCACTCTCACAACATTATGGCTGGTTGGAGAGAGTCCGAACCACAAGTACCGGGTCCATGGTTCTGGCCGTATACTGGGGGTCGGGGACGACTCCCATTAACCCCTGACTATACCGGGGATACGCTTATCACAATGCCTTTCTGGTCTGTGCTGAAGCAGGGCATTCTGGCAGCCAAGTGGCTTGACCTTTAGAGCCTTGTTACCCCCTCTCGGAACCACAGACTTAGAAATCGCCAGCTCATATACAGTGCATAAAATATATTTATATATATACCCTTATACTGTACACCATTTTAATAAAAAATATCACAAAATTCTTCTAAGTCCCTCGGGAAGAGTGAAAGACGCGCACGTTCATTTTCAGAGCTCCTAGACCTTCCTATAAGAAGTTAGCCAAAAAGTAGCTTCGAAAAATGCTTAGGTTAAGTTTCAGAGTTGCTTCTAATGTACCAAAGCTGGACTTAGACATAATTTCACTCTCACAACATTATGGCTGGTTGGAGACAGTCCGAACCACAAGTACCGGGTCCATGGTTCTGGCCGTATACTGGGGGGACGGGGACGACTCCCATTAACCCCTGACTATACCGGGGATACGCTTATCACAATGCCTTTCTGGTCTGTGCTGAAGCAGGGCATTCTGGCAGCCAAGTGGCTTGACCTTTATTAGTGAGCCTGGTTACCCCCTCTCGGAACCACAGACTTAGAAATCGCCAGCTCATATACAGTGCATAAAATATATTTATATATATACCCTTATACACCATTTTAATAAAAAATATCACAAAATTCTTCTAAGTCCCTCGGGAAGAGTGAAAGACGCGCACGTTCATTTTCAGAGCTCCTAGACCTTCCTATAAGAAGTTAGCCAAAAAGTAGCTTCGAAAAACGCTTAGGTTAAGTTTCAGAGTTGCTTCTAATGTACCAAAGCTGGACTTAGACATAATTTCACTCTAACAACATTATGGCTGGTTGGAGAGAGTCCGAACCACAAGTACCGGGTCCATGGTTCTGGCCGTATACTGGGGGGACGGGGACGACTCCCATTAACCCCTGACTATACCGGGGATACGCTTATCACAATGCCTTTCTGGTCTGTGCTGAAGCAGGGCATTCTGGCAGCCAAGTGGCTTGACCTTTATTATTGAGCCTGGTTACCCCCTCTCGGAACCACAGACTTAGAAATCGCCAGCTCATATACAGTGCATAAAATATATTTATATATATACCCTTATAAACCATTTTAATAAAAAATATCACAAAATTCTTCTAAGTCACTCGGGAAGAGTGAAAGACGCGCACGTTCATTTTCAGATCTCCTAGACCTTCCTATAAGAAGTTAGCCAAAAAGTAGCTTCGAAAAACGCTTAGGTTAAGTTTCAGAGTTGCCTCTAATGTACCAAAGCTGGAGTTAGACATAATTTCACTCTCACAACATTATGGCTGGTTGGAGAGAGTCCGAACCACAAGTACCGGGTCCATGGTTCTGGCCGTATACTGGGGGGACGGGGACGACTCCCATTAACCCCTGACTATACCGGGGATACGCTTATCACAATGCCTTTCTGGTCTGTGCTGAAGCAGGGCATTCTGGCAGCCAAGTGGCTTGACCTTTATTAGTGAGCCTGGTTACCCCCTCTCGGAACCACAGACTTAGAAATCGCCAGCTCATATACAGTGCATAAAATATATTTATATATATACCCTTATACACCATTTTAATAAAAAATATCACAAAATTCTTCTAAGTCCCTCGGGAAGAGTGAAAGACGCGCACGTTCATTTTCAGATCTCCTAGACCTTCCTATAAGAAGTTAGCCAAAAAGTAGCTTCGAAAAACGCTTAGGTTAAGTTTCAGAGTTGCCTCTAATGTACCAAAGCTGGAGTTAGACATAATTTCACTCTCACAACATTATGGCTGGTTGGAGAGAGTCCGAACCACAAGTACCGGGTCCATGGTTCTGGCCGTATTCTGGGGGTCGGGGACGACTCCCATTAACCCCTGACTATACCGGGGATACGCTTATCACAATGCCTTTCTGGTCTGTGCTGAAGCAGGGCATTCTGGCAGCCAAGTGGCTTGACCTTTATTATTGAGCCTGGTTACCCCCTCTCGGAACCACAGACTTAGAAATCGCCAGCTCATATACAGTGCATAAAATATATTTATATATATACCCTTATACTGTACACCATTTTAATAAAAAATATCACAAAATTCTTCTAAGTCCCTCGGGAAGAGTGAAAGACGCGCACGTTCATTTTCAGAGCTCCTAGACCTTCCTATAAGAAGTTAGCCAAAAAGTAGCTTCGAAAAATGCTTAGGTTAAGTTTCAGAGTTGCTTCTAATGTACCAAAGCTGGACTTAGACATAATTTCACTCTCACAACATTATGGCTGGTTGGAGACAGTCCGAACCACAAGTACCGGGTCCATGGTTCTGGGCGTATACTGGGGGGACGGGGACGACTCCCATTAACCCCTGACTATACCGGGGATACGCTTATCACAATGCCTTTCTGGTCTGTGCTGAAGCAGGGCATTCTGGCAGCCAAGTGGCTTGACCTTTATTAGTGAGCCTGGTTACCCCCTCTCGGAACCACAGACTTAGAAATCGCCAGCTCATATACAGTGCATAAAATATATTTATATATATACCCTTATACACCATTTTAATAAAAAATATCACAAAATTCTTCTAAGTCCCTCGGGAAGAGTGAAAGACGCGCACGTTCATTTTCAGAGCTCCTAGACCTTCCTATAAGAAGTTAGCCAAAAAGTAGCTTCGAAAAACGCTTAGGTTAAGTTTCAGAGTTGCTTCTAATGTACCAAAGCTGGACTTAGACATAATTTCACTCTAACAACATTATGGCTGGTTGGAGAGAGTCCGAACCACAAGTACCGGGTCCATGGTTCTGGCCGTATACTGGGGGGACGGGGACGACTCCCATTAACCCCTGACTATACCGGGGATACGCTTATCACAATGCCTTTCTGGTCTGTGCTGAAGCAGGGCATTCTGGCAGCCAAGTGGCTTGACCTTTATTATTGAGCCTGGTTACCCCCTCTCGGAACCACAGACTTAGAAATCGCCAGCTCATATACAGTGCATAAAATATATTTATATATATACCCTTATAAACCATTTTAATAAAAAATATCACAAAATTCTTCTAAGTCCCTCGGGAAGAGTGAAAGACGCGCACGTTCATTTTCAGATCTCTTAGACCTTCCTATAAGAAGTTAGCCAAAAAGTAGCTTCGAAAAACGCTTAGGTTAAGTTTCAGAGTTGCCTCTAATGTACCAAAGCTGGAGTTAGACATAATTTCACTCTCACAACATTATGGCTGGTTGGAGAGAGTCCGAACCACAAGTACCGGGTCCATGGTTCTGGCCGTATACTGGGGGTCGGGGACGACTCCCATTAACCCCTGACTATACCGGGGATACGCTTATCACAATGCCTTTCTGGTCTGTGCTGAAGCAGGGCATTCTGGCAGCCAAGTGGCTTGACCTTTATTAGTGAGCCTGGTTACCCCCTCTCGGAACCACAGACTTAGAAATCGCCAGCTCATATACAGTGCATAAAATATATTTATATATATACCCTTATACTGTACACCATTTTAATAAAAAATATCACAAAATTCTTCTAAGTCCCTCGGGAAGAGTGAAAGACGCGCACGTTCATTTTCAGAGCTCCTAGACCTTCCTATAAGAAGTTAGCCAAAAAGTAGCTTCGAAAAATGCTTAGGTTAAGTTTCAGAGTTGCTTCTAATGTACCAAAGCTGGACTTAGACATAATTTCACTCTCACAACATTATGGCTGGTTGGAGACAGTCCGAACCACAAGTACCGGGTCCATGGTTCTGGCCGTATACTGGGGGGACGGGGACGACTCCCATTAACCCCTGACTATACCGGGGATACGCTTATCACAATGCCTTTCTGGTCTGTGCTGAAGCAGGGCATTCTGGCAGCCAAGTGGCTTGACCTTTATTAGTGAGCCTGGTTACCCCCTCTCGGAACCACAGACTTAGAAATCGCCAGCTCATATACAGTGCATAAAATATATTTATATATATACCCTTATACACCATTTTAATAAAAAATATCACAAAATTCTTCTAAGTCCCTCGGGAAGAGTGAAAGACACGCACGTTCATTTTCAGAGCTCCTAGACCTTCCTATAAGAAGTTAGCCAAAAAGTAGCTTCGAAAAACGCTTAGGTTAAGTTTCAGAGTTGCTTCTAATGTACCAAAGCTGGACTTAGACATAATTTCACTCTAACAACATTATGGCTGGTTGGAGACAGTCCGAACCACAAGTACCGGGTCCATGGTTCTGGCCGTATACTGGGGGGACGGGGACGACTCCCATTAACCCCTGACTATACCGGGGATACGCTTATCACAATGCCTTTCTGGTCTGTGCTGAAGCAGGGCATTCTGGCAGCCAAGTGGCTTGACCTTTATTATTGAGCCTGGTTACCCCCTCTCGGAACCACAGACTTAGAAATCGCCAGCTCATATACAGTGCATAAAATATATTTATATATATACCCTTATAAACCATTTTAATAAAAAATATCACAAAATTCTTCTAAGTCCCTCGGGAAGAGTGAAAGACGCGCACGTTCATTTTCAGATCTCCTAGACCTTCCTATAAGAAGTTAGCCAAAAAGTAGCTTCGAAAAACGCTTAGGTTAAGTTTCAGAGTTGCCTCTAATGTACCAAAGCTGGAGTTAGACATAATTTCACTCTCACAACATTATGGCTGGTTGGAGAGAGTCCGAACCACAAGTACCGGGTCCATGGTTCTGGGCGTATACTGGGGGTCGGGGACGACTCCCATTAACCCCTGACTATACCGGGGATACGCTTATCACAATGCCTTTCTGGTCTGTGCTGAAGCAGGGCATTCTGGCAGCCAAGTGGCTTGACCTTTATTAGTGAGCCTGGTTACCCCCTCTCGGAACCACAGACTTAGAAATCGCCAGCTCATATACAGTGCATAAAATATATTTATATATATACCCTTATACTGTACACCATTTTAATAAAAAATATCACAAAATTCTTCTAAGTCCCTCGGGAAGAGTGAAAGACGCGCACGTTCATTTTCAGAGCTCCTAGACCTTCCTATAAGAAGTTAGCCAAAAAGTAGCTTCGAAAAATGCTTAGGTTAAGTTTCAGAGTTGCTTCTAATGTACCAAAGCTGGACTTAGACATAATTTCACTCTCACAACATTATGGCTGGTTGGAGACAGTCCGAACCACAAGTACCGGGTCCATGGTTCTGGCCGTATACTGGGGGGACGGGGACGACTCCCATTAACCCCTGACTATACCGGGGATACGCTTATCACAATGCCTTTCTGGTCTGTGCTGAAGCAGGGCATTCTGGCAGCCAAGTGGCTTGACCTTTATTAGTGAGCCTGGTTACCCCCTCTCGGAACCACAGACTTAGAAATCGCCAGCTCATATACAGTGCATAAAATATATTTATATATATACCCTTATACACCATTTTAATAAAAAATATCACAAAATTCTTCTAAGTCCCTCGGGAAGAGTGAAAGACGCGCACGTTCATTTTCAGAGCTCCTAGACCTTCCTATAAGAAGTTAGCCAAAAAGTAGCTTCGAAAAACGCTTAGGTTAAGTTTCAGAGTTGCTTCTAATGTACCAAAGCTGGACTTAGACATAATTTCACTCTAACAACATTATGGCTGGTTGGAGACAGTCCGAACCACAAGTACCGGGTCCATGGTTCTGGCCGTATACTGGGGGGACGGGGACGACTCCCATTAACCCCTGACTATACCGGGGATACGCTTATCACAATGCCTTTCTGGTCTGTGCTGAAGCAGGGCATTCTGGCAGCCAAGTGGCTTGACCTTTATTATTGAGCCTGGTTACCCCCTCTCGGAACCACAGACTTAGAAATCGCCAGCTCATATACAGTGCATAAAATATATTTATATATATACCCTTATAAACCATTTTAATAAAAAATATCACAAAATTCTTCTAAGTCCCTCGGGAAGAGTGAAAGACGCGCACGTTCATTTTCAGATCTCCTAGACCTTCCTATAAGAAGTTAGCCAAAAAGTAGCTTCGAAAAACGCTTAGGTTAAGTTTTAGAGTTGCTTCTAATGTACCAAAGCTGGACTTAGACATAATTTCACTCTCACAACGTTATGGCTGGTTGGAGAGAGTCCGAACCACAAGTACCGGGTCCATGGTTCTGGCCGTATACTGGGGGGACGGGGACGACTCCCATTAACCCCTGACTATACCGGGGATATGCTTATCACCATGCCTTTCTGGTCTGTGCTGAAGCAGGGCATTCTGGCAGCCAAGTGGCTTGACCTTTATTAGTGAGCCTGGTTACCCCCTCTCGGAACCACAGACTTAGAAATCGCCAGCTCATATACAGTGCATAAAATATATTTATATATATACCCTTATACTGTACACCATTTTAATAAAAAATATCACAAAATTCTTCTAAGTCCCTCGGGAAGAGTGAAAGACGCGCACGTTCATTTTCAGAGCTCCTAGACCTTCCTATAAGAAGTTAGCCAAAAAGTAGCTTCGAAAAACGCTTAGGTTAAGTTTCAGAGTTGCTTCTAATGTACCAAAGCTGGACTTAGACATAATTTCACTCTCACAACATTATGGCTGGTTGGAGACAGTCCGAACCACAAGTACCGGGTCCATGGTTCTGGCCGTATACTGGGGGGACGGGGGGGACTCCCATTAACCCCTGACTATACCGGGGATACGCTTATCACAATGCCTTTCTGGTCTGTGCTGAAGCAGGGCATTCTGGCAGCCAAGTGGCTTGACCTTTATTAGTGAGCCTGGTTACCCCCTCTCGGAGCCACAGACTTAGAAATCGCCAGCTCATATACAGTGCATAAAATATATTTATATATATACCCTTATACTGTACACCATTTTAATAAAAAATATCACAAAATTCTTCTAAGTCCCTCGGGAAGAGTGAAAGACGCGCACGTTCATTTTCAGAGCTCCTAGACCTTCCTATAAGAAGTTAGCCAAAAAGTAGCTTCGAAAAATGCTTAGGTTAAGTTTCAGAGTTGCTTCTAATGTACCAAAGCTGGACTTAGACATAATTTCACTCTCACAACATTATGGCTGGTTGGAGACAGTCCGAACCACAAGTACCGGGTCCATGGTTCTGGCCGTATACTGGGGGGACGGGGACGACTCCCATTAACCCCTGACTATACCGGGGATACGCTTATCACAATGCCTTTCTGGTCTGTGCTGAAGCAGGGCATTCTGGCAGCCAAGTGGCTTGACCTTTATTAGTGAGCCTGGTTACCCCCTCTCGGAACCACAGACTTAGAAATCGCCAGCTCATATACAGTGCATAAAATATATTTATATATATACCCTTATACACCATTTTAATAAAAAATATCACAAAATTCTTCTAAGTCCCTCGGGAAGAGTGAAAGACGCGCACGTTCATTTTCAGAGCTCCTAGACCTTCCTATAAGAAGTTAGCCAAAAAGTAGCTTCGAAAAACGCTTAGGTTAAGTTTTAGAGTTGCTTCTAATGTACCAAAGCTGGACTTAGACATAATTTCACTCTCACAACATTATGGCTGGTTGGAGAGAGTCCGAACCACAAGTACCGGGTCCATGGTTCTGGCCGTATACTGGGGGGACGGGGACGACTCCCATTAACCCCTGACTATACCGGGGATATGCTTATCACATTGCCTTTCTGGTCTGTGCTGAAGCAGGGCATTCTGGCAGCCAAGTGGCTTGACCTTTATTAGTGAGCCTGGTTACCCCCTCTCGGAACCACAGACTTAGAAATCGCCAGCTCATATACAGTGCATAAAATATATTTATATATATACCCTTATACTGTACACCATTTTAATAAAAAATATCACAAAATTCTTCTAAGTCCCTCGGGAAGAGTGAAAGACGCGCACGTTCATTTTCAGAGCTCCTAGACCTTCCTATAAGAAGTTAGCCAAAAAGTAGCTTCGAAAAACGCTTAGGTTAAGTTTCAGAGTTGCTTCTAATGTACCAAAGCTGGACTTAGACATAATTTCACTCTCACAACATTATGGCTGGTTGGAGACAGTCCGAACCACAAGTACCGGGTCCATGGTTCTGGCCGTATACTGGGGGGACGGGGGGGACTCCCATTAACCCCTGACTATACCGGGGATACGCTTATCACAATGCCTTTCTGGTCTGTGCTGAAGCAGGGCATTCTGGCAGCCAAGTGGCTTGACCTTTATTAGTGAGCCTGGTTACCCCCTCTCGGAACCACAGACTTAGAAATCGCCAGCTCATATACAGTGCATAAAATATATTTATATATATACCCTTATACACCATTTTAATAAAAAATATCACAAAATTCTTCTAAGTCCCTCGGGAAGAGTGAAAGACGCGCACGTTCATTTTTAGATCTCCTAGACCTTCCTATAAGAAGTTAGCCAAAAAGTAGCTTCGAAAAACGCTTAGGTTAAGTTTCAGAGTTGCTTCTAATGTACCAAAGCTGGACTTAGACATAATTTCACTCTCACAACATTATGGCTGGTTGGAGAGAGTCCGAACAACAAGTACCGGGTCCATGGTTCTGGCCGTATACTGGGGGGACGGGGACGACTCCCATTAACCCCTGACTATACCGGGGATACGCTTATCACAATGCCTTTCTGGTCAGTGCTGAAGCAGGGCATTCTGGCAGCCAAGTGGCTTGACCTTTATTAGTGAGCCTGGTTACCCCCTCTCGGGACCACAGACTTAGAAATCGCCAGCTCATATACAGTGCATAAAATATATTAATATATATACCCTTATACTGTACACCATTTTAATAAAAAATATCACAAAATTCTTCTAAGTCCCTCGGGAAGAGTGAAAGACGCGCACGTTCATTTTCAGAGCTCCTAGACCTTCCTATAAGAAGTTAGCCAAAAAGTAGCTTCGAAAAACGCTTAGGTTAAGTTTCAGAGTTGCTTCTAATGTACCAAAGCTGGACTTAGACATAATTTCACTCTCACAACATTATGGCTGGTTGGAGAGAGTCCGAACCACAAGTACCGGGTCCATGGTTCTGGCCGTATACTGGGGGGACGGGGACGACTCCCATTAACCCCTGACTATACCGGGGATACGCTTATCACAATGCCTTTCTGGTCTGTGCTGAAGCAGGGCATTCTGGCAGCCAAGTGGCTTGACCTTTATTAGTGAGCCTGGTTACCCCCTCTCGGAACCACAGACTTAGAAATCGCCAGCTCATATACAGTGCATAAAATATATTAATATATATACCCTTATACTGTACACCATTTTAATAAAAAATATCACAAAATTCTTCTAAGTCCCTCGGGAAGAGTGAAAGACGCGCACGTTCATTTTTTGAGAGCTCCAAGACCTTCCTATAAGAAGTTAGCCAAAAAGTAGCTTCGAAAAACGCTTAGGTTAAGTTTCAGAGTTGCTTCTAATGTACCAAAGCTGGACTTAGACATAATTTCACTCTCACAACATTATGGCTGGTTGGAGACAGTCCGAACCACAAGTACCGGGTCCATGGTTCTGGGCGTATACTGGGGGGACGGGGACGACTCCAATTAACCCCTGACTATACCGGGGATACGCTTATCACAATACCTTTCTGGTCTGTGCTGAAGCAGGGCATTCTGGCAGCCAAGTGGCTTGACCTTTATTATTGAGCCTGGTTACCCCCTCTCGGAACCACAGACTTAGAAATCGCCAGCTCATATACAGTGCATAAAATATATTTATATATATACCCTTATAAACCATTTTAATAAAAAATATCACAAAATTCTTCTAAGTCCCTCGGGAAGAGTGAAAGACGCGCACGTTCATTTTCAGGTCTCCTAGACCTTCTTTTTAAGAAGTTAGCCAAAAAGTAGCTTCGAAAAACGCTTAGGTTAAGTTTCAGAGTTGCTTCTAATGTACCAAAGCTGGACTTAGACATAATTTCACTCTCACAACATTATGGCTGGTTGGAGAGAGTCCGAACCACAAGTACCGGGTCCATGGTTCTGGCCGTATACTGGGGGGACGGGGACGACTCCCATTAACCCCTGACTATACCGGGGATACGCTTATCACAATGCCTTTCTGGTCTGTGCTGAAGCAGGGCATTCTGGCAGCCAAGTGGCTTGACCTTTATTAGTGAGCCTGGTTACCCCCTCTCGGAACCACAGACTTAGAAATCGCCAGCTCATATACAGTGCATAAAATATATTTATATATATACCCTTATACTGTACACCATTTTAATAAAAAATATCACAAAATTCTTCTAAGTCCCTCGGGAAGAGTGAAAGACGCGCACGTTCATTTTCAGTGCTCCTAGACCTTCCTATAAGAAGTTAGCCAAAAAGTAGCTTCGAAAAACGCTTAGGTTAAGTTTCAGAGTTGCTTCTAATGTACCAAAGCTGGACTTAGACATAATTTCACTCTCACAACATTATGGCTGGTTGGAGACAGTCCGAACCACAAGTACCGGGTCCATGGTTCTGGCCGTATACTGGGGGGACGGGGACGACTCCCATTAACCCCTGACTATACCGGGGATACGCTTATCACAATGCCTTTCTGGTCTGTGCTGAAGCAGGGCATTCTGGCAGCCAAGTGGCTTGACCTTTATTAGTGAGCCTGGTTACCCCCTCTCGGAACCACAGACTTAGAAATCGCCAGCTCATATACAGTGCATAAAATATATTTATATATATACCCTTATACACCATTTTAATAAAAAATATCACAAAATTCTTCTAAGTCCCTCGGGAAGAGTGAAAGACGCGCACGTTCATTTTCAGATCTCCTAGACCTTCCTATAAGAAGTTAGCCAAAAAGTAGCTTCGAAAAACGCTTAGGTTAAGTTTCAGAGTTGCCTCTAATGTACAGTACCAAAGCTGGAGTTAGACATAATTTCACTCTCACAACATTATGGCTGGTTGGAGAGAGTCCGAACCACAAGTACCGGGTCCATGGTTCTGGCCGTATACTGGGGGTCGGGGACGACTCCCATTAACCCCAGACTATACCGGGGATACGCTTATCACAATGCCTTTTTGGTCTGTGCTGAAGCAGGGCATTCTGGCAGCCAAGTGGCTTGACCTTTATTAGTGAGCCTGGTTACCCCCTCTCGGAACCACAGACTTAGAAATCGCCAGCTCATATACAGTGCATAAAATATATTTATATATATACCCTTATACACCATTTTAATAAAAAATATCACAAAATTCTTCTAAGTCCCTCGGGAAGAGTGAAAGACGCGCACGTTCATTTTCAGATCTCCTAGACCTTCCTATAAGAAGTTAGCCAAAAAGTAGCTTCCAAAAACGCTTAGGTTAAGTTTCAGAGTTGCTTCTAATGTACCAAAGCTGGACTTAGACATAATTTCACTCTCACAACATTATGGCTGGTTGGAGAGAGTCCGAACCACAAGTACCGGGTCCATGGTTCTGGCCGTATACTGGGGGGACGGGGACGACTCCCATTAACCCCTGACTATACCGGGGATACGCTTATCACAATGCCTTTCTGGTCTGTGCTGAAGCAGGGCATTCTGGCAGCCAAGTGGCTTGACCTTTATTAGTGAGCCTGGTTACCCCCTCTCGGAACCACAGACTTAGAAATCGCCAGCTCATATACAGTGCATAAAATATATTAATATATATACCCTTATACTGTACACCATTTTAATAAAAAATATCACAAAATTCTTCTAAGTCCCTCGGGAAGAGTGAAAGACGCGCACGTTCATTTTTTGAGAGCTCCAAGACCTTCCTATAAGAAGTTAGCCAAAAAGTAGCTTCGAAAAACGCTTAGGTTAAGTTTCAGAGTTGCTTCTAATGTACCAAAGCTGGACTTAGACATAATTTCACTCTCACAACATTATGGCTGGTTGGAGACAGTCCGAACCACAAGTACCGGGTCCATGGTTCTGGCCGTATACTGGGGGGACGGGGACGACTCCCATTAACCCCTGACTATACCGGGGATACGCTTATCACAATGCCTTTCTGGTCTGTGCTGAAGCAGGGCATTCTGGCAGCCAAGTGGCTTGACCTTTATTAGTGAGCCTGGTTACCCCCTCTCGGAACCACAGACTTAGAAATCGCCAGCTCATATACAGTGCATAAAATATATTTATATATATACCCTTATACACCATTTTAATAAAAAATATCACAAAATTCTTCTAAGTCCCTCGGGAAGAGTGAAAGACGCGCACGTTCATTTTCAGAGCTCCTAGACCTTCCTATAAGAAGTTAGCCAAAAAGTAGCTTCGAAAAATGCTTAGGTTAAGTTTCAGAGTTGCTTCTAATGTACCAAAGCTGGACTTAGACATAATTTCACTCTCACAACATTATGGCTGGTTGGAGAGAGTCCGAACCACAAGTACCGGGTCCATGGTTCTGGGCGTATACTGGGGGGACGGGGACGACTCCCATTAACCCCTGACTATACCGGGGATACGCTTATCACAATGCCTTTCTGGTCTGTGCTGAAGCAGGGCATTCTGGCAGCCAAGTGGCTTGACCTTTATTAGTGAGCCTGGTTACCCCCTCTCGGAACCACAGACTTAGAAATCGCCAGCTCATATTGTGGCGAAAATGGGGGTAATCAGCGCATTAATAAAGGCAGTGGGCTCAGCTGGTTACCCCTATTTCGCGTTGGGGATGAAGGGGTTAATTCTATATGCATGGCTGTCCCCATTTTGCAGGCTAATCTCTACCTGCAGTGAAGTGCCTTTCTGTTACTGTTTTAAAATGTACCGGCAGGATGCTATTTTTTTGTCTGCCTGCCTTTGTGAAGCAGTAGGAACAAATGTTATGCATACAGGAGCCCCCTGTTGGGATGAAAGACCCCAGATTCGTAAAGTGTCACTTAATCAGGATGTTTCTGAGTAGCAGATCCTGTTACTCATCCTGGATATTTCACACCTCGGGACCCAAACTTCAGACATTGCGTCCCCAGAAATGAGTGGGCCCTTTTTACTTAGCAGTGCTACCAAGCTGCTCACTGAGCATGCTCAGAGTTACCTGAGCTGGCTGTAGGATTTGCCCCTGTGACATGGCAGGTTCTGATAGGATCAAGATAATTCGTTGCCAATGGGATGAGGCTAATGTAAACCCCACAGGCCCTTATCCTTAAAAAGGCCTGTACCCCTCTTTCCTGTGTTGTTGCTGTAACCTGATTTCTTCAAGTGGATAAGACCTAAGTACAGTGGCTACGATTCCAGAACGCAAGGGGTTAAAAACATCGCAACAAGGAAACTTGCCCTGCTTCAGGATTTCGTTAGCCCTGGGTATCCAGCAAATCCCAGAGAACCAGAAAGGACTTTGCACATTCACAGAAGGATTGGACTGGGGCTATGTATTTGGCAATTTGCAAATGGACTACATTTTAAAGGACAATCTTCTGCTGCTTTGGCACCTTTCTGGACATTATCCTCTGTTTCTCTACCCGTGAGTGTAATTATTAAGTTATTCTGCAGTTGTCGTGTGTTTGCCTATCAAGGGAATAAATCTCAGTTTATTTTGCTCAACCTGTTCTGCTCAATCAGGACCCACAAAATATAAATGTGTTATTAAGCGCGTCCCCGTGACAGGCGTTTAAAACTGGTGGCAGCTGGTGAGATACTGATTGAGCCTATATTGCAGTGTTCTGTAATATAGTGAGGACCTTGTAGATTGCAAGCTCCTCAGACAAGTGGCAACTTACACACACTTCCAAAGAAGCACGAGATAATTCACTGGTCTCTGGACCTATACCCCAGTGGCACCATGAGTCCACGCTCAGGAAGGTTTTGTACCTGGAACCGGGCGCAGATAGTGGAGAGATGTGTGGGGTACGGGTTCACGACAGACGGTCGTTCCAAGAGTCAGCTAGAGGAGGATTTAGAAGAATATGAGGGCAGGATGGCCCCGCCAGCAGACAGTACTCAGCCCGGAGCGAAGGATGTCAGTGACCGCCTGGAAGAGGGTGGCGTTGTGCCAGGGGGTGCAGATGGATCAGTCGCTGCGGCGGCCGGACTTGCTACCTCTGGACTCATTGCACTCCTCACCGCCTGGGGAGAAGGGCTTAGCTATGAACAGCGACTCGAGCTCCTGTCGACAGCGCTTGGAAGGCCCCCTCACTCCCACCTTGTCAGCGGGGAACAGGACGTTCCCAGAGTAACTGCTGTGGAAGCCGCAGAGCCAGCAAATGAAGATGTAACCAGCAGAGCCTTGGTGAGCCACGCAGCAGTCCCCAGAGAGGCAGCCATTCCGGCTAGGGGGGACCAGTCTGCACCTCAGCGGACTCCCAAACATACAGTGGGCAGCGACACGTCCTATACTGGGGAGTTCAAGCTTGAGAGACGGTGCTATCATTGCCACAAGGTGGGCCACATCCGGCCACATTGCCCGGACCGTGAGCGGTCTGGGGGACCCCATCAGGGGCAACGTTCACAAGCTGCAGGGCCAGTAACCCAGATTGGGCTGGCCCACACAGAGGAACAGAGCACAGCCAGGGATCCACAACCAAGAGGGATGTCCCAGGCAGATGCTGCTTTTGTCACCTCAGAGCCAGCAGCAGTGAACAAAGGATGTCCAAGTGCATCAGTCGAGATGCAGCCTGCTGATGTCCTGAGCAGGCACCCACGGAGGGTTACCTTTGGTGACCGGCAAGCAGGGAGCTTGCCAGATTTGGGTGCTGCTGTTATTCTGGGGCAGCCAGAAGATTTGCTCCCGGGCACCGGGATGCAAAGAACCATGCCTGATGGAGGGCTGCGGTCCTTACAGGTTGCCCAGATCATTTTGGATGGGGGTGCCAATCATGGCATGAGGGAGGTGGGGGTTTTGTCCAGGGAAACTGCTGAGGTGCGCCTTAGCAATAACCTGGAGCCTGTGATCTGTGTGGTTGCTGGGGAATTGCCTGCTGTTGCGGCGATTCCTAAGAGCCTGTCATCAGGAATCACAGCAGAATCAACCTCTGTCCCCCTGCATTTGGGACCAACGGTTCCAGTGGCCTCTGCGGAGACCAGACAGGTAAGCCAGACTACTGAGTCGCGACCAGTGACTGACTTACTGTTCCCTTTACCTGTTCCTGTTACCCCTGACTTAGAGACTAAGGGTGGGGGGTTAGAATTAGGGACAGCAGATAGGGATGCGGTGAAAGCTGACCCCAGCTTAGAAGGTATGGGACTGCGGGCGTCCGAGTCCTGGGAAAGCGGGGGGTCAGACCACAGGCTGTGGCACCGCGGGCTCTGGGGTAGGGAGCCAGGTTCTACCGGGTTAGCCAGGGGCTGGACAGGTAGAAGACTGTTAGTGGGACCCAGGGAGGGTCGGCAGCAAGTGTTGCAGGTAGCCTTCCCCAGTCCACTAGTGGGGCATCAGGGGGTCACTCACATGAGAACCCAGCTGTTGCAGCCTTACCTCTGGCCGGAGGCAGCAGGGGCAGTGGCAGACTTTGGCCACCCCTGGGACGCCTGCCAGCCAGAGGGTAAAGCGGGTGATTATGTGCAGATGCTCCTGAACCTGTTACCAGGAATGGGGAACATGTTTCAGGAAGTAGCTCAGGCAGTGCCAGGCCTCTTAGGTAGGATATGGTTTCCTAGGGGGGTCCTAGTTGAGCTAGGGGCCCTGGGAGGTAGGCAGGCAGGGGCAGAAGCCGGGGCTAGGGTAGAGCAGCCTAGGGTCCTGTTCTCAGACAAGCTGGGCAGGGCACATAGTACAGATCAGCCTGTGCTCCCAGGTGATCTGCATCCTCTGCATAAGAATATCTATGGAGTATCAGCAGAGGTGGCAGACAGTGTAGAGAGGAAGGCAAAGGGGGAGTCAGTCTTCAGCCTTCAGAATGGCCTCTGTGAGTTTTTCAGGGTGCCATTCAGGATGAGGAATGCTCTGGCTACCTCCCACCGCCTGGTCAGGAGGTCACCAGAGAGCGTGCAGAGGTATGTGAGGACATACAGGGAGAGGATAGTTGGCTTCAGGCAGATCTGTGGTTTGTCTCCAGGACAGGTAGCAGCAGTGCTAGCCAGGGTTAGGGAGACAGGGAGGACCAAAGTCTATCACATCAATATGCTCAAGGAGGACATAGCTCTGCCAGATCTCCTAGGGGAGGCTAGGCAGGGAGGTACCATAGAGCAGGTTGAGATAGGATCTCAGCTGAGTGTCAGGCAGAGAGCAGATGCCAGGGCTATGCTAGAGCAGTATAGGGCTCTGTTCACGGACAAGCCAGGGAGGACACACATCACTGAGCACCCAGTGCTTACAGGGGATCTGAGACCTCTGCATAAGCACGCTTATAGAGTGTCAGCAGAGGTGAAGGGCAGTATAGAGAGGGAGATGGAGGAGATGCTGGCCCTAGGGGTAATTGTACCATCCCAGAGCCCTTGGGCTTGTCCGGTAGTCCTAGTGCCTAAGAAGGATGGGACCACCCGGTTCTGTGTGGACTACCGGCAGCTCAATGCGGGCATGGTCTCAGATGCCTACCCCATGCCCCGCATGGATGAGTTGCTGGATGAACTCGCGGGGGCAAGGTATCTGACCACCAGGGATCACAGTAAAGGGTACTGGCTGATCCCTTTGACCCAGGAGGCTAGGGAGAAGTCGGCTTTCATCACCCCAAGTGGCCTCTATGAGTTCTTAGTGATGCCATTTGGGATGAGGAATGCACCGGCTACCTTCCAACGCCTGGTCAATCGTTTGCTAGAGGGCATGCAAGGGTTTGCAAGGGCTTATCTGGATGATATTGCTGTGTTCAGTAACTTCTGGGAATCACACTTACTTCATGTAGCTGCGGTGCTAGCCAGGAATAGGGAGGCAGGTCTCACCTTAAAACCCACCAAGTGCTTAGTAGGGATGGCTGAAGTCTTATACCTAGGGCATAGTGTGGGTGGAGGGCTCCTCAAGCCAGAACCAGTTAGGGTAGAGGCAGTAGTGCAGTGGCCCACTCCCAAAACCAAGAAGCAGGGCATGGCGTTTCTAGGCACTGCAGGCTACTATAGGAAGTCTGTTCCCCAGTATAGTGCCATTGCCAAACCCCTGACTGACTTGACCCAGAAGCGACAGTCTGTGCTGGTAGTCTGGTCTCCTGCCTGTGAAGATGCATTTCAGGCTTTGAAGACTGCCCTAGCCGGCGCTCCTATACTGGCCACTCCAGATTATTCCAAAAAGTTTCTGGAGCAGACTGATGCCTCAGACTTTGGCATTGGTGCTGTGCTCAGCCAGGTGGGGGAGGAGGTCAGGGAACCTCCAATTATGTTTCTGGGCCGCAAGCGGCTGCCCAGAGAAGGGGCATATGCCACTATTGAGAAGGAGTGTCTGGCCATAGTATGGGCGCTAAAAAAGCTACAGCCCTCTCGGTATGGCAGACACTTCACTGTTATCATTGACCATAACCCCCTAAGTTGGTTGCAGAGGGTGTCGGGAGAGAATGCCAAGCTCTTGCGCTGGAGCCTGGCCTTGCAAGAATGTGACTTCACCATTCAGCACAAGAAAGGCAGTGAGCATGGGAACGCTGATGGCCTCTCCCGGCAGGACAATCCCCAAGACCTAATGACGTCAAAAACCCTCAGGTCAGCCCAACCACCAGAGGAGGTGGCCAGGGCAAACCTTGGGCTTTGAGTGGGGGAGATGTGGCGAAAATGGGGGTAATCAGCGCATTAATAAAGGCAGTGGGCTCAGCTGGTTACCCCTATTTCGCGTTGGGGATGAAGGGGTTAATTCTATATGCATGGCTGTCCCCATTTTGCAGGCTAATCTCTACCTGCAGTGAAGTGCCTTTCTGTTACTGTTTTAAAATGTACCGGCAGGATGCTATTTTTTTGTCTGCCTGCCTTTGTGAAGCAGTAGGAACAAATGTTATGCATACAGGAGCCCCCTGTTGGGATGAAAGACCCCAGATTCGTAAAGTGTCACTTAATCAGGATGTTTCTGAGTAGCAGATCCTGTTACTCATCCTGGATATTTCACACCTCGG
This sequence comes from Ascaphus truei, assembly GCF_040206685.1. Taxonomy (NCBI): domain Eukaryota; kingdom Metazoa; phylum Chordata; class Amphibia; order Anura; family Ascaphidae; genus Ascaphus; species Ascaphus truei. Next base: position 166,958 of record NW_027456740.1, on the reverse strand, counting down.
GACCCAAACTTCAGACATTGCGTCCCCAGAAATGAGTGGGCCCTTTTTACTTAGCAGTGCTACCAAGCTGCTCACTGAGCATGCTCAGAGTTACCTGAGCTGGCTGTAGGATTTGCCCCTGTGACATGGCAGGTTCTGATAGGATCAAGATAATTCGTTGCCAATGGGATGAGGCTAATGTAAACCCCACAGGCCCTTATCCTTAAAAAGGCCTGTACCCCTCTTTCCTGTGTTGTTGCTGTAACCTGATTTCTTCAAGTGGATAAGACCTAAGTACAGTGGCTACGATTCCAGAACGCAAGGGGTTAAAAACATCGCAACAAGGAAACTTGCCCTGCTTCAGGATTTCGTTAGCCCTGGGTATCCAGCAAATCCCAGAGAACCAGAAAGGACTTTGCACATTCACAGAAGGATTGGACTGGGGCTATGTATTTGGCAATTTGCAAATGGACTACATTTTAAAGGACAATCTTCTGCTGCTTTGGCACCTTTCTGGACATTATCCTCTGTTTCTCTACCCGTGAGTGTAATTATTAAGTTATTCTGCAGTTGTCGTGTGTTTGCCTATCAAGGGAATAAATCTCAGTTTATTTTGCTCAACCTGTTCTGCTCAATCAGGACCCACAAAATATAAATGTGTTATTAAGCGCGTCCCCGTGACACATATACAGTGCATAAAATATATTTATATATATACCCTTATACACCATTTTAATAAAAAATATCACAAAATTCTTCTAAGTCCCTCGGGAAGAGTGAAAGACGCGCACGTTCATTTTCAGAGCTCCTAGACCTTCCTATAAGAAGTTAGCCAAAAAGTAGCTTCGAAAAACGCTTAGGTTAAGTTTCAGAGTTGCTTCTAATGTACCAAAGCTGGACTTAGACATAATTTCACTCTAACAACATTATGGCTGGTTGGAGACAGTCCGAACCACAAGTACCGGGTCCATGGTTCTGGCCGTATACTGGGGGGACGGGGACGACTCCCATTAACCCCTGACTATACCGGGGATACGCTTATCACAATGCCTTTCTGGTCTGTGCTGAAGCAGGGCATTCTGGCAGCCAAGTGGCTTGACCTTTATTATTGAGCCTGGTTACCCCCTCTCGGAACCACAGACTTAGAAATCGCCAGCTCATATACAGTGCATAAAATATATTTATATATATACCCTTATAAACCATTTTAATAAAAAATATCACAAAATTCTTCTAAGTCCCTCGGGAAGAGTGAAAGACGCGCACGTTCATTTTCAGATCTCCTAGACCTTCCTATAAGAAGTTAGCCAAAAAGTAGCTTCGAAAAACGCTTAGGTTAAGTTTTAGAGTTGCTTCTAATGTACCAAAGCTGGACTTAGACATAATTTCACTCTCACAACATTATGGCTGGTTGGAGAGAGTCCGAACCACAAGTACCGGGTCCATGGTTCTGGCCGTATACTGGGGGGACGGGGACGACTCCCATTAACCCCTGACTATACCGGGGATATGCTTATCACAATGCCTTTCTGGTCTGTGCTGAAGCAGGGCATTCTGGCAGCCAAGTGGCTTGACCTTTATTAGTGAGCCTGGTTACCCCCTCTCGGAACCACAGACTTAGAAATCGCCAGCTCATATACAGTGCATAAAATATATTTATATATATACCCTTATACTGTACACCATTTTAATAAAAAATATCACAAAATTCTTCTAAGTCCCTCGGGAAGAGTGAAAGACGCGCACGTTCATTTTCAGAGCTCCTAGACCTTCCTATAAGAAGTTAGCCAAAAAGTAGCTTCGAAAAACGCTTAGGTTAAGTTTCAGAGTTGCTTCTAATGTACCAAAGCTGGACTTAGACATAATTTCACTCTCACAACATTATGGCTGGTTGGAGACAGTCCGAACCACAAGTACCGGGTCCATGGTTCTGGCCGTATACTGGGGGGACGGGGGGGACTCCCATTAACCCCTGACTATACCGGGGATACGCTTATCACAATGCCTTTCTGGTCTGTGCTGAAGCAGGGCATTCTGGCAGCCAAGTGGCTTGACCTTTATTAGTGAGCCTGGTTACCCCCTCTCGGAACCACAGACTTAGAAATCGCCAGCTCATATACAGTGCATAAAATATATTTATATATATACCCTTATACACCATTTTAATAAAAAATATCACAAAATTCTTCTAAGTCCCTCGGGAAGAGTGAAAGACGCGCACGTTCATTTTTAGATCTCCTAGACCTTCCTATAAGAAGTTAGCCAAAAAGTAGCTTCGAAAAACGCTTAGGTTAAGTTTCAGAGTTGCTTCTAATGTACCAAAGCTGGACTTAGACATAATTTCACTCTCACAACATTATGGCTGGTTGGAGAGAGTCCGAACAACAAGTACCGGGTCCATGGTTCTGGCCGTATACTGGGGGGACGGGGACGACTCCCATTAACCCCTGACTATACCGGGGATACGCTTATCACAATGCCTTTCTGGTCTGTGCTGAAGCAGGGCATTCTGGCAGCCAAGTGGCTTGACCTTTATTAGTGAGCCTGGTTACCCCCTCTCGGGACCACAGACTTAGAAATCGCCAGCTCATATACAGTGCATAAAATATATTAATATATATACCCTTATACTGTACACCATTTTAATAAAAAATATCACAAAATTCTTCTAAGTCCCTCGGGAAGAGTGAAAGACGCGCACGTTCATTTTCAGAGCTCCTAGACCTTCCTATAAGAAGTTAGCCAAAAAGTAGCTTCGAAAAACGCTTAGGTTAAGTTTCAGAGTTGCTTCTAATGTACCAAAGCTGGACTTAGACATAATTTCACTCTCACAACATTATGGCTGGTTGGAGAGAGTCCGAACCACAAGTACCGGGTCCATGGTTCTGGCCGTATACTGGGGGGACGGGGACGACTCCCATTAACCCCTGACTATACCGGGGATACGCTTATCACAATGCCTTTCTGGTCTGTGCTGAAGCAGGGCATTCTGGCAGCCAAGTGGCTTGACCTTTATTAGTGAGCCTGGTTACCCCCTCTCGGAACCACAGACTTAGAAATCGCCAGCTCATATACAGTGCATAAAATATATTAATATATATACCCTTATACTGTACACCATTTTAATAAAAAATATCACAAAATTCTTCTAAGTCCCTCGGGAAGAGTGAAAGACGCGCACGTTCATTTTTTGAGAGCTCCAAGACCTTCCTATAAGAAGTTAGCCAAAAAGTAGCTTCGAAAAACGCTTAGGTTAAGTTTCAGAGTTGCTTCTAATGTACCAAAGCTGGACTTAGACATAATTTCACTCTCACAACATTATGGCTGGTTGGAGACAGTCCGAACCACAAGTACCGGGTCCATGGTTCTGGGCGTATACTGGGGGGACGGGGACGACTCCAATTAACCCCTGACTATACCGGGGATACGCTTATCACAATACCTTTCTGGTCTGTGCTGAAGCAGGGCATTCTGGCAGCCAAGTGGCTTGACCTTTATTATTGAGCCTGGTTACCCCCTCTCGGAACCACAGACTTAGAAATCGCCAGCTCATATACAGTGCATAAAATATATTTATATATATACCCTTATAAACCATTTTAATAAAAAATATCACAAAATTATTCTAAGTCCCTCGGGAAGAGTGAAAGACGCGCACGTTCATTTTCAGGTCTCCTAGACCTTCTTTTTAAGAAGTTAGCCAAAAAGTAGCTTCGAAAAACGCTTAGGTTAAGTTTCAGAGTTGCTTCTAATGTACCAAAGCTGGACTTAGACATAATTTCACTCTCACAACATTATGGCTGGTTGGAGAGAGTCCGAACCACAAGTACCGGGTCCATGGTTCTGGCCGTATACTGGGGGGACGGGGACGACTCCCATTAACCCCTGACTATACCGGGGATACGCTTATCACAATGCCTTTCTGGTCTGTGCTGAAGCAGGGCATTCTGGCAGCCAAGTGGCTTGACCTTTATTAGTGAGCCTGGTTACCCCCTCTCGGAACCACAGACTTAGAAATCGCCAGCTCATATACAGTGCATAAAATATATTTATATATATACCCTTATACACCATTTTAATAAAAAATATCACAAAATTCTTCTAAGTCCCTCGGGAAGAGTGAAAGACGCGCACGTTCATTTTCAGATCTCCTAGACCTTCCTATAAGAAGTTAGCCAAAAAGTAGCTTCGAAAAACGCTTAGGTTAAGTTTCAGAGTTGCCTCTAATGTACCAAAGCTGGAGTTAGACATAATTTCACTCTCACAACATTATGGCTGGTTGGAGAGAGTCCGAACCACAAGTACCGGGTCCATGGTTCTGGCCGTATACTGGGGGTCGGGGACGACTCCCATTAACCCCTGACTATACCGGGGATACGCTTATCACAATGCCTTTCTGGTCTGTTCTGAAGCAGGGCATTCTGGCAGCCAAGTGGCTTGACCTTTATTAGTGAGCCTGGTTACCCCCTCTCGGAACCACAGACTTAGAAATCGCCAGCTCATATACAGTGCATAAAATATATTTATATATATACCCTTATACACCATTTTAATAAAAAATATCACAAAATTCTTCTAAGTCCCTCGGGAAGAGTGAAAGACGCGCACGTTCATTTTCAGATCTCCTAGACCTTCCTATAAGAAGTTAGCCAAAAAGTAGCTTCCAAAAACGCTTAGGTTAAGTTTCAGAGTTGCTTCTAATGTACCAAAGCTGGACTTAGACATAATTTCACTCTCACAACATTATGGCTGGTTGGAGAGAGTCCGAACCACAAGTACCGGGTCCATGGTTCTGGCCGTATACTGGGGGGACGGGGACGACTCCCATTAACCCCTGACTATACCGGGGATACGCTTATCACAATGCCTTTCTGGTCTGTGCTGAAGCAGGGCATTCTGGCAGCCAAGTGGCTTGACCTTTATTAGTGAGCCTGGTTACCCCCTCTCGGAACCACAGACTTAGAAATCGCCAGCTCATATACAGTGCATAAAATATATTAATATATATACCCTTATACTGTACACCATTTTAATAAAAAATATCACAAAATTCTTCTAAGTCCCTCGGGAAGAGTGAAAGACGCGCACGTTCATTTTTTGAGAGCTCCAAGACCTTCCTATAAGAAGTTAGCCAAAAAGTAGCTTCGAAAAACGCTTAGGTTAAGTTTCAGAGTTGCTTCTAATGTACCAAAGCTGGACTTAGACATAATTTCACTCTCACAACATTATGGCTGGTTGGAGACAGTCCGAACCACAAGTACCGGGTCCATGGTTCTGGGCGTATACTGGGGGGACGGGGACGACTCCAATTAACCCCTGACTATACCGGGGATACGCTTATCACAATACCTTTCTGGTCTGTGCTGAAGCAGGGCATTCTGGCAGCCAAGTGGCTTGACCTTTATTATTGAGCCTGGTTACCCCCTCTCGGAACCACAGACTTAGAAATCGCCAGCTCATATACAGTGCATAAAATATATTTATATATATACCCTTATAAACCATTTTAATAAAAAATATCACAAAATTCTTCTAAGTCCCTCGGGAAGAGTGAAAGACGCGCACGTTCATTTTCAGGTCTCCTAGACCTTCTTTTTAAGAAGTTAGCCAAAAAGTAGCTTCGAAAAACGCTTAGGTTAAGTTTCAGAGTTGCTTCTAATGTACCAAAGCTGGACTTAGACATAATTTCACTCTCACAACATTATGGCTGGTTGGAGAGAGTCCGAACCACAAGTACCGGGTCCATGGTTCTGGCCGTATACTGGGGGGACGGGGACGACTCCCATTAACCCCTGACTATACCGGGGATACGCTTATCACAATGCCTTTCTGGTCTGTGCTGAAGCAGGGCATTCTGGCAGCCAAGTGGCTTGACCTTTATTAGTGAGCCTGGTTACCCCCTCTCGGAACCACAGACTTAGAAATCGCCAGCTCATATACAGTGCATAAAATATATTTATATATATACCCTTATACTGTACACCATTTTAATAAAAAATATCACAAAATTCTTCTAAGTCCCTCGGGAAGAGTGAAAGACGCGCACGTTCATTTTCAGTGCTCCTAGACCTTCCTATAAGAAGTTAGCCAAAAAGTAGCTTCGAAAAACGCTTAGGTTAAGTTTCAGAGTTGCTTCTAATGTACCAAAGCTGGACTTAGACATAATTTCACTCTCACAACATTATGGCTGGTTGGAGACAGTCCGAACCACAAGTACCGGGTCCATGGTTCTGGCCGTATACTGGGGGGACGGGGACGACTCCCATTAACCCCTGACTATACCGGGGATACGCTTATCACAATGCCTTTCTGGTCTGTGCTGAAGCAGGGCATTCTGGCAGCCAAGTGGCTTGACCTTTATTAGTGAGCCTGGTTACCCCCTCTCGGAACCACAGACTTAGAAATCGCCAGCTCATATACAGTGCATAAAATATATTTATATATATACCCTTATACACCATTTTAATAAAAAATATCACAAAATTCTTCTAAGTCCCTCGGGAAGAGTGAAAGACGCGCACGTTCATTTTCAGATCTCCTAGACCTTCCTATAAGAAGTTAGCCAAAAAGTAGCTTCGAAAAACGCTTAGGTTAAGTTTCAGAGTTGCCTCTAATGTACCAAAGCTGGAGTTAGACATAATTTCACTCTCACAACATTATGGCTGGTTGGAGAGAGTCCGAACCACAAGTACCGGGTCCATGGTTCTGGCCGTATACTGGGGGTCGGGGACGACTCCCATTAACCCCTGACTATACCGGGGATACGCTTATCACAATGCCTTTCTGGTCTGTGCTGAAGCAGGGCATTCTGGCAGCCAAGTGGCTTGACCTTTATTAGTGAGCCTGGTTACCCCCTCTCGGAACCACAGACTTAGAAATCGCCAGCTCATATACAGTGCATAAAATATATTTATATATATACCCTTATACACCATTTTAATAAAAAATATCACAAAATTCTTCTAAGTCCCTCGGGAAGAGTGAAAGACGCGCACGTTCATTTTCAGAGCTCCTAGACCTTCCTATAAGAAGTTAGCCAAAAAGTAGCTTCGAAAAACGCTTAGGTTAAGTTTCAGAGTTGCTTCTAATGTACCAAAGCTGGACTTAGACATAATTTCACTCTAACAACATTATGGCTGGTTGGAGACAGTCCGAACCACAAGTACCGGGTCCATGGTTCTGGCCGTATACTGGGGGACGGGGACGACTCCCATTAACCCCTGACTATACCGGGGATACGCTTATCACAATGCCTTTCTGGTCTGTGCTGAAGCAGGGCATTCTGGCAGCCAAGTGGCTTGACTTTTATTATTGAGCCTGGTTACCCCCTCTCGGAACCACAGACTTAGAAATCGCCAGCTCATATACAGTGCATAAAATATATTTATATATATACCCTTATAAACCATTTTAATAAAAAATATCACAAAATTCTTCTAAGTCCCTCGGGAAGAGTGAAAGACGCGCACGTTCATTTTCAGAGCTCCTAGACCTTCCTATAAGAAGTTAGCCAAAAAGTAGCTTCGAAAAACGCTTAGGTTAAGTTTCAGAGTTGCTTCTAATGTACCAAAGCTGGACTTAGACATAATTTCACTCTCACAACATTATGGCTGGTTGGAGACAGTCCGAACCACAAGTACCGGGTCCATGGTTCTGGCCGTATACTGGGGGACGGGGACGACTCCCATTAACCCCTGACTATACCGGGGATACGCTTATCACAATGCCTTTCTGGTCTGTGCTGAAGCAGGGCATTCTGGCAGCCAAGTGGCTTGACTTTTATTATTGAGCCTGGTTACCCCCTCTCGGAACCACAGACTTAGAAATCGCCAGCTCATATACAGTGCATAAAATATATTTATATATATACCCTTATAAACCATTTTAATAAAAAATATCACAAAATTCTTCTAAGTCCCTCGGGAAGAGTGAAAGACGCGCACGTTCATTTTCAGAGCTCCTAGACCTTCCTATAAGAAGTTAGCCAAAAAGTAGCTTCGAAAAACGCTTAGGTTAAGTTTCAGAGTTGCTTCTAATGTACCAAAGCTGGACTTAGACATAATTTCACTCTCACAACATTATGGCTGGTTGGAGACAGTCCGAACCACAAGTACCGGGTCCATGGTTCTGGCCGTATACTGGGGGGACGGGGGGGACTCCCATTAACCCCTGACTATACCGGGGATACGCTTATCACAATGCCTTTCTGGTCTGTGCTGAAGCAGGGCATTCTGGCAGCCAAGTGGCTTGACCTTTATTAGTGAGCCTGGTTACCCCCTCTCGGAACCACAGACTTAGAAATCGCCAGCTCATATACAGTGCATAAAATATATTTATATATATACCCTTATACACCATTTTAATAAAAAATATCACAAAATTCTTCTAAGTCCCTCGGGAAGAGTGAAAGACGCGCACGTTCATTTTTAGATCTCCTAGACCTTCCTAAAAGAAGTTAGCCAAAAAGTAGCTTCGAAAAACGCTTAGGTTAAGTTTCAGAGTTGCTTCTAATGTACCAAAGCTGGACTTAGACATAATTTCACTCTCACAACATTATGGCTGGTTGGAGAGAGTCCGAACCACAAGTACCGGGTCCATGGTTCTGGCCGTATACTGGGGGGACGGGGACGACTCCCATTAACCCCTGACTATACCGGGGATACGCTTATCACAATGCCTTTCTGGTCAGTGCTGAAGCAGGGCATTCTGGCAGCCAAGTGGCTTGACCTTTATTAGTGAGCCTGGTTACCCCCTCTCGGGACCACAGACTTAGAAATCGCCAGCTCATATACAGTGCATAAAATATATTAATATATATACCCTTATACTGTACACCATTTTAATAAAAAATATCACAAAATTCTTCTAAGTCCCTCGGGAAGAGTGAAAGACGCGCACGTTCATTTTCAGAGCTCCTAGACCTTCCTATAAGAAGTTAGCCAAAAAGTAGCTTCGAAAAACGCTTAGGTTAAGTTTCAGAGTAGCTTCTAATGTACCAAAGCTGGACTTAGACATAATTTCGCTCTCACAACATTATGGCTGGTTGGAGACAGTCCGAACCACAAGTACCGGGTCCATGGTTCTGGCCGTATACTGGGGGGACGGGGACGACTCCCATTAACCCCTGACTATACCGGGGATACGCTTATCACAATGCCTTTCTGGTCTGTGCTGAAGCAGGGCATTCTGGCAGCCAAGTGGCTTGACCTTTATTATTGAGCCTGGTTACCCCCTCTCGGAACCACAGACTTAGAAATCGCCAGCTCATATACAGTGCATAAAATATATTTATATATATACCCTTATAAACCATTTTAATAAAAAATATCACAAAATTCTTCTAAGTCCCTCGGGAAGAGTGAAAGACGCGCACGTTCATTTTCAGATCTCCTAGACCTTCCTATAAGAAGTTAGCCAAAAAGTAGCTTCGAAAAACGCTTAGGTTAAGTTTCAGAGTTGCTTCTAATGTACCAAAGCTGGACTTAGACATAATTTCACTCTCACAACATTATGGCTGGTTGGAGACAGTCCGAACCACAAGTACCGGGTCCATGGTTCTGGCCGTATACTGGGGGGACGGGGACGACTCCCATTAACCCCTGACTATACCGGGGATACGCTTATCACAATGCCTTTCTGGTCTGTGCTGAAGCAGGGCATTCTGGCAGCCAAGTGGCTTGACCTTTATTAGTGAGCCTGGTTACCCCCTCTCGGAACCACAGACTTAGAAATCGCCAGCTCATATACAGTGCATAAAATATATTAATATATATACCCTTATACTGTACACCATTTTAATAAAAAATATCACAAAATTCTTCTAAGTCCCTCGGGAAGAGTGAAAGACGCGCACGTTCATTTTTTGAGAGCTCCAAGACCTTCCTATAAGAAGTTAGCCAAAAAGTAGCTTCGAAAAACGCTTAGGTTAAGTTTCAGAGTTGCTTCTAATGTACCAAAGCTGGACTTAGACATAATTTCACTCTCACAACATTATGGCTGGTTGGAGACAGTCCGAACCACAAGTACCGGGTCCATGGTTCTGGGCGTATACTGGGGGGACAGGGACGACTCCAATTAACCCCTGACTATACCGGGGATACGCTTATCACAATGCCTTTCTGGTCTGTGCTGAAGCAGGGCATTCTGGCAGCCAAGTGGCTTGACCTTTATTATTGAGCCTGGTTACCCCCTCTCGGAACCACAGACTTAGAAATCGCCAGCCCATATACAGTGCATAAAATATATTTATATATATACCCTTATAAACCATTTTAATAAAAAATATCACAAAATTCTTCTAAGTCCCTCGGGAAGAGTGAAAGACGCGCACGTTCATTTTCAGATCTCCTAGACCTTCCTATAAGAAGTTAGCCAAAAAGTAGCTTCGAAAAACGCTTAGGTTAAGTTTCAGAGTTGCTTCTAATGTACCAAAGCTGGACTTAGACATAATTTCACTCTCACAACATTATGGCTGGTTGGAGACAGTCCGAACCACAAGTACCGGGTCCATGGTTCTGGCCGTATACTGGGGGGACGGGGACGACTCCCATTAACCCCTGACTATACCGGGGATACGCTTATCACAATGCCTTTCTGGTCTGTGCTGAAGCAGGGCATTCTGGCAGCCAAGTGGCTTGACCTTTATTAGTGAGCCTGGTTACCCCCTCTCGGAACCACAGACTTAGAAATCGCCAGCTCATATACAGTGCATAAAATATATTTATATACTGTATATACCCTTATACTGTACACCATTTTAATAAAAAATATCACAAAATTCTTCTAAGTCCCTCGGGAAGAGTGAAAGACGCGCACGTTCATTTTCAGAGCTCCTAGACCTTCCTATAAGAAGTTAGCCAAAAAGTAGCTTCGAAAAACGCTTAGGTTAAGTTTCAGAGTTGCTTCTAATGTACCAAAGCTGGACTTAGACATAATTTCACTCTCACAACATTATGGCTGGTTGGAGACAGTCCGAACCACAAGTACCGGGTCCATGGTTCTGGGCGTATACTGGGGGGACAGGGACGACTCCAATTAACCCCTGACTATACCGGGGATACGCTTATCACAATGCCTTTCTGGTCTGTGCTGAAGCAGGGCATTCTGGCAGCCAAGTGGCTTGACCTTTATTATTGAGCCTGGTTACCCCCTCTCGGAACCACAGACTTAGAAATCGCCAGCCCATATACAGTGCATAAAATATATTTATATATATACCCTTATAAACCATTTTAATAAAAAATATCACAAAATTCTTCTAAGTCCCTCGGGAAGAGTGAAAGACGCGCACGTTCATTTTCAGATCTCCTAGACCTTCCTATAAGAAGTTAGCCAAAAAGTAGCTTCGAAAAACGCTTAGGTTAAGTTTCAGAGTTGCTTCTAATGTACCAAAGCTGGACTTAGACATAATTTCACTCTCACAACATTATGGCTGGTTGGAGACAGTCCGAACCACAAGTACCGGGTCCATGGTTCTGGCCGTATACTGGGGGGACGGGGACGACTCCCATTAACCCCTGACTATACCGGGGATACGCTTATCACAATGCCTTTCTGGTCTGTGCTGAAGCAGGGCATTCTGGCAGCCAAGTGGCTTGACCTTTATTAGTGAGCCTGGTTACCCCCTCTCGGAACCACAGACTTAGAAATCGCCAGCTCATATACAGTGCATAAAATATATTTATATACTGTATATACCCTTATACTGTACACCATTTTAATAAAAAATATCACAAAATTCTTCTAAGTCCCTCGGGAAGAGTGAAAGACGCGCACGTTCATTTTCAGAGCTCCTAGACCTTCCTATAAGAAGTTAGCCAAAAAGTAGCTTCGAAAAACGCTTAGGTTAAGTTTCAGAGTTGCTTCTAATGTACCAAAGCTGGACTTGGACATAATTTCACTCTCACAACATTATGGCTGGTTGGAGACAGTCCGAACCACAAGTACCGGGTCCATGGTTCTGGCCGTATACTGGGGGGACGGGGGGGACTCCCATTAACCCCTGACTATACCGGGGATACGCTTATAACAATGCCTTTCTGGTCTGTGCTGAAGCAGGGCATTCTGGCAGCCAAGTGGCTTGACCTTTATTAGTGAGCCTGGTTACCCCCTCTCGGAACCACAGACTTAGAAATCGCCAGCTCATATACAGTGCATAAAATATATTTATATATATACCCTTATACACCATTTTAATAAAAAATATCACAAAATTCTTCTAACTCCCTCGGGAAGAGTGAAAGACGCGCACGTTCATTTTTAGATCTCCTAGACCTTCCTATAAGAAGTTAGCCAAAAAGTAGCTTCGAAAAACGCTTAGGTTAAGTTTCAGAGTTGCTTCTAATGTACCAAAGCTGGACTTAGACATAATTTCACTCTCACAACATTATGGCTGGTTGGAGAGAGTCCGAACCACAAGTACCGGGTCCATGGTTCTGGCCGTATACTGGGGGGACGGGGACGACTCCCATTAACCCCTGACTATACCGGGGATACGCTTATCACAATGCCTTTCTGGTCTGTGCTGAAGCAGGGCATTCTGGCAGCCAAGTGGCTTGACCTTTATTAGTGAGCCTGGTTACCCCCTCTCGGGACCACAGACTTAGAAATCGCCAGCTCATATACAGTGCATAAAATATATAAATATATATACCCTTATACTGTACACCATTTTAATAAAAAATATCACAAAATTCTTCTAAGTCCCTCGGGAAGAGTGAAAGACGCGCACGTTCATTTTCAGAGCTCCTAGACCTTCCTATAGGAAGTTAGCCAAAAAGTAGCTTCGAAAAACGCTTAGGTTAAGTTTCAGAGTTGCTTCTAATGTACCAAAGCTGGACTTAGACATAATTTCGCTCTCACAACATTATGGCTGGTTGGAGACAGTCCGAACCACAAGTACCGGGTCCATGGTTCTGGCCGTATACTGGGGGGACGGGGACGACTCCCATTAACCCCTGACTATACCGGGGATACGCTTATCACAATGCCTTTCTGGTCTGTGCTGAAGCAGGGCATTCTGGAAGCCAAGTGGCTTGACCTTTATTATTGAGCCTGGTTACCCCCTCTCGGAACCACAGACTTAGAAATCGCCAGCTCATATACAGTGCATAAAATATATTTATATATATACCCTTATAAACCATTTTAATAAAAAATATCACAAAATTCTTCTAAGTCCCTCGGGTAGAGTGAAAGACGCGCACGTTCATTTTCAGATCTCCTAGACCTTCCTATAAGAAGTTAGCCAAAAAGTAGCTTCGAAAAACGCTTAGGTTAAGTTTCAGAGTTGCTTCTAATGTACCAAAGCTGGACTTAGACATAATTTCACTCTCACAACATTATGGCTGGTTGGAGAGAGTCCGAACCACAAGTACCGGGTCCATGGTTCTGGCCGTATACTGGGGGGACGGGGACGACTCCCATTAACCCCTGACTATACCGGGGATACGCTTATCACAATGCCTTTCTGGTCTGTGCTGAAGCAGGGCATTCTGGCAGCCAAGTGGCTTGACCTTTATTAGTGAGCCTGGTTACCCCCTCTCGGAACCACAGACTTAGAAATCGCCAGCTCATATACAGTGCATAAAATATATTAATATATATACCCTTATACTGTACACCATTTTAATAAAAAATATCACAAAATTCTTCTAAGTCCCTCGGGAAGAGTGAAAGACGCGCACGTTCATTTTTTGAGAGCTCCAAGACCTTCCTATAAGAAGTTAGCCAAAAAGTAGCTTCGAAAAACGCTTAGGTTAAGTTTCAGAGTTGCTTCTAATGTACCAAAGCTGGACTTAGACATAATTTCACTCTCACAACATTATGGCTGGTTGGAGACAGTCCGAACCACAAGTACCGAGTCCATGGTTCTGGGCGTATACTGGGGGGACGGGGACGACTCCAATTAACCCCTGACTATACCGGGGATACGCTTATCACAATGCCTTTCTGGTCTGTGCTGAAGCAGGGCATTCTGGCAGCCAAGTGGCTTGACCTTTATTAGTGAGCCTGGTTACCCCCTCTCGGAACCACAGACTTAGAAATCGCCAGCTCATATACAGTGCATAAAATATATTAATATATATACCCTTATACTGTACACCATTTTAATAAAAAATATCACAAAATTCTTCTAAGTCCCTCGGGAAGAGTGAAAGACGCGCACGTTCATTTTTTGAGAGCTCCAAGACCTTCCTATAAGAAGTTAGCCAAAAAGTAGCTTCGAAAAACGCTTAGGTTAAGTTTCAGAGTTGCTTCTAATGTACCAAAGCTGGACTTAGACATAATTTCACTCTCACAACATTATGGCTGGTTGGAGACAGTCCGAACCACAAGTACCGAGTCCATGGTTCTGGGCGTATACTGGGGGGACGGGGACGACTCCAATTAACCCCTGACTATACCGGGGATACGCTTATCACAATGCCTTTCTGGTCTGTGCTGAAGCAGGGCATTCTGGCAGCCAAGTGGCTTGACCTTTATTATTGAGCCTGGTTACCCCTTCTCGGAACCAAAGACTTAGAAATCGCCAGCTCATATACAGTGCATAAAATATATTTATATATATACCCTTATAAACCATTTTAATAAAAAATATCACAAAATTCTTCTAAGTCCCTCGGGAAGAGTGAAAGACGCGCACGTTCATTTTCAGATCTCCTAGACCTTCCTATAAGAAGTTAGCCAAAAAGTAGCTTCGAAAAACGCTTAGGTTAAGTTTCAGAGTTGCTTCTAATGTACCAAAGCTGGACTTAGACATAATTTCACTCTCACAACATTATGGCTGGTTGGAGAGAGTCCGAACCACAAGTACCGGGTCCATGGTTCTGGCCGTATACTGGGGGGACGGGGACGACTCCCATTAACCCCTGACTATACCGGGGATACGCTTATCACAATGCCTTTCTGGTCTGTGCTGAAGCAGGGCATTCTGGCAGCCAAGTGGCTTGACCTTTATTAGTGAGCCTGGTTACCCCCTCTCGGAACCACAGACTTAGAAATCGCCAGCTCATATACAGTGCATAAAATATATTTATATATATACCCTTATACTGTACACCATTTTAATAAAAAATATCACAAAATTCTTCTAAGTCCCTCGGGAAGAGTGAAAGACGCGCACGTTCATTTTCAGTGCTCCTAGACCTTCCTATAAGAAGTTAGCCAAAAAGTAGCTTCGAAAAACGCTTAGGTTAAGTTTCAGAGTTGCTTCTAATGTACCAAAGCTGGACTTAGACATAATTTCACTCTCACAACATTATGGCTGGTTGGAGACAGTCCGAACCACAAGTACCGGGTCCATGGTTCTGGTCGTATACTGGGGGGACGGGGACGACTCCCATTAACCCCTGACTATACCGGGGATACGCTTATCACAATGCCTTTCTGGTCTGTGCTGAAGCAGGGCATTCTGGCAGCCAAGTGGCTTGACCTTTATTAGTGAGCCTGGTTACCCCCTCTCGGAACCACAGACTTAGAAATCGCCAGCTCATATACAGTGCATAAAATATATTTATATATATACCCTTATACACCATTTTAATAAAAAATATCACAAAATTCTTCTAAGTCCCTCGGGAAGAGTGAAAGACGCGCACGTTCATTTTCAGATCTCCTAGACCTTCCTATAAGAAGTTAGCCAAAAAGTAGCTTCGAAAAACGCTTAGGTTAAGTTTCAGAGTTGCCTCTAATGTACCAAAGCTGGACGTAGACATAATTTCACTCTCACAACATTATGGCTGGTTGGAGAGAGTCCGAACCACAAGTACCGGGTCCATGGTTCTGGCCGTATACTGGGGGGACGGGGACGACTCCCATTAACCCCTGACTATACCGGGGATACGCTTATCACAATGCCTTTCTGGTCTGTGCTGAAGCAGGGCATTCTGGCAGCCAAGTGGCTTGACCTTTATTAGTGAGCCTGGTTACCCCCTCTCGGAACCACAGACTTAGAAATCGCCAGCTCATATACAGTGCATAAAATATATTTATATATATACCCTTATACTGTACACCATTTTAATAAAAAATATCACAAAATTCTTCTAAGTCCCTCGGGAAGAGTGAAAGACGCGCACGTTCATTTTCAGTGCTCCTAGACCTTCCTATAAGAAGTTAGCCAAAAAGTAGCTTCGAAAAACGCTTAGGTTAAGTTTCAGAGTTGCTTCTAATGTACCAAAGCTGGACTTAGACATAATTTCACTCTCACAACATTATGGCTGGTTGGAGACAGTTCGAACCACAAGTACCGGGTCCATGGTTCTGGCCGTATACTGGGGGGACGGGGACGACTCCCATTAACCCCTGACTATACCGGGGATACGCTTATCACAATGCCTTTCTGGTCTGTGCTGAAGCAGGGCATTCTGGCAGCCAAGTGGCTTGACCTTTATTAGTGAGCCTGGTTACCCCCTCTCGGAACCACAGACTTAGAAATCGCCAGCTCATATACAGTGCATAAAATATATTTATATATATACCCTTATACACCATTTTAATAAAAAATATCACAAAATTCTTCTAAGTCCCTCGGGAAGAGTGAAAGACGCGCACGTTCATTTTCAGATCTCCTAGACCTTCCTATAAGAAGTTAGCCAAAAAGTAGCTTCGAAAAACGCTTAGGTTAAGTTTCAGAGTTGCCTCTAATGTACCAAAGCTGGAGTTAGACATAATTTCACTCTCACAACATTATGGCTGGTTGGAGAGAGTCCGAACCACAAGTACCGGGTCCATGGTTCTGGCCGTATACTGGGGGTCGGGGACGACTCCCATTAACCCCTGACTATACCGGGGATACGCTTATCACAATGCCCTTCTGGTCTGTGCTGAAGCAGGGCATTCTGGCAGCCAAGTGGCTTGACCTTTATTAGTGAGCCTGGTTACCCCCTCTCGGAACCACAGACTTAGAAATCGCCAGCTCATATACAGTGCATAAAATATATTTATATATATACCCTTATACTGTACACCATTTTAATAAAAAATATCACAAAATTCTTCTAAGTCCCTCGGGAAGAGTGAAAGACGCGCACGTTCATTTTCAGTGCTCCTAGACCTTCCTATAAGAAGTTAGCCAAAAAGTAGCTTCGAAAAACGCTTAGGTTAAGTTTCAGAGTTGCTTCTAATGTACCAAAGCTGGACTTAGACATAATTTCACTCTCACAACATTATGGCTGGTTGGAGACAGTCCGAACCACAAGTACCGGGTCCATGGTTCTGGGCGTATACTGGGGGGACGGGGACGACTCCAATTAACCCCTGACTATACCGGGGATACGCTTATCACAATGCCTTTCTCGTCTGTGCTGAAGCAGGGCATTCTGGCAGCCAAGTGGCTTGACCTTTATTATTGAGCCTGGTTACCCCCTCTCGGAACCACAGACTTAGAAATCGCCAGCTCATATACAGTGCATAAAATATATTTATATATATACCCTTATAAACCATTTTAATAAAAAATATCACAAAATTCTTCTAAGTCCCTCGGGAAGAGTGAAAGACGCGCACGTTCATTTTCAGATCTCCTAGACCTTCCTATAAGAAGTTAGCCAAAAAGTAGCTTCGAAAAACGCTTAGGTTAAGTTTCAGAGTTGCTTCTAATGTACCAAAGCTGGACTTAGACATAATTTCACTCTCACAACATTATGGCTGGTTGGAGAGAGTCCGAACCACAAGTACCGGGTCCATGGTTCTGGCCGTATTCTGGGGGGACGGGGACGACTCCCATTAACCCCTGACTATACCGGGGATACGCTTATCACAATGCCTTTCTGGTCTGTGCTGAAGCAGGGCATTCTGGCAGCCAAGTGGCTTGACCTTTATTAGTGAGCCTGGTTACCCCCTCTCGGAACCACAGACTTAGAAATCGCCAGCTCATATACAGTGCATAAAATATATTTATATATATACCCTTATACACCATTTTAATAAAAAATATCACAAAATTCTTCTAAGTCCCTCGGGAAGAGTGAAAGACGCGCACGTTCATTTTCAGATCTCCTAGACCTTCCTATAAGAAGTTAGCCAAAAAGTAGCTTCGAAAAACGCTTAGGTTAAGTTTCAGAGTTGCTTCTAATGTACCAAAGCTGGACTTAGACATAATTTCACTCTCACAACATTATGGCTGGTTGGAGACAGTCCGAACCACAAGTACCGGGTCCATGGTTCTGGCCGTATACTGGGGGGACGGGGACGACTCCCATTAACCCCTGACTATACCGGGGATACCCTTATCACAATGCCTTTCTGGTCTGTGCTGAAGCAGGTCATTCTGGCAGCCAAGTGGCTTGACCTTTATTAGTGAGCCTGGTTACCCCCTCTCGGAACCACAGACTTAGAAATCGCCAGCTCATATACAGTGCATAAAATATATTTATATATATACCCTTATACACCATTTTAATAAAAAATATCACAAAATTCTTCTAAGTCCCTCGGGAAGAGTGAAAGACGCGCACGTTCATTTTCAGAGCTCCTAGACCTTCCTATAAGAAGTTAGCCAAAAAGTAGCTTCGAAAAACGCTTAGGTTAAGTTTCAGAGTTGCTTCTAATGTACCAAAGCTGGACTTAGACATAATTTCACTCTCACAACATTATGGCTGGTTGGAGAGAGTCCGAACCACAAGTACCGGGTCCATGGTTCTGGCCGTATACTGGGGGGACGGGGACGACTCCCATTAACCCCTGACTATACCGGGGATACGCTTATCACAATGCCTTTCTGGTCTGTGCTGAAGCAGGGCATTCTGGCAGCCAAGTGGTTGGACCTTTATTAGTGAGCCTGGTTACCCCCTCTCGGAACCACAGACTTAGAAATCTCCAGATCATATACAGTGCATAAAATATATTTATATATATACTCTTATACACCATTTTAATAAAAAATATCACAAAATTCTTCTAAGTCCCTCGGGAAGAGTGAAAGACGCGCACGTTCATTTTCAGAGCTCCTAGACCTTCCTATAAGAAGTTAGCCAAAAAGTAGCTTCGAAAAACGCTTAGGTTAAGTTTCAGAGTTGCTTCTAATGTACCAAAGCTGGACTTAGACATACTGTAATTTCACTCTCACAACATTATGGCTGGTTGGAGAGAGTCCGAACCACAAGTACCGGGTCCATGGTTCTGGCCGTATACTGGGGGGACGGGGACGACTCCCATTAACCCCTGACTATACCGGGGATACGCTTATCACAATGCCTTTCTGGTCTGTGCTGAAGCAGGGCATTCTGGCAGCCAAGTGGCTTGACCTTTATTAGTGAGCCTGGTTACCCCCTCTCGGAACCACAGACTTAGAAATCGCCAGCTCATATACAGTGCATAAAATATATTTATATATATACCCTTATACACCATTTTAATAAAAAATATCACAAAATTCTTCTAAGTCCCTCGGGAAGAGTGAAAGACGCGCACGTTCATTTTCAGATCTCCTAGACCTTCCTATAAGAAGTTAGCCAAAAAGTAGCTTCGAAAAACGCTTAGGTTAAGTTTCAGAGTTGCTTCTAATGTACAAAAGCTGGACTTAGACATAATTTCACTCTCACAACATTATGGCTGGTTGGAGACAGTCCGAACCACAAGTACCGGGTCCATGGTTCTGGCCGTATACTGGGGGGACGGGGACGACTCCCATTAACCCCTGACTATACCGGGGATACGCTTATCACAATGCCTTTCTGGTCTGTGCTGAAGCAGGGCATTCTGGCAGCCAAGTGGCTTGACCTTTATTAGTGAGCCTGGTTACCCCCTCTCGGAACCACAGACTTAGAAATCGCCAGCTCATATACAGTGCATAAAATATATTTATATATATACCCTTATACACCATTTTAATAAAAAATATCACAAAATTCTTCTAAGTCCCTCGGGAAGAGTGAAAGACGCGCACGTTCATTTTCATAGCTCCTAGACCTTACTATAAGAAGTTAGCCAAAAAGTAGCTTCGAAAAACGCTTAGGTTAAGTTTCAGAGTTGCTTCTAATGTACCAAAGCTGGACTTAGACATAATTTCACTCTCACAACATTATGGCTGGTTGGAGACAGTCCGAACCACAAGTACCGGGTCCATGGTTCTGGGCGTATACTGGGGGGACGGGGACGACTCCCATTAACCCCTGACTATACCGGGGATACGCTTATCACAATGCCTTTCTGGTCTGTGCTGAAGCAGGGCATTCTGGCAGCCAAGTGGCTTGACCTTTATTAGTGAGCCTGGTTACCCCCTCTCGGAACCACAGACTTAGAAATCGCCAGCTCATATACAGTGCATAAAATATATTTATATATATACCCTTATACACCATTTTAATAAAAAATATCACAAAATTCTTCTAAGTCCCTCGGGAAGAGTGACAGACGCGCACGTTCATTTTCAGAGCTCCTAGACCTTCCTATAAGAAGTTAGCCAAAAAGTAGCTTCGAAAAACACTTAGGTTAAGTTTCAGAGTTGCTTCTAATGTACCAAAGCTGGACTTAGACATAATTTCACTCTCTCAACATTATGGCTGGTTGGAGACAGTCCGAACCACAAGTACCGAGTCCATGGTTCTGGGCGTATACTGGGGGGACGGGGACGACTCCCATTAACCCCTGACTATACCGGGGATACGCTTATCACAATGGCTTTCTGGTCTGTGCTGAAGCAGGGCATTCTGGCAGCCAAGTGGCTTGACCTTTATTAGTGAGCCTGGTTACCCCCTCTCGGAACCACAGACTTAGAAATCGCCAGCTCATATACAGTGCATAAAATATATTTATATATATATACCCTTATACACCATTTTAATAAAAAATATCACAAAATTCTTCTATGTCCCTCGGGAAGAGTAAAAGACGCGCACGTTCATTTTCCGAGCTCCTAGACCTTCCTATAAGAAGTTAGCCAAAAAGTAGCTTCGAAAAACGCTTAGGTTAAGTTTCAGAGTTGCTTCTAATGAACCAAAGCTGGACTTAGACATAATTTCACTCTCACAACATTATGGCTGGTTGGAGACAGTCCGAACCACAAGTTCCGGGTCCATGGTTCTGGCCGTATACTGGGGGGACGGGGACGACTCCCATTAACCCCTGACTATACCGGGGATACGCTTATCACAATGCCTTTCTGGTCTGTGCTGAAGCAGGGCATTCTGGCAGCCAAGTGGCTTGACCTTTATTAGTGATCCTGGTTACCCCCTCTCGGAACCACAGACTTAGAAATCGCCAGCTCATATACAGTGCATAAAATATATTTATATATATACCCTTATACACCATTTTCATAAAAAATATCACAAAATTCTTCTAAGTCCCTCGGGAAGAGTGAAAGACGCGCACGTTCATTTTCAGAGCTCCTAGACCTTCCTATAAGAAGTTAGCCAAAAAGTAGCTTCGAAAAACGCTTAGGTTAAGTTTCAGAGTTGCTTCTAATGTACCAAAGCTGGACTTAGACATAATTTCACTCTCACAACATTATGGCTGGTTGGAGACAGTCCGAACCACAAGTACCGGGTCCATGGTTCTGGCCGTATACTGGGGGGACGGGTACGACTCCCATTAACCCCTGACTATACCGGGGATACGCTTATCACAATGCCTTTCTAGTCTGTGCTGAAGCAGGGCATTCTGGCAGCCAAGTGGCTTGACCTTTATTAGTGAGCCTGGTTACCCCCTCTCGGAACCACAGACTTAGAAATCGCCAGCTCATATACAGTGCATAAAATATATTTATATATATACCCTTATACACCATTTTAATAAAAAATATCACAAAATTCTTCTAAGTCCCTCGGGAAGAGTGATAGACGCGCACGTTCATTTTCAGAGCTCCTAGACCTTCCTATAAGAAGTTAGCCAAAAAGTAGCTTCGAAAAACGCTTAGGTTAAGTTTCAGAGTTGCTTCTAATGTACCAAAGCTGGACTTAGACATAATTTCACTCTCACAACATTATGGCTGGTTGGAGACAGCCCGAACCACAAGTACCGAGTCCATGGTTCTGGCCGTATACTGGGGGGACCGGGACGACTCCCATTAACCCCTGACTATACCGGGGATACGCTTATCACAATGCCTTTCTAGTCTGTGCTGAAGCAGGGCATTCTGGCAGCCAAGTGGCTTGACCTTTATTAGTGAGCCTGGTTACCCCCTCTCGGAACCACAGACTTAGAAATCGCCAGCTCATATACAGTGCATAAAATATATTTATATATATACCCTTATACACCATTTTAATAAAAAATATCACAAAATTATTCTAAGTCCCTCGGGAAGAGTGAAAGACGCGCACGTTCATTTTCAGAGCTCCTAGACCTTCCTATAAGAAGTTAGCCAAAAAGTAGCTTCGAAAAACGCTTAGGTTAAGTTTCAGAGTTGCTTCTAATGTACCAAAGCTGGACTTAGACATAATTTCACTCTCACAACATTATGGCTGGTTGGAGACAGTCCGAACCACAAGTACCGAGTCCATGGTTCTGGGCGTATACTGGGGGGACGGGGACGACTCCCATTAACCCCTGACTATACCGGGGATACGCTTATCACAATGCCTTTCTGGTCTGTGCTGAAGCAGGGCATTCTGGCAGCCAAGTGGCTTGACCTTTATTAGTGATCCTGGTTACCCCCTCTCGGAACCACAGACTTAGAAATCGCCAGCTCATATACAGTGCATAAAATATATTTATATATATACCCTTATACACCATTTTAATAAAAAATATCACAAAATTCTTCTAAGTCCCTCGGGAAGAGTGAAAGACGCGCACGTTCATTTTCAGAGCTCCTAGACCTTCCTATAAGAAGTTAGCCAAAAAGTAGCTTCGAAAAACGCTTAGGTTAAGTTTCAGAGTTGCTTCTAATGTACCAAAGCTGGACTTAGACATAATTTCACTCTCACAACATTATGGCTTGTTGGAGACAGTCCGAACCACAAGTACCGGGTCCATGGTTCTGGCCGTATACTGGGGGGACGGGTACGACTCCCATTAACCCCTGACTATACCGGGGATACGCTTATCACAATGCCTTTCTAGTCTGTGCTGAAGCAGGGCATTCTGGCAGCCAAGTGGCTTGACCTTTATTAGTGAGCCTGGTTACCCCCTCTCGGAACCACAGACTTAGAAATCGCCAGCTCATATACAGTGCATAAAATATATTTATATATATACCCTTATACACCATTTTAATAAAAAATATCACAAAATTCTTCTAAGTCCCTCGGGAAGAGTGATAGACGCGCACGTTCATTTTCAGAGCTCCTAGACCTTCCTATAAGAAGTTAGCCAAAAAGTAGCTTCGAAAAACGCTTAGGTTAAGTTTCAGAGTTGCTTCTAATGTACCAAAGCTGGACTTAGACATAATTTCACTCTCACAACATTATGGCTGGTTGGAGACAGTCCGAACCACAAGTACCGGGTCCATGGTTCTGGCCGTATACGGGGGGGACGGGGACGACTCCCATTAACCCCTGACTATACCGGGGATACGCTTATCACAATGCCTTTCTGGTCTGTGCTGAAGCAGGGCATTCTGGCAGGAAAGTGGCTTGACCTTTATTAGTGAGCCTGGTTACCCCCTCTCGGAACCACAGACTTAGAAATCGCCAGCTCATATACAGTGCATAAAATATATTTATATATATACCCTTATACACCATTTTAATAAAAAATATCACAAAATTCTTCTAAGTCCCTCGGGAAGAGTGACAGACGCGCACGTTCATTTTCAGAGCTCCTAGACCTTCCTATAAGAAGTTAGCCAAAAAGTAGCTTCGAAAAACGCTTAGGTTAAGTTTCAGAGTTGCTTCTAATGTACCAAAGCTGGACTTAGACATAATTTCACTCTCACAACATTATGGCTGGTTGGAGACAGCCCGAACCACAAGTACCGAGTCCATGGTTCTGGGCGTATACTGGGGGGACGGGGACGACTCCCATTAACCCCTGACTATACCGGGGATACGCTTATCACAATGCCTTTCTGGTCTGTGCTGAAGCAGGGCATTCTGGCAGCCAAGTGGCTTGACCTTTATTAGTGAGCCTGGTTACCCCCTCTCGGAACCACAGACTTAGAAATCGCCAGCTCATATACAGTGCATAAAATATATTTATATATATACCCTTATACACCATTTTAATAAAAAATATCACAAAATTCTTCTAAGTCCCTCGGGAAGAGTGAAAGACGCGCACGTTCATTTTCAGAACTCCTAGACCTTCCTATAAGAAGTTAGTCAAAAAGTAGCTTCGAAAAACGCTTAGGTTAAGTTTCAGAGTTGCTTCTAATGTACCAAAGCTGGACTTAGACATAATTTCACTCTCACAACATTATGGCTGGTTGGAGACAGTCCGAACCACAAGTACCGGGTCCATGGTTCTGGCCGTATACTGGGGGGACGGGGACGACTCCCATTAACCCCTGACTATACCGGGGATACGCTTATCACAATGCCTTTCTAGTCTGTGCTGAAGCAGGGCATTCTGGCAGCCAAGTGGCTTGACCTTTATTAGTGAGCCTGGTTACCCCCTCTCGGAACCACAGACTTAGAAATCGCCAGCTCATATACAGTGCATAAAATATATTTATATATATACCCTTATACACCATTTTAATAAAAAATATCACAAAATTCTTCTAAGTCCCTCGGGAAGAGTGAAAGACGCGCACGTTCATTTTCAGAGCTCCTAGACCTTCCTATAAGAAGTTAGCCAAAAAGTAGCTTCGAAAAACGCTTAGGTTAAGTTTCAGAGTTGCTTCTAATGTACCAAAGCTGGACTTAGACATAATTTCACTCTCACAACATTATGGCTGGTTGGAGACAGTCCGAACCACAAGTACCGAGTCCATGGTTCTGGGCGTATACTGGGGGGACGGGGACGACTCCCATTAACCCCTGACTATACCGGGGATACGCTTATCACAATGCCTTTCTGGTCTGTGCTGAAGCAGGGCATTCTGGCAGCCAAGTGGCTTGACCTTTATTAGTGAGCCTGGTTACCCCCTCTCGGAACCACAGACTTAGAAATCGCCAGCTCATATACAGTGCATAAAATATATTTATATATATACCCTTATACACCATTTTAATAAAAAATATCACAAAATTCTTCTAAGTCCCTCGGGAAGAGTGAAAGACGCGCACGTTCATTTTCAGAGCTCCTAGACCTTCCTATAAGAAGTTAGCCAAAAAGTAGCTTCGAAAAACGCTTAGGTTAAGTTTCAGAGTTGCTTCTAATGTACCAAAGCTGGACTTAGACATAATTTCACTCTCACAACATTATGGCTGGTTGGAGATAGTCCGAACCACAAGTACCGGGTCCATGGTTCTGGCCGTATACTGGGGGGACGGGGACGACTCCCATTAACCCCTGACTATACCGGGGATACGCTTATCACAATGCCTTTCTAGTCTGTGCTGAAGCAGGGCATTCTGGCAGCCAAGTGGCTTGACCTTTATTAGTGAGCCTGGTTACCCCCTCTCGGAACCACAGACTTAGAAATCGCCAGCTCATATACAGTGCATAAAATATATTTATATATATACCCTTATACACCATTTTAATAAAAAATATCACAAAATTCTTCTAAGTCCCTCGGGAAGAGTGAAAGACGCGCACGTTCATTTTCAGAGCTCCTAGACCTTCCTATAAGAAGTTAGCCAAAAAGTAGCTTCGAAAAACGCTTAGGTTAAGTTTCAGAGTTGCTTCTAATGTACCAAAGCTGGACTTAGACATAATTTCACTCTCACAACATTATGGCTGGTTGGAGACAGTCCGAACCACAAGTACCGAGTCCATGGTTCTGGGCGTATACTGGGGGGACGGGGACGACTCCCATTAACCCCTGACTATACCGGGGATACGCTTATCACAATGCCTTTCTGGTCTGTGCTGAAGCAGGGCATTCTGGCAGCCAAGTGGCTTGACCTTTATTAGTGAGCCTGGTTACCCCCTCTCGGAACCACAGACTTAGAAATCGCCAGCTCATATACAGTGCATAAAATATATTTATATATATACCCTTATACACCATTTTAATAAAAAATATCACAAAATTCTTCTAAGTCCCTCGGGAAGAGTGAAAGACGCGCACGTTCATTTTCAGAGCTCCTAGACCTTCCTATAAGAAGTTAGCCAAAAAGTAGCTTCGAAAAACGCTTAGGTTAAGTTTCAGAGTTGCTTCTAATGTACCAAAGCTGGACTTAGACATAATTTCACTCTCACAACATTATGGCTGGTTGGAGACAGTCCGAACCACAAGTACCGAGTCCATGGTTCTGGGCGTATACTGGGGGGACGGGGACGACTCCCATTAACCCCTGACTATACCGGGGATACGCTTATCACAATGCCTTTCTGGTCTGTGCTGAAGCAGGGCATTCTGGCAGCCAAGTGGCTTGACCTTTATTAGTGATCCTGGTTACCCCCTCTCGGAACCACAGACTTAGAAATCGCCAGCTCATATACAGTGCATAAAATATATTTATATATATACCCTTATACACCATTTTAATAAAAAATATCACAAAATTCTTCTAAGTCCCTCGGGAAGAGTGAAAGACGCGCACGTTCATTTTCAGAGCTCCTAGACCTTCCTATAAGAAGTTAGCCAAAAAGTAGCTTCGAAAAACGCTTAGGTTAAGTTTCAGAGTTGCTTCTAATGTACCAAAGCTGGACTTAGACATAATTTCACTCTCACAACATTATGGCTTGTTGGAGACAGTCCGAACCACAAGTACCGGGTCCATGGTTCTGGCCGTATACTGGGGGGACGGGTACGACTCCCATTAACCCCTGACTATACCGGGGATACGCTTATCACAATGCCTTTCTAGTCTGTGCTGAAGCAGGGCATTCTGGCAGCCAAGTGGCTTGACCTTTATTAGTGAGCCTGGTTACCCCCTCTCGGAACCACAGACTTAGAAATCGCCAGCTCATATACAGTGCATAAAATATATTTATATATATACCCTTATACACCATTTTAATAAAAAATATCACAAAATTCTTCTAAGTCCCTCGGGAAGAGTGATAGACGCGCACGTTCATTTTCAGAGCTCCTAGACCTTCCTATAAGAAGTTAGCCAAAAAGTAGCTTCGAAAAACGCTTAGGTTAAGTTTCAGAGTTGCTTCTAATGTACCAAAGCTGGACTTAGACATAATTTCACTCTCACAACATTATGGCTGGTTGGAGACAGCCCGAACCACAAGTACCGAGTCCATGGTTCTGGGCGTATACTGGGGGGACGGGGACGACTCCCATTAACCCCTGACTATACCGGGGATACGCTTATCACAATGCCTTTCTGGTCTGTGCTGAAGCAGGGCATTCTGGCAGCCAAGTGGCTTGACCTTTATTAGTGAGCCTGGTTACCCCCTCTCGGAACCACAGACTTAGAAATCGCCAGCTCATATACAGTGCATAAAATATATTTATATATATACCCTTATACACCATTTTAATAAAAAATATCACAAAATTCTTCTAAGTCCCTCGGGAAGAGTGAAAGACGCGCACGTTCATTTTCAGAACTCCTAGACCTTCCTATAAGAAGTTAGCCAAAAAGTAGCTTCGAAAAACGCTTAGGTTAAGTTTCAGAGTTGCTTCTAATGTACCAAAGCTGGACTTAGACATAATTTCACTCTCACAACATTATGGCTGGTTGGAGACAGTCCGAACCACAAGTACCGGGTCCATGGTTCTGGCCGTATACGGGGGGGACGGGGACGACTCCCATTAACCCCTGACTATACCGGGGATACGCTTATCACAATGCCTTTCTGGTCTGTGCTGAAGCAGGGCATTCTGGCAGGAAAGTGGCTTGACCTTTATTAGTGAGCCTGGTTACCCCCTCTCGGAACCACAGACTTAGAAATCGCCAGCTCATATACAGTGCATAAAATATATTTATATATATACCCTTATACACCATTTTAATAAAAAATATCACAAAATTCTTCTAAGTCCCTCGGGAAGAGTGACAGACGCGCACGTTCATTTTCAGAGCTCCTAGACCTTCCTATAAGAAGTTAGCCAAAAAGTAGCTTCGAAAAACGCTTAGGTTAAGTTTCAGAGTTGCTTCTAATGTACCAAAGCTGGACTTAGACATAATTTCACTCTCACAACATTATGGCTGGTTGGAGACAGCCCGAACCACAAGTACCGAGTCCATGGTTCTGGGCGTATACTGGGGGGACGGGGACGACTCCCATTAACCCCTGACTATACCGGGGATACGCTTATCACAATGCCTTTCTGGTCTGTGCTGAAGCAGGGCATTCTGGCAGCCAAGTGGCTTGACCTTTATTAGTGAGCCTGGTTACCCCCTCTCGGAACCACAGACTTAGAAATCGCCAGCTCATATACAGTGCATAAAATATATTTATATATATACCCTTATACACCATTTTAATAAAAAATATCACAAAATTCTTCTAAGTCCCTCGGGAAGAGTGAAAGACGCGCACGTTCATTTTCAGAACTCCTAGACCTTCCTATAAGAAGTTAGTCAAAAAGTAGCTTCGAAAAACGCTTAGGTTAAGTTTCAGAGTTGCTTCTAATGTACCAAAGCTGGACTTAGACATAATTTCACTCTCACAACATTATGGCTGGTTGGAGACAGTCCGAACCACAAGTACCGGGTCCATGGTTCTGGCCGTATACTGGGGGGACGGGGACGACTCCCATTAACCCCTGACTATACCGGGGATACGCTTATCACAATGCCTTTCTAGTCTGTGCTGAAGCAGGGCATTCTGGCAGCCAAGTGGCTTGACCTTTATTAGTGAGCCTGGTTACCCCCTCTCGGAACCACAGACTTAGAAATCGCCAGCTCATATACAGTGCATAAAATATATTTATATATATACCCTTATACACCATTTTAATAAAAAATATCACAAAATTCTTCTAAGTCCCTCGGGAAGAGTGAAAGACGCGCACGTTCATTTTCAGAGCTCCTAGACCTTCCTATAAGAAGTTAGCCAAAAAGTAGCTTCGAAAAACGCTTAGGTTAAGTTTCAGAGTTGCTTCTAATGTACCAAAGCTGGACTTAGACATAATTTCACTCTCACAACATTATGGCTGGTTGGAGACAGTCCGAACCACAAGTACCGAGTCCATGGTTCTGGGCGTATACTGGGGGGACGGGGACGACTCCCATTAACCCCTGACAATACCGGGGATACGCTTATCACAATGCCTTTCTGGTCTGTGCTGAAGCAGGGCATTCTGGCAGCCAAGTGGCTTGACCTTTATTAGTGAGCCTGGTTACCCCCTCTCGGAACCACAGACTTAGAAATCGCCAGCTCATATACAGTGCATAAAATATATTTATATATATACCCTTATACACCATTTTAATAAAAAATATCACAAAATTCTTCTAAGTCCCTCGGGAAGAGTGAAAGACGCGCACGTTCATTTTCAGAGCTCCTAGACCTTCCTATAAGAAGTTAGCCAAAAAGTAGCTTCGAAAAACGCTTAGGTTAAGTTTCAGAGTTGCTTCTAATGTACCAAAGCTGGACTTAGACATAATTTCACTCTCACAACATTATGGCTGGTTGGAGATAGTCCGAACCACAAGTACCGGGTCCATGGTTCTGGCCGTATACTGGGGGGACGGGGACGACTCCCATTAACCCCTGACTATACCGGGGATACGCTTATCACAATGCCTTTCTAGTCTGTGCTGAAGCAGGGCATTCTGGCAGCCAAGTGGCTTGACCTTTATTAGTGAGCCTGGTTACCCCCTCTCGGAACCACAGACTTAGAAATCGCCAGCTCATATACAGTGCATAAAATATATTTATATATATACCCTTATACACCATTTTAATAAAAAATATCACAAAATTCTTCTAAGTCCCTCGGGAAGAGTGAAAGACGCGCACGTTCATTTTCAGAGCTCCTAGACCTTCCTATAAGAAGTTAGCCAAAAAGTAGCTTCGAAAAACGCTTAGGTTAAGTTTCAGAGTTGCTTCTAATGTACCAAAGCTGGACTTAGACATAATTTCACTCTCACAACATTATGGCTGGTTGGAGACAGTCCGAACCACAAGTACCGAGTCCATGGTTCTGGGCGTATACTGGGGGGACGGGGACGACTCCCATTAACCCCTGACTATACCGGGGATACGCTTATCACAATGCCTTTCTGGTCTGTGCTGAAGCAGGGCATTCTGGCAGCCAAGTGGCTTGACCTTTATTAGTGAGCCTGGTTACCCCCTCTCGGAACCACAGACTTAGAAATCGCCAGCTCATATACAGTGCATAAAATATATTTATATATATACCCTTATACACCATTTTAATAAAAAATATCACAAAATTCTTCTAAGTCCCTCGGGAAGAGTGAAAGACGCGCACGTTCATTTTCAGAGCTCCTAGACCTTCCTATAAGAAGTTAGCCAAAAAGTAGCTTCGAAAAACGCTTAGGTTAAGTTTCAGAGTTGCTTCTAATGTACCAAAGCTGGACTTAGACATAATTTCACTCTCACAACATTATGGCTGGTTGGAGACAGTCCGAACCACAAGTACCGAGTCCATGGTTCTGGGCGTATACTGGGGGGACGGGGACGACTCCCATTAACCCCTGACTATACCGGGGATACGCTTATCACAATGCCTTTCTGGTCTGTGCTGAAGCAGGGCATTCTGGCAGCCAAGTGGCTTGACCTTTATTAGTGAGCCTGGTTACCCCCTCTCGGAACCACAGACTTAGAAATCGCCAGCTCATATACAGTGCATAAAATATATTTATATATATACCCTTATACACCATTTTAATAAAAAATATCACAAAATTCTTCTAAGTCCCTCGGGAAGAGTGAAAGACGCGCACGTTCATTTTCAGAGCTCCTAGACCTTCCTATAAGAAGTTAGCCAAAAAGTAGCTTCGAAAAACGCTTAGGTTAAGTTTCAGAGTTGCTTCTAATGTACCAAAGCTGGACTTAGACATAATTTCACTCTCACAACATTATGGCTGGTTGGAGACAGTCCGAACCACAAGTTCCGGGTCCATGGTTCTGGCCGTATACTGGGGGGACGGGGACGACTCCCATTAACCCCTGACTATACCGGGGATACGCTTATCACAATGCCTTTCTGGTCTGTGCTGAAGCAGGGCATTCTGGCAGGAAAGTGGCTTGACCTTTATTAGTGAGCCTGGTTACCCCCTCTCGGAACCACAGACTTAGAAATCGCCAGCTCATATACAGTGCATAAAATATATTTATATATATACCCTTATACACCATTTTAATAAAAAATATCACAAAATTCTTCTAAGTCCCTCGGGAAGAGTGCCAGACGCGCACGTTCATTTTCAGAGCTCCTAGACCTTCCTATAAGAAGTTAGCCAAAAAGTAGCTTCGAAAAACACTTAGGTTAAGTTTCAGAGTTGCTTCTAATGTACCAAAGCTGGACTTAGACATAATTTCACTCTCTCAACATTATGGCTGGTTGGAGACAGTCCGAACCACAAGTACCGAGTCCATGGTTCTGGGCGTATACTGGGGGGACGGGGACGACTCCCATTAACCCCTGACTATACCGGGGATACGCTTATCACAATGGCTTTCTGGTCTGTGCTGAAGCAGGGCATTCTGGCAGCCAAGTGGCTTGACCTTTATTAGTGAGCCTGGTTACCCCCTCTCGGAACCACAGACTTAGAAATCGCCAGCTCATATACAGTGCATAAAATATATTTATATATATATACCCTTATACACCATTTTAATAAAAAATATCACAAAATTCTTCTATGTCCCTCGGGAAGAGTAAAAGACGCGCACGTTCATTTTCCGAGCTCCTAGACCTTCCTATAAGAAGTTAGCCAAAAAGTAGCTTCGAAAAACGCTTAGGTTAAGTTTCAGAGTTGCTTCTAATGAACCAAAGCTGGACTTAGACATAATTTCACTCTCACAACATTATGGCTGGTTGGAGACAGTCCGAACCACAAGTTCCGGGTCCATGGTTCTGGCCGTATACTGGGGGGACGGGGACGACTCCCATTAACCCCTGACTATACCGGGGATACGCTTATCACAATGCCTTTCTGGTCTGTGCTGAAGCAGGGCATTCTGGCAGCCAAGTGGCTTGACCTTTATTAGTGATCCTGGTTACCCCCTCTCGGAACCACAGACTTAGAAATCGCCAGCTCATATACAGTGCATAAAATAT
This sequence comes from Ascaphus truei, assembly GCF_040206685.1. NCBI lineage: Eukaryota > Metazoa > Chordata > Amphibia > Anura > Ascaphidae > Ascaphus > Ascaphus truei. Next base: position 134,824 of record NW_027456740.1, on the reverse strand, counting down.
ATTTATATATATACCCTTATACACCATTTTAATAAAAAATATCACAAAATTCTTCTAAGTCCCTCGGGAAGAGTGATAGACGCGCACGTTCATTTTCAGAGCTCCTAGACCTTCCTATAAGAAGTTAGCCAAAAAGTAGCTTCGAAAAACGCTTAGGTTAAGTTTCAGAGTTGCTTCTAACTGTAATGTACCAAAGCTGGACTTAGACATAATTTCACTCTCACAACATTATGGCTGGTTGGAGACAGCCCGAACCACAAGTACCGAGTCCATGGTTCTGGGCGTATACTGGGGGGACGGGGACGACTCCCATTAACCCCTGACTATACCGGGGATACGCTTATCACAATGCCTTTCTGGTCTGTGCTGAAGCAGGGCATTCTGGCAGCCAAGTGGCTTGACCTTTATTAGTGAGCCTGGTTACCCCCTCTCGGAACCACAGACTTAGAAATCGCCAGCTCATATACAGTGCATAAAATATATTTATATATATACCCTTATACACCATTTTAATAAAAAATATCACAAAATTCTTCTACGTCCCTCGGGAAGAGTGAAAGACGCGCACGTTCATTTTCAGAACTCCTAGACCTTCCTATAAGAAGTTAGTCAAAAAGTAGCTTCGAAAAACGCTTAGGTTAAGTTTCAGAGTTGCTTCTAATGTACCAAAGCTGGACTTAGACATAATTTCACTCTCACAACATTATGGCTGGTTGGAGACAGTCCGAACCACAAGTACCGGGTCCATGGTTCTGGCCGTATACTGGGGGGACGGGGACGACTCCCATTAACCCCTGACTATACCGGGGATACGCTTATCACAATGCCTTTCTGGTCTGTGCTGAAGCAGGGCATTCTGGCAGCCAAGTGGCTTGACCTTTATTAGTGAGCCTGGTTACCCCCTCTCGGAACCACAGACTTAGAAATCGCCAGCTCATATACAGTGCATAAAATATATTTATATATATACCCTTATACACCATTTTAATAAAAAATATCACAAAATTCTTCTAAGTCCCTCGGGAAGAGTGAAAGACGCGCACGTTCATTTTCAGAGCTCCTAGACCTTCCTATAAGAAGTTAGCCAAAAAGTAGCTTCGAAAAACGCTTAGGTTAAGTTTCAGAGTTGCTTCTAATGTACCAAAGCTGGACTTAGACATAATTTCACTCTCACAACATTATGGCTGGTTGGAGACAGTCCGAACCACAAGTTCCGGGTCCATGGTTCTGGCCGTATACTGGGGGGACGGGGACGACTCCCATTAACCCCTGACTATACCGGGGATACGCTTATCACAATGCCTTTCTGGTCTGTGCTGAAGCAGGGCATTCTGGCAGGAAAGTGGCTTGACCTTTATTAGTGAGCCTGGTTACCCCCTCTCGGAACCACAGACTTAGAAATCGCCAGCTCATATACAGTGCATAAAATATATTTATATATATACCCTTATACACCATTTTAATAAAAAATATCACAAAATTCTTCTAAGTCCCTCGGGAAGAGTGAAAGACGCGCACGTTCATTTTCAGAACTCCTAGACCTTCCTATAAGAAGTTAGCCAAAAAGTAGCTTCGAAAAACGCTTAGGTTAAGTTTCAGAGTTGCTTCTAATGTACCAAAGCTGGACTTAGACATAATTTCACTCTCACAACATTATGGCTGGTTGGAGATAGTCCGAACCACAAGTACCGGGTCCATGGTTCTGGCCGTATACTGGGGGGACGGGGACGACTCCCATTAACCCCTGACTATACCGGGGATACGCTTATCACAATGCCTTTCTAGTCTGTGCTGAAGCAGGGCATTCTGGCAGCCAAGTGGCTTGACCTTTATTAGTGAGCCTGGTTACCCCCTCTCGGAACCACAGACTTAGAAATCGCCAGCTCATATACAGTGCATAAAATATATTTATATATATACCTTATACACCATTTTAATAAAAAATATCACAAAATTCTTCTAAGTCCCTCGGGAAGAGTGAAAGACGCGCACGTTCATTTTCAGAGCTCCTAGACCTTCCTATAAGAAGTTAGCCAAAAAGTAGCTTCGAAAAACGCTTAGGTTAAGTTTCAGAGTTGCTTCTAATGTACCAAAGCTGGACTTAGACATAATTTCACTCTCACAACATTATGGCTGGTTGGAGACAGCCCGAACCACAAGTACCGAGTCCATGGTTCTGGGCGTATACTGGGGGGACGGGGACGACTCCCATTAACCCCTGACTATACCGGGGATACGCTTATCACAATGCCTTTCTGGTCTGTGCTGAAGCAGGGCATTCTGGCAGCCAAGTGGCTTGACCTTTATTAGTGAGCCTGGTTACCCCCTCTCGGAACCACAGACTTAGAAATCGCCAGCTCATATACAGTGCATAAAATATATTTATATATATACCCTTATACACCATTTTAATAAAAAATATCACAAAATTCTTCTAAGTCCCTCGGGAAGAGTGATAGACGCGCACGTTCATTTTCAGAGCTCCTAGACCTTCCTATAAGAAGTTAGCCAAAAAGTAGCTTCGAAAAACGCTTAGGTTAAGTTTCAGAGTTGCTTCTAACTGTAATGTACCAAAGCTGGACTTAGACATAATTTCACTCTCACAACATTATGGCTGGTTGGAGACAGCCCGAACCACAAGTACCGAGTCCATGGTTCTGGGCGTATACTGGGGGGACGGGGACGACTCCCATTAACCCCTGACTATACCGGGGATACGCTTATCACAATGCCTTTCTGGTCTGTGCTGAAGCAGGGCATTCTGGCAGGAAAGTGGCTTGACCTTTATTAGTGAGCCTGGTTACCCCCTCTCGGAACCACAGACTTAGAAATCGCCAGCTCATATACAGTGCATAAAATATATTTATATATATACCCTTATACACCATTTTAATAAAAAATATCACAAAATTCTTCTAAGTCCCTCGGGAAGAGTGAAAGACGCGCACGTTCATTTTCAGAGCTCCTAGACCTTCCTATAAGAAGTTAGCCAAAAAGTAGCTTCGAAAAACGCTTAGGTTAAGTTTCAGAGTTGCTTCTAATGTACCAAAGCTGGACTTAGACATAATTTCACTCTCACAACATTATGGCTGGTTGGAGACAGTCCGAACCACAAGTTCCGGGTCCATGGTTCTGGCCGTATACTGGGGGGACGGGGACGACTCCCATTAACCCCTGACTATACCGGGGATACGCTTATCACAATGCCTTTCTGGTCTGTGCTGAAGCAGGGCATTCTGGCAGGAAAGTGGCTTGACCTTTATTAGTGAGCCTGGTTACCCCCTCTCGGAACCACAGACTTAGAAATCGCCAGCTCATATACAGTGCATAAAATATATTTATATATATACCCTTATACACCATTTTAATAAAAAATATCACAAAATTCTTCTAAGTCCCTCGGGAAGAGTGAAAGACGCGCACGTTCATTTTCAGAACTCCTAGACCTTCCTATAAGAAGTTAGCCAAAAAGTAGCTTCGAAAAACGCTTAGGTTAAGTTTCAGAGTTGCTTCTAATGTACCAAAGCTGGACTTAGACATAATTTCACTCTCACAACATTATGGCTGGTTGGAGATAGTCCGAACCACAAGTACCGGGTCCATGGTTCTGGCCGTATACTGGGGGGACGGGGACGACTCCCATTAACCCCTGACTATACCGGGGATACGCTTATCACAATGCCTTTCTAGTCTGTGCTGAAGCAGGGCATTCTGGCAGCCAAGTGGCTTGACCTTTATTAGTGAGCCTGGTTACCCCCTCTCGGAACCACAGACTTAGAAATCGCCAGCTCATATACAGTGCATAAAATATATTTATATATATACCCTTATACACCATTTTAATAAAAAATATCACAAAATTCTTCTAAGTCCCTCGGGAAGAGTGAAAGACGCGCACGTTCATTTTCAGAGCTCCTAGACCTTCCTATAAGAAGTTAGCCAAAAAGTAGCTTCGAAAAACGCTTAGGTTAAGTTTCAGAGTTGCTTCTAATGTACCAAAGCTGGACTTAGACATAATTTCACTCTCACAACATTATGGCTGGTTGGAGACAGTCCGAACCACAAGTTCCGGGTCCATGGTTCTGGCCGTATACTGGGGGGACGGGGACGACTCCCATTAACCCCTGACTATACCGGGGATACGCTTATCACAATGCCTTTCTGGTCTGTGCTGAAGCAGGGCATTCTGGCAGGAAAGTGGCTTGACCTTTATTAGTGAGCCTGGTTACCCCCTCTCGGAACCACAGACTTAGAAATCGCCAGCTCATATACAGTGCATAAAATATATTTATATATATACCCTTATACACCATTTTAATAAAAAATATCACAAAATTCTTCTAAGTCCCTCGGGAAGAGTGCCAGACGCGCACGTTCATTTTCAGAGCTCCTAGACCTTCCTATAAGAAGTTAGCCAAAAAGTAGCTTCGAAAAACACTTAGGTTAAGTTTCAGAGTTGCTTCTAATGTACCAAAGCTGGACTTAGACATAATTTCACTCTCTCAACATTATGGCTGGTTGGAGACAGTCCGAACCACAAGTACCGAGTCCATGGTTCTGGGCGTATACTGGGGGGACGGGGACGACTCCCATTAACCCCTGACTATACCGGGGATACGCTTATCACAATGGCTTTCTGGTCTGTGCTGAAGCAGGGCATTCTGGCAGCCAAGTGGCTTGACCTTTATTAGTGAGCCTGGTTACCCCCTCTCGGAACCACAGACTTAGAAATCGCCAGCTCATATACAGTGCATAAAATATATTTATATATATATACCCTTATACACCATTTTAATAAAAAATATCACAAAATTCTTCTATGTCCCTCGGGAAGAGTAAAAGACGCGCACGTTCATTTTCCGAGCTCCTAGACCTTCCTATAAGAAGTTAGCCAAAAAGTAGCTTCGAAAAACGCTTAGGTTAAGTTTCAGAGTTGCTTCTAATGAACCAAAGCTGGACTTAGACATAATTTCACTCTCACAACATTATGGCTGGTTGGAGACAGTCCGAACCACAAGTTCCGGGTCCATGGTTCTGGCCGTATACTGGGGGGACGGGGACGACTCCCATTAACCCCTGACTATACCGGGGATACGCTTATCACAATGCCTTTCTGGTCTGTGCTGAAGCAGGGCATTCTGGCAGCCAAGTGGCTTGACCTTTATTAGTGATCCTGGTTACCCCCTCTCGGAACCACAGACTTAGAAATCGCCAGCTCATATACAGTGCATAAAATATATTTATATATATACCCTTATACACCATTTTAATAAAAAATATCACAAAATTCTTCTAAGTCCCTCGGGAAGAGTGATAGACGCGCACGTTCATTTTCAGAGCTCCTAGACCTTCCTATAAGAAGTTAGCCAAAAAGTAGCTTCGAAAAACGCTTAGGTTAAGTTTCAGAGTTGCTTCTAACTGTAATGTACCAAAGCTGGACTTAGACATAATTTCACTCTCACAACATTATGGCTGGTTGGAGACAGCCCGAACCACAAGTACCGAGTCCATGGTTCTGGGCGTATACTGGGGGGACGGGGACGACTCCCATTAACCCCTGACTATACCGGGGATACGCTTATCACAATGCCTTTCTGGTCTGTGCTGAAGCAGGGCATTCTGGCAGCCAAGTGGCTTGACCTTTATTAGTGAGCCTGGTTACCCCCTCTCGGAACCACAGACTTAGAAATCGCCAGCTCATATACAGTGCATAAAATATATTTATATATATACCCTTATACACCATTTTAATAAAAAATATCACAAAATTCTTCTACGTCCCTCGGGAAGAGTGAAAGACGCGCACGTTCATTTTCAGAACTCCTAGACCTTCCTATAAGAAGTTAGTCAAAAAGTAGCTTCGAAAAACGCTTAGGTTAAGTTTCAGAGTTGCTTCTAATGTACCAAAGCTGGACTTAGACATAATTTCACTCTCACAACATTATGGCTGGTTGGAGACAGTCCGAACCACAAGTACCGGGTCCATGGTTCTGGCCGTATACTGGGGGGACGGGGACGACTCCCATTAACCCCTGACTATACCGGGGATACGCTTATCACAATGCCTTTCTGGTCTGTGCTGAAGCAGGGCATTCTGGCAGCCAAGTGGCTTGACCTTTATTAGTGAGCCTGGTTACCCCCTCTCGGAACCACAGACTTAGAAATCGCCAGCTCATATACAGTGCATAAAATATATTTATATATATACCCTTATACACCATTTTAATAAAAAATATCACAAAATTCTTCTAAGTCCCTCGGGAAGAGTGAAAGACGCGCACGTTCATTTTCAGAGCTCCTAGACCTTCCTATAAGAAGTTAGCCAAAAAGTAGCTTCGAAAAACGCTTAGGTTAAGTTTCAGAGTTGCTTCTAATGTACCAAAGCTGGACTTAGACATAATTTCACTCTCACAACATTATGGCTGGTTGGAGACAGTCCGAACCACAAGTTCCGGGTCCATGGTTCTGGCCGTATACTGGGGGGACGGGGACGACTCCCATTAACCCCTGACTATACCGGGGATACGCTTATCACAATGCCTTTCTGGTCTGTGCTGAAGCAGGGCATTCTGGCAGGAAAGTGGCTTGACCTTTATTAGTGAGCCTGGTTACCCCCTCTCGGAACCACAGACTTAGAAATCGCCAGCTCATATACAGTGCATAAAATATATTTATATATATACCCTTATACACCATTTTAATAAAAAATATCACAAAATTCTTCTAAGTCCCTCGGGAAGAGTGAAAGACGCGCACGTTCATTTTCAGAACTCCTAGACCTTCCTATAAGAAGTTAGCCAAAAAGTAGCTTCGAAAAACGCTTAGGTTAAGTTTCAGAGTTGCTTCTAATGTACCAAAGCTGGACTTAGACATAATTTCACTCTCACAACATTATGGCTGGTTGGAGATAGTCCGAACCACAAGTACCGGGTCCATGGTTCTGGCCGTATACTGGGGGGACGGGGACGACTCCCATTAACCCCTGACTATACCGGGGATACGCTTATCACAATGCCTTTCTAGTCTGTGCTGAAGCAGGGCATTCTGGCAGCCAAGTGGCTTGACCTTTATTAGTGAGCCTGGTTACCCCCTCTCGGAACCACAGACTTAGAAATCGCCAGCTCATATACAGTGCATAAAATATATTTATATATATACCTTATACACCATTTTAATAAAAAATATCACAAAATTCTTCTAAGTCCCTCGGGAAGAGTGAAAGACGCGCACGTTCATTTTCAGAGCTCCTAGACCTTCCTATAAGAAGTTAGCCAAAAAGTAGCTTCGAAAAACGCTTAGGTTAAGTTTCAGAGTTGCTTCTAATGTACCAAAGCTGGACTTAGACATAATTTCACTCTCACAACATTATGGCTGGTTGGAGACAGCCCGAACCACAAGTACCGAGTCCATGGTTCTGGGCGTATACTGGGGGGACGGGGACGACTCCCATTAACCCCTGACTATACCGGGGATACGCTTATCACAATGCCTTTCTGGTCTGTGCTGAAGCAGGGCATTCTGGCAGCCAAGTGGCTTGACCTTTATTAGTGAGCCTGGTTACCCCCTCTCGGAACCACAGACTTAGAAATCGCCAGCTCATATACAGTGCATAAAATATATTTATATATATACCCTTATACACCATTTTAATAAAAAATATCACAAAATTCTTCTAAGTCCCTCGGGAAGAGTGATAGACGCGCACGTTCATTTTCAGAGCTCCTAGACCTTCCTATAAGAAGTTAGCCAAAAAGTAGCTTCGAAAAACGCTTAGGTTAAGTTTCAGAGTTGCTTCTAACTGTAATGTACCAAAGCTGGACTTAGACATAATTTCACTCTCACAACATTATGGCTGGTTGGAGACAGCCCGAACCACAAGTACCGAGTCCATGGTTCTGGGCGTATACTGGGGGGACGGGGACGACTCCCATTAACCCCTGACTATACCGGGGATACGCTTATCACAATGCCTTTCTGGTCTGTGCTGAAGCAGGGCATTCTGGCAGGAAAGTGGCTTGACCTTTATTAGTGAGCCTGGTTACCCCCTCTCGGAACCACAGACTTAGAAATCGCCAGCTCATATACAGTGCATAAAATATATTTATATATATACCCTTATACACCATTTTAATAAAAAATATCACAAAATTCTTCTAAGTCCCTCGGGAAGAGTGAAAGACGCGCACGTTCATTTTCAGAGCTCCTAGACCTTCCTATAAGAAGTTAGCCAAAAAGTAGCTTCGAAAAACGCTTAGGTTAAGTTTCAGAGTTGCTTCTAATGTACCAAAGCTGGACTTAGACATAATTTCACTCTCACAACATTATGGCTGGTTGGAGACAGTCCGAACCACAAGTTCCGGGTCCATGGTTCTGGCCGTATACTGGGGGGACGGGGACGACTCCCATTAACCCCTGACTATACCGGGGATACGCTTATCACAATGCCTTTCTGGTCTGTGCTGAAGCAGGGCATTCTGGCAGGAAAGTGGCTTGACCTTTATTAGTGAGCCTGGTTACCCCCTCTCGGAACCACAGACTTAGAAATCGCCAGCTCATATACAGTGCATAAAATATATTTATATATATACCCTTATACACCATTTTAATAAAAAATATCACAAAATTCTTCTAAGTCCCTCGGGAAGAGTGAAAGACGCGCACGTTCATTTTCAGAACTCCTAGACCTTCCTATAAGAAGTTAGCCAAAAAGTAGCTTCGAAAAACGCTTAGGTTAAGTTTCAGAGTTGCTTCTAATGTACCAAAGCTGGACTTAGACATAATTTCACTCTCACAACATTATGGCTGGTTGGAGATAGTCCGAACCACAAGTACCGGGTCCATGGTTCTGGCCGTATACTGGGGGGACGGGGACGACTCCCATTAACCCCTGACTATACCGGGGATACGCTTATCACAATGCCTTTCTAGTCTGTGCTGAAGCAGGGCATTCTGGCAGCCAAGTGGCTTGACCTTTATTAGTGAGCCTGGTTACCCCCTCTCGGAACCACAGACTTAGAAATCGCCAGCTCATATACAGTGCATAAAATATATTTATATATATACCCTTATACACCATTTTAATAAAAAATATCACAAAATTCTTCTAAGTCCCTCGGGAAGAGTGAAAGACGCGCACGTTCATTTTCAGAGCTCCTAGACCTTCCTATAAGAAGTTAGCCAAAAAGTAGCTTCGAAAAACGCTTAGGTTAAGTTTCAGAGTTGCTTCTAATGTACCAAAGCTGGACTTAGACATAATTTCACTCTCACAACATTATGGCTGGTTGGAGACAGTCCGAACCACAAGTTCCGGGTCCATGGTTCTGGCCGTATACTGGGGGGACGGGGACGACTCCCATTAACCCCTGACTATACCGGGGATACGCTTATCACAATGCCTTTCTGGTCTGTGCTGAAGCAGGGCATTCTGGCAGGAAAGTGGCTTGACCTTTATTAGTGAGCCTGGTTACCCCCTCTCGGAACCACAGACTTAGAAATCGCCAGCTCATATACAGTGCATAAAATATATTTATATATATACCCTTATACACCATTTTAATAAAAAATATCACAAAATTCTTCTAAGTCCCTCGGGAAGAGTGAAAGACGCGCACGTTCATTTTCAGAACTCCTAGACCTTCCTATAAGAAGTTAGCCAAAAAGTAGCTTCGAAAAACGCTTAGGTTAAGTTTCAGAGTTGCTTCTAATGTACCAAAGCTGGACTTAGACATAATTTCACTCTCACAACATTATGGCTGGTTGGAGATAGTCCGAACCACAAGTACCGGGTCCATGGTTCTGGCCGTATACTGGGGGGACGGGGACGACTCCCATTAACCCCTGACTATACCGGGGATACGCTTATCACAATGCCTTTCTAGTCTGTGCTGAAGCAGGGCATTCTGGCAGCCAAGTGGCTTGACCTTTATTAGTGAGCCTGGTTACCCCCTCTCGGAACCACAGACTTAGAAATCGCCAGCTCATATACAGTGCATAAAATATATTTATATATATACCTTATACACCATTTTAATAAAAAATATCACAAAATTCTTCTAAGTCCCTCGGGAAGAGTGAAAGACGCGCACGTTCATTTTCAGAGCTCCTAGACCTTCCTATAAGAAGTTAGCCAAAAAGTAGCTTCGAAAAACGCTTAGGTTAAGTTTCAGAGTTGCTTCTAATGTACCAAAGCTGGACTTAGACATAATTTCACTCTCACAACATTATGGCTGGTTGGAGACAGTCCGAACCACAAGTTCCGGGTCCATGGTTCTGGCCGTATACTGGGGGGACGGGGACGACTCCCATTAACCCCTGACTATACCGGGGATACGCTTATCACAATGCCTTTCTGGTCTGTGCTGAAGCAGGGCATTCTGGCAGGAAAGTGGCTTGACCTTTATTAGTGAGCCTGGTTACCCCCTCTCGGAACCACAGACTTAGAAATCGCCAGCTCATATACAGTGCATAAAATATATTTATATATATACCCTTATACACCATTTTAATAAAAAATATCACAAAATTCTTCTAAGTCCCTCGGGAAGAGTGAAAGACGCGCACGTTCATTTTCAGAACTCCTAGACCTTCCTATAAGAAGTTAGCCAAAAAGTAGCTTCGAAAAACGCTTAGGTTAAGTTTCAGAGTTGCTTCTAATGTACCAAAGCTGGACTTAGACATAATTTCACTCTCACAACATTATGGCTGGTTGGAGACAGTCCGAACCACAAGTACCGGGTCCATGGTTCTGGCCGTATACTGGGGGGACGGGGACGACTCCCATTAACCCCTGACTATACCGGGGATACGCTTATCACAATGCCTTTCTGGTCTGTGCTGAAGCAGGGCATTCTGGCAGCCAAGTGGCTTGACCTTTATTAGTGAGCCTGGTTACCCCCTCTCGGAACCACAGACTTAGAAATCGCCAGCTCATATACAGTGCATAAAATATATTTATATATATACCCTTATACACCATTTTAATAAAAAATATCACAAAATTCTTCTAAGTCCCTCGGGAAGAGTGAAAGACGCGCACGTTCATTTTCAGAGCTCCTAGACCTTCCTATAAGAAGTTAGCCAAAAAGTAGCTTCGAAAAACGCTTAGGTTAAGTTTCAGAGTTGCTTCTAATGTACCAAAGCTGGACTTAGACATAATTTCACTCTCACAACATTATGGCTGGTTGGAGACAGTCCGAACCACAAGTACCGAGTCCATGGTTCTGGGCGTATACTGGGGGGACGGGGACGACTCCCATTAACCCCTGACTATACCGGGGATACGCTTATCACAATGCCTTTCTGGTCTGTGCTGAAGCAGGGCATTCTGGCAGCCAAGTGGCTTGACCTTAATTAGTGAGCCTGGTTACCCCCTCTCGGAACCACAGACTTAGAAATCGCCAGCTCATATACAGTGCATAAAATATATTTATATATATACCCTTATACACCATTTTAATAAAAAATATCACAAAATTCTTCTAAGTCCCTCGGGAAGAGTGAAAGACGCGCACGTTCATTTTCAGAGCTCCTAGACCTTCCTATAAGAAGTTAGCCAAAAAGTAGCTTCGAAAAACGCTTAGGTTAAGTTTCAGAGTTGCTTCTAATGTACCAAAGCTGGACTTAGACATAATTTCACTCTCACAACATTATGGCTGGTTGGAGACAGTCCGAACCACAAGTTCCGGGTCCATGGTTCTGGCCGTATACTGGGGGGACGGGGACGACTCCCATTAACCCCTGACTATACCGGGGATACGCTTATCACAATGCCTTTCTGGTCTGTGCTGAAGCAGGGCATTCTGGCAGGAAAGTGGCTTGACCTTTATTAGTGAGCCTGGTTACCCCCTCTCGGAACCACAGACTTAGAAATCGCCAGCTCATATACAGTGCATAAAATATATTTATATATATACCCTTATACACCATTTTAATAAAAAATATCACAAAATTCTTCTAAGTCCCTCGGGAAGAGTGAAAGACGCGCACGTTCATTTTCAGAACTCCTAGACCTTCCTATAAGAAGTTAGCCAAAAAGTAGCTTCGAAAAACGCTTAGGTTAAGTTTCAGAGTTGCTTCTAATGTACCAAAGCTGGACTTAGACATAATTTCACTCTCACAACATTATGGCTGGTTGGAGATAGTCCGAACCACAAGTACCGGGTCCATGGTTCTGGCCGTATACTGGGGGGACGGGGACGACTCCCATTAACCCCTGACTATACCGGGGATACGCTTATCACAATGCCTTTCTAGTCTGTGCTGAAGCAGGGCATTCTGGCAGCCAAGTGGCTTGACCTTTATTAGTGAGCCTGGTTACCCCCTCTCGGAACCACAGACTTAGAAATCGCCAGCTCATATACAGTGCATAAAATATATTTATATATATACCTTATACACCATTTTAATAAAAAATATCACAAAATTCTTCTAAGTCCCTCGGGAAGAGTGAAAGACGCGCACGTTCATTTTCAGAGCTCCTAGACCTTCCTATAAGAAGTTAGCCAAAAAGTAGCTTCGAAAAACGCTTAGGTTAAGTTTCAGAGTTGCTTCTAATGTACCAAAGCTGGACTTAGACATAATTTCACTCTCACAACATTATGGCTGGTTGGAGACAGTCCGAACCACAAGTTCCGGGTCCATGGTTCTGGCCGTATACTGGGGGGACGGGGACGACTCCCATTAACCCCTGACTATACCGGGGATACGCTTATCACAATGCCTTTCTGGTCTGTGCTGAAGCAGGGCATTCTGGCAGGAAAGTGGCTTGACCTTTATTAGTGAGCCTGGTTACCCCCTCTCGGAACCACAGACTTAGAAATCGCCAGCTCATATACAGTGCATAAAATATATTTATATATATACCCTTATACACCATTTTAATAAAAAATATCACAAAATTCTTCTAAGTCCCTCGGGAAGAGTGAAAGACGCGCACGTTCATTTTCAGAACTCCTAGACCTTCCTATAAGAAGTTAGCCAAAAAGTAGCTTCGAAAAACGCTTAGGTTAAGTTTCAGAGTTGCTTCTAATGTACCAAAGCTGGACTTAGACATAATTTCACTCTCACAACATTATGGCTGGTTGGAGACAGTCCGAACCACAAGTACCGGGTCCATGGTTCTGGCCGTATACTGGGGGGACGGGGACGACTCCCATTAACCCCTGACTATACCGGGGATACGCTTATCACAATGCCTTTCTGGTCTGTGCTGAAGCAGGGCATTCTGGCAGCCAAGTGGCTTGACCTTTATTAGTGAGCCTGGTTACCCCCTCTCGGAACCACAGACTTAGAAATCGCCAGCTCATATACAGTGCATAAAATATATTTATATATATACCCTTATACACCATTTTAATAAAAAATATCACAAAATTCTTCTAAGTCCCTCGGGAAGAGTGAAAGACGCGCACGTTCATTTTCAGAGCTCCTAGACCTTCCTATAAGAAGTTAGCCAAAAAGTAGCTTCGAAAAACGCTTAGGTTAAGTTTCAGAGTTGCTTCTAATGTACCAAAGCTGGACTTAGACATAATTTCACTCTCACAACATTATGGCTGGTTGGAGACAGTCCGAACCACAAGTACCGAGTCCATGGTTCTGGGCGTATACTGGGGGGACGGGGACGACTCCCATTAACCCCTGACTATACCGGGGATACGCTTATCACAATGCCTTTCTGGTCTGTGCTGAAGCAGGGCATTCTGGCAGCCAAGTGGCTTGACCTTTATTAGTGAGCCTGGTTACCCCCTCTCGGAACCACAGACTTAGAAATCGCCAGCTCATATACAGTGCATAAAATATATTTATATATATACCCTTATACACCATTTTAATAAAAAATATCACAAAATTCTTCTAAGTCCCTCGGGAAGAGTGAAAGACGCGCACGTTCATTTTCAGAGCTCCTAGACCTTCCTATAAGAAGTTAGCCAAAAAGTAGCTTCGAAAAACGCTTAGGTTAAGTTTCAGAGTTGCTTCTAATGTACCAAAGCTGGACTTAGACATAATTTCACTCTCACAACATTATGGCTGGTTGGAGACAGTCCGAACCACAAGTTCCGGGTCCATGGTTCTGGCCGTATACTGGGGGGACGGGGACGACTCCCATTAACCCCTGACTATACCGGGGATACGCTTATCACAATGCCTTTCTGGTCTGTGCTGAAGCAGGGCATTCTGGCAGGAAAGTGGCTTGACCTTTATTAGTGAGCCTGGTTACCCCCTCTCGGAACCACAGACTTAGAAATCGCCAGCTCATATACAGTGCATAAAATATATTTATATATATACCCTTATACACCATTTTAATAAAAAATATCACAAAATTCTTCTAAGTCCCTCGGGAAGAGTGAAAGACGCGCACGTTCATTTTCAGAACTCCTAGACCTTCCTATAAGAAGTTAGCCAAAAAGTAGCTTCGAAAAACGCTTAGGTTAAGTTTCAGAGTTGCTTCTAATGTACCAAAGCTGGACTTAGACATAATTTCACTCTCACAACATTATGGCTGGTTGGAGACAGTCCGAACCACAAGTACCGGGTCCATGGTTCTGGCCGTATACTGGGGGGACGGGGACGACTCCCATTAACCCCTGACTATACCGGGGATACGCTTATCACAATGCCTTTCTAGTCTGTGCTGAAGCAGGGCATTCTGGCAGCCAAGTGGCTTGACCTTTATTAGTGAGCCTGGTTACCCCCTCTCGGAACCACAGACTTAGAAATCGCCAGCTCATATACAGTGCATAAAATATATTTATATATATACCTTATACACCATTTTAATAAAAAATATCACAAAATTCTTCTAAGTCCCTCGGGAAGAGTGAAAGACGCGCACGTTCATTTTCAGAGCTCCTAGACCTTCCTATAAGAAGTTAGCCAAAAAGTAGCTTCGAAAAACGCTTAGGTTAAGTTTCAGAGTTGCTTCTAATGTACCAAAGCTGGACTTAGACATAATTTCACTCTCACAACATTATGGCTGGTTGGAGACAGCCCGAACCACAAGTACCGAGTCCATGGTTCTGGGCGTATACTGGGGGGACGGGGACGACTCCCATTAACTCCTGACTATACCGGGGATACGCTTATCACAATGCCTTTCTGGTCTGTGCTGAAGCAGGGCATTCTGGCAGCCAAGTGGCTTGACCTTTATTAGTGAGCCTGGTTACCCCCTCTCGGAACCACAGACTTAGAAATCGCCAGCTCATATACAGTGCATAAAATATATTTATATATATACCCTTATACACCATTTTAATAAAAAATATCACAAAATTCTTCTAAGTCCCTCGGGAAGAGTGAAAGACGCGCACGTTCATTTTCAGAGCTCCTAGACCTTCCTATAAGAAGTTAGCCAAAAAGTAGCTTCGAAAAACGCTTAGGTTAAGTTTCAGAGTTGCTTCTAATGTACCAAAGCTGGACTTAGACATAATTTCACTCTCACAACATTATGGCTGGTTGGAGACAGTCCGAACCACAATTACCGAGTCCATGGTTCTGGGCGTATACTGGGGGGACGGAGACGACTCCCATTAACCCCTGACTATACCGGGGATACGCTTATCACAATGCCTTTCTGGTCTGTGCTGAAGCAGGGCATTCTGGCAGCCAAGTGGCTTGACCTTTATTAGTGAGCCTGGTTACCCCCTCTCGGAACCACAGACTTAGAAATCGCCAGCTCATATACAGTGCATAAAATATATTTATATATATACCCTTATACACCATTTTAATAAAAAATATCACAAAATTCTTCTAAGTCCCTCGGGAAGAGTGAAAGACGCGCACGTTCATTTTCAGAGCTCCTAGACCTTCCTATAAGAAGTTAGCCAAAAAGTAGCTTCGAAAAACGCTTAGGTTAAGTTTCAGAGTTGCTTCTAATGTACCAAAGCTGGACTTAGACATAATTTCACTCTCACAACATTATGGCTGGTTGGAGACAGTCCGAACCACAAGTTCCGGGTCCATGGTTCTGGCCGTATACTGGGGGGACGGGGACGACTCCCATTAACCCCTGACTATACCGGGGATACGCTTATCACAATGCCTTTCTGGTCTGTGCTGAAGCAGGGCATTCTGGCAGCCAAGTGGCTTGACCTTTATTAGTGAGCCTGGTTACCCCCTCTCGGAACCACAGACTTAGAAATCGCCAGCTCATATACAGTGCATAAAATATATTTATATATATACCTTATACACCATTTTAATAAAAAATATCACAAAATTCTTCTAAGTCCCTCGGGAAGAGTGAAAGACGCGCACGTTCATTTTCAGAGCTCCTAGACCTTCCTATAAGAAGTTAGCCAAAAAGTAGCTTCGAAAAACGCTTAGGTTAAGTTTCAGAGTTGCTTCTAATGTACCAAAGCTGGACTAAGACATAATTTCACTCTCACAACATTATGGCTGGTTGGAGACAGTCCGAACCACAAGTACCGAGTCCATGGTTCTGGGCGTATACTGGGGGGACGGGGACGACTCCCATTAACCCCTGACTATACCGGGGATACGCTTATCACAATGCCTTTCTGGTCTGTGCTGAAGCAGGGCATTCTGGCAGCCAAGTGGCTTGACCTTTATTAGTGAGCCTGGTTACCCCCTCTCGGAACCACAGACTTAGAAATCGCCAGCTCATATACAGTGCATAAAATATATTTATATATATACCCTTATACACCATTTTAATAAAAAATATCACAAAATTCTTCTAAGTCCCTCGGGAAGAGTGAAAGACGCGCACGTTCATTTTCAGAGCTCCTAGACCTTCCTATAAGAAGTTAGCCAAAAAGTAGCTTCGAAAAACGCTTAGGTTAAGTTTCAGAGTTGCTTCTAATGTACCAAAGCTGGACTTAGACATAATTTCACTCTCACAACATTATGGCTGGTTGGAGACAGTCCGAACCACAAGTTCCGGGTCCATGGTTCTGGCCGTATACTGGGGGGACGGGGACGACTCCCATTAACCCCTGACTATACCGGGGATACGCTTATCACAATGCCTTTCTGGTCTGTGCTGAAGCAGGGCATTCTGGCAGGAAAGTGGCTTGACCTTTATTAGTGAGCTTGGTTACCCCCTCTCGGAACCACAGACTTAGAAATCGCCAGCTCATATACAGTGCATAAAATATATTTATATATATACCCTTATACACCATTTTAATAAAAAATATCACAAAATTCTTCTAAGTCCCTCGGGAAGAGTGAAAGACGCGCACGTTCATTTTCAGAGCTCCTAGACCTTCCTATAAGAAGTTAGCCAAAAAGTAGCTTCGAAAAACGCTTAGGTTAAGTTTCAGAGTTGCTTCTAATGTACCAAAGCTGGACTTAGACATAATTTCACTCTCACAACATTATGGCTGGTTGGAGACAGTCCGAACCACAAGTTCCGGGTCCATGGTTCTGGCCGTATACTGGGGGGACGGGGACGACTCCCATTAACCCCTGACTATACCGGGGATACGCTTATCACAATGCCTTTCTGGTCTGTGCTGAAGCAGGGCATTCTGGCAGGAAAGTGGCTTGACCTTTATTAGTGAGCCTGGTTACCCCCTCTCGGAACCACAGACTTAGAAATCGCCAGCTCATATACAGTGCATAAAATATATTTATATATATACCCTTATACTGTACACCATTTTAATAAAAAATATCACAAAATTCTTCTAAGTCCCTCGGGAAGAGTGAAAGACGCGCACGTTCATTTTCAGTGCTCCTAGACCTTCCTATAAGAAGTTAGCCAAAAAGTAGCTTCGAAAAACGCTTAGGTTAAGTTTCAGAGTTGCTTCTAATGTAACAAAGCTGGACTTAGACATAATTTCACTCTCACAACATTATGGCTGGTTGGAGACAGTCCGAACCACAAGTACCGGGTCCATGGTTCTGGCCGTATACTGGGGGGACGGGGACGACTCCCATTAACCCCTGACTATACCGGGGATACGCTTATCACAATGCCTTTCTAGTCTGTGCTGAAGCAGGGCATTCTGGCAGCCAAGTGGCTTGACCTTTATTAGTGAGCCTGGTTACCCCCTCTCGGAACCACAGACTTAGAAATCGCCAGCTCATATACAGTGCATAAAATATATTTATATTTATACCCTTATACACCATTTTAATAAAAAATATCACAAAATTCTTCTAAGTCCCTCGGGAAGAGTGAAAGACGCGCACGTTCATTTTCAGAGCTCCTAGACCTTCCTATAAGAAGTTAGCCAAAAAGTAGCTTCGAAAAACGCTTAGGTTAAGTTTCAGAGTTGCTTCTAATGTACCAAAGCTGGACTTAGACATAATTTCACTCTCACAACATTATGGCTGGTTGGAGACAGTCCGAACCACAAGTTCCGGGTCCATGGTTCTGGCCGTATACTGGGGGGACGGGGACGACTCCCATTAACCCCTGACTATACCGGGGATACACTTATCACAATGCCTTTCTGGTCTGTGCTGAAGCAGGGCATTCTGGCAGGAAAGTGGCTTGACCTTTATTAGTGAGCCTGGTTACCCCCTCTCGGAACCACAGACTTAGAAATCGCCAGCTCATATACAGTGCATAAAATATATTTATATATATACCCTTATACACCATTTTAATAAAAAATATCACAAAATTCTTCTAAGTCCCTCGGGAAGAGTGAAAGACGCGCACGTTCATTTTCAGAGCTCCTAGACCTTCCTATAAGAAGTTAGCCAAAAAGTAGCTTCGAAAAACGCTTAGGTTAAGTTTCAGAGTTGCTTCTAATGTACCAAAGCTGGACTTAGACATAATTTCACTCTCACAACATTATGGCTGGTTGGAGACAGTCCGAACCACAAGTTCCGGGTCCATGGTTCTGGCCGTATACTGGGGGGACGGGGACGACTCCCATTAACCCCTGACTATACCGGGGATACACTTATCACAATGCCTTTCTGGTCTGTGCTGAAGCAGGGCATTCTGGCAGGAAAGTGGCTTGACCTTTATTAGTGAGCCTGGTTACCCCCTCTCGGAACCACAGACTTAGAAATCGCCAGCTCATATACAGTGCATAAAATATATTTATATATATACCCTTATACACCATTTTAATAAAAAATATCACAAAATTCTTCTAAGTCCCTCGGGAAGAGTGAAAGACGCGCACGTTCATTTTCAGAGCTCCTAGACCTTCCTATAAGAAGTTAGCCAAAAAGTAGCTTCGAAAAACGCTTAGGTTAAGTTTCAGAGTTGCTTCTAATGTACCAAAGCTGGACTTAGACATAATTTCACTCTCACAACATTATGGCTGGTTGGAGACAGTCCGAACCACAAGTACCGAGTCCATGGTTCTGGGCGTATACTGGGGGGACGGGGACGACTCCCATTAACCCCTGACTATACCGGGGATACGCTTATCACAATGCCTTTCTGGTCTGTGCTGAAGCAGGGCATTCTGGCAGCCAAGTGGCTTGACCTTTATTAGTGAGCCTGGTTACCCCCTCTCGGAACCACAGACTTAGAAATCGCCAGCTCATATACAGTGCATAAAATATATTTATATATATATCCTTATACACCATTTTAATTAAAAATATCACAAAATTCTTCTATGTCCCTCGGGAAGAGTGAAAGACGCGCACGTTCATTTTCAGAGCTCCTAGACCTTCCTATAAGAAGTTAGCCAAAAAGTAGCTTCGAAAAACGCTTAGGTTAAGTTTCAGAGTTGCTTCTAATGTACCAAAGCTGGACTTAGACATAATTTCACTCTCACAACATTATGGCTGGTTGGAGACAGTCCGAACCACAAGTACCGGGTCCATGGTTCTGGGCGTATACTGGGGGGACGGGGATGACTCCCATTAACCCCTGACTATACCGGGGATACGCTTATCACAATGCCTTTCTGGTCTGTGCTGAAGCAGGGCATTCTGGCAGCCAAGTGGCTTGACCTTTATTAGTGAGCCTGGTTACCCCCTCTCGGAACCACAGACTTAGAAATCGCCAGCTCATATACAGTGCATAAAATATATTTATATATATACCCTTATACACCATTTTAATAAAAAATATCACAAAATTCTTCTAAGTCCCTCGGGAAGAGTGAAAGACGCGCACGTTCATTTTCAGAGCTCCTAGACCTTCCTATAAGAAGTTAGCCAAAAAGTAGCTTCGAAAAACGCTTAGGTTAAGTTTCAGAGTTGCTTCTAATGTACCAAAGCTGGACTTAGACATAATTTCACTCTCACAACATTATGGCTGGTTGGAGACAGTCCGAACCACAAGTACCGAGTCCATGGTTCTGGGCGTATACTGGGGGGACGGGGACGACTCCCATTAACCCCTGACTATACCGGGGATACGCTTATCACAATGCCTTTCTGGTCTGTGCTGAAGCAGGGCATTCTGGCAGCCAAGTGGCTTGACCTTTATTAGTGAGCCTGGTTACCCCCTCTCGGAACCACAGACTTAGAAATCGCCAGCTCATATACAGTGCATAAAATATCTTTATATATATACCCTTATACACCATTTTAATAAAAAATATCACAAAATTCTTCTAAGTCCCTCAGGAAGAGTGAAAGACGCGCACGTTCATTTTCAGAGCTCCTAGACCTTCCTATAAGAAGTTAGCCAAAAAGTAGCTTCGAAAAACGCTTAGGTGAAGTTTCAGAGTTGCTTCTAATGTACCAAAGCTGGACTTAGACATAATTTCACTCTCACAACATTATGGCTGGTTGGAGACAGTCCGAACCACAAGTTCCGGGTCCATGGTTCTGGCCGTATACTGGGGGGACGGGGACGACTCCCATTAACCCCTGACTATACCGGGGATACGCTTATCACAATGCCTTTCTGGTCTGTGCTGAAGCAGGGCATTATGGCAGGAAAGTGGCTTGACCTTTATTAGTGAGCCTGGTTACCCCCTCTCGGAACCACAGACTTAGAAATCGCCAGCTCATATACAGTGCATAAAATATATTTATATATATACCCTTATACACCATTTTAATAAAAAATATCACAAAATTCTTCTAAGTCCCTCGGGAAGAGTGAAAGACGCGCACGTTCATTTTCAGAACTCCTAGACCTTCCTACAGTATAAGAAGTTAGCCAAAAAGTAGCTTCGAAAAACGCTTACAGTAGGTTAAGTTTCAGAGTTGCTTCTAATGTACCAAAGCTGGACTTAGACATAATTTCACTCTCACAACATTATGGCTGGTTGGAGACAGTCCGAACCACAAGTACCGGGTCCATGGTTCTGGGCGTATACTGGGGGGACGGGGATGACTCCCATTAACCCCTGACTATACCGGGGATACGCTTATCACAATGCCTTTCTGGTCTGTGCTGAAGCAGGGCATTCTGGCAGCCAAGTGGCTTGACCTTTATTAGTGAGCCTGGTTACCCCCTCTCGGAACCACAGACTTAGAAATCGCCAGCTCATATACAGTGCATAAAATATATTTATATATATACCCTTATACACCATTTTAATAAAAAATATCACAAAATTCTTCTAAGTCCCTCGGGAAGAGTGAAAGACGCGCACGTTCATTTTCAGAGCTCCTAGACCTTCCTATAAGAAGTTAGCCAAAAAGTAGCTTCGAAAAACGCTTAGGTTAAGTTTCAGAGTTGCTTCTAATGTACCAAAGCTGGACTTAGACATAATTTCACTCTCACAACATTATGGCTGGTTGGAGACAGTCCGAACCACAAGTACCGAGTCCATGGTTCTGGGCGTATACTGGGGGGACGGGGACGACTCCCATTAACCCCTGACTATACCGGGGATACGCTTATCACAATGCCTTTCTGGTCTGTGCTGAAGCAGGGCATTCTGGCAGCCAAGTGGCTTGACCTTTATTTGTGAGCCTGGTTACCCCCTCTCGGAACCACAGACTTAGAAATCGCCAGCTCATATACAGTGCATAAAATATCTTTATATATATACCCTTATACACCATTTTAATAAAAAATATCACAAAATTCTTCTAAGTCCCTCAGGAAGAGTGAAAGACGCGCACGTTCATTTTCAGAGCTCCTAGACCTTCCTATAAGAAGTTAGCCAAAAAGTAGCTTCGAAAAACGCTTAGGTTAAGTTTCAGAGTTGCTTCTAATGTACCAAAGCTGGACTTAGACATAATTTCACTCTCACAACATTATGGCTGGTTGGAGACAGTCCGAACCACAAGTTCCGGGTCCATGGTTCTGGCCGTATACTGGGGGGACGGGGACGACTCCCATTAACCCCTGACTATACCGGGGATACGCTTATCACAATGCCTTTCTGGTCTGTGCTGAAGCAGGGCATTATGGCAGGAAAGTGGCTTGACCTTTATTAGTGAGCCTGGTTACCCCCTCTCGGAACCACAGACTTAGAAATCGCCAGCTCATATACAGTGCATAAAATATATTTATATATATACCCTTATACACCATTTTAATAAAAAATATCACAAAATTCTTCTAAGTCCCTCGGGAAGAGTGAAAGACGCGCACGTTCATTTTCAGAGCTCCTAGACCTTCCTATAAGAAGTTAGCCAAAAAGTAGCTTCGAAAAACGCTTAGGTTAAGTTTCAGAGTTGCTTCTAATGTACCAAAGCTGGACTTAGACATAATTTCACTCTCACAACATTATGGCTGGTTGGAGACAGTCCGAACCACAAGTACCGGGTCCATGGTTCTGGCCGTATACTGGGGGGACGGGGACGACTCCCATTAACCCCTGACTATACCGGGGATACGCTTATCACAATGCCTTTCTAGTCTGTGCTGAAGCAGGGCATTCTGGCAGCCAAGTGGCTTGACCTTTATTAGTGAGCCTGGTTACCCCCTCTCGGAACCACAGACTTAGAAATCGCCAGCTCATATACAGTGCATAAAATATATTTATATATATACCTTATACACCATTTTAATAAAAAATATCACAAAATTCTTCTAAGTCCCTCAGGAAGAGTGAAAGACGCGCACGTTCATTTTCAGAGCTCCTAGACCTTCCTATAAGAAGTTAGCCAAAAAGTAGCTTCGAAAAACGCTTAGGTTAAGTTTCAGAGTTGCTTCTAATGTACCAAAGCTGGACTTAGACATAATTTCACTCTCACAACATTATGGCTGGTTGGAGACAGCCCGAACCACAAGTACCGAGTCCATGGTTCTGGGCGTATACTGGGGGGACGGGGACGACTCCCATTAACCCCTGACTATACCGGGGATACGCTTATCACAATGCCTTTCTGGTCTGTGCTGAAGCAGGGCATTCTGGCAGCCAAGTGGCTTGACCATTATTAGTGAGCCTGGTTACCCCCTCTCGGAACCACAGACTTAGAAATCGCCAGCTCATATACAGTGCATAAAATATATTTATATATATACCCTTATACACCATTTTAATAAAAAATATCACAAAATTCTTCTAAGTCCCTCGGGAAGAGTGAAAGACGCGCACGTTCATTTTCAGAGCTCCTAGACCTTCCTATAAGAAGTTAGCCAAAAAGTAGCTTCGAAAAACGCTTAGGTTAAGTTTCAGAGTTGCTTCTAATGTACCAAAGCTGGACTTAGACATAATTTCACTCTCACAACATTATGGCTGGTTGGAGACAGTCCGAACCACAAGTACCGAGTCCATGGTTCTGGGCGTATACTGGGGGGACGGGGACGACTCCCATTAACCCCTGACTATACCGGGGATACGCTTATCACAATGCCTTTCTGGTCTGTGCTGAAGCAGGGCATTCTGGCAGCCAAGTGGCTTGACCTTTATTAGTGAGCCTGGTTACCCCCTCTCGGAACCACAGACTTAGAAATCGCCAGCTCATATACAGTGCATAAAATATATTTATATATATACCCTTATACACCATTTTAATAAAAAATATCACAAAATTCTTCTAAGTCCCTCGGGAAGAGTGAAAGACGCGCACGTTCATTTTCAGAGCTCCTAGACCTTCCTATAAGAAGTTAGCCAAAAAGTAGCTTCGAAAAACGCTTAGGTTAAGTTTCAGAGTTGCTTCTAATGTACCAAAGCTGGACTTAGACATAATTTCACTCTCACAACATTATGGCTGGTTGGAGACAGTCCGAACCACAAGTACCGAGTCCATGGTTCTGGGCGTATACTGGGGGGACGGGGACGACTCCCATTAACCCCTGACTATACCGGGGATACGCTTATCACAATGCCTTTCTGGTCTGTGCTGAAGCAGGGCATTCTGGCAGCCAAGTGGCTTGACCTTTATTAGTGAGCCTGGTTACCCCCTCTCGGAACCACAGACATAGAAATCGCCAGCTCATATACAGTGCATAAAATATATTTATATATATACCCTTATACACCATTTTAATAAAAAATATCACAAAATTCTTCTAAGTCCCTCGGGAAGAGTGAAAGACACGCACGTTCATTTTCAGAGCTCCTAGACCTTCCTATAAGAAGTTAGCCAAAAAGTAGCTTCGAAAAACGCTTAGGTTAAGTTTCAGAGTTGCTTCTAATGTACCAAAGCTGGACTTAGACATAATTTCACTCTCACAACATTATGGCTGGTTGGAGACAGTCCGAACCACAAGTTCCGGGTCCATGGTTCTGGCCGTATACTGGGGGGACGGGGACGACTCCCATTAACCCCTGACTATACCGGGGATACGCTTATCACAATGCCTTTCTGGTCTGTGCTGAAGCAGGGCATTCTGGCAGGAAAGTGGCTTGACCTTTATTAGTGAGCCTGGTTACACCCTCTCGGAACCACAGACTTAGAAATCGCCAGCTCATATACAGTGCATAAAATATATTTATATATATACCCTTATACACCATTTTAATAAAAAATATCACAAAATTCTTCTAAGTCCCTCGGGAAGAGTGAAAGACGCGCACGTTCATTTTCAGAACTCCTAGACCTTCCTATAAGAAGTTAGCCAAAAAGTAGCTTCGAAAAACGCTTAGGTTAAGTTTCAGAGTTGCTTCTAATGTACCAAAGCTGGACTTAGACATAATTTCACTCTCACAACATTATGGCTGGTTGGAGACAGTCCGAACCACAAGTACCGGGTCCATGGTTCTGGCCGTATACTGGGGGGACGGGGACGACTCCCATTAACCCCTGACTATATCGGGGATACGCTTATCACAATGCCTTTCTAGTCTGTGCTGAAGCAGGGCATTCTGGCAGCCAAGTGGCTTGACCTTTATTAGTGAGCTTGGTTACCCCCTCTCGGAACCACAGACTTAGAAATCGCCAGCTCATATACAGTGCATAAAATATATTTATATATATACCCTTATACACCATTTTAATAAAAAATATCACAAAATTCTTCTAAGTCCCTCGGGAAGAGTGAAAGACGCGCACGTTCATTTTCAGAGCTCCTAGACCTTCCTATAAGAAGTTAGCCAAAAAGTAGCTTCGAAAAACGCTTAGGTTAAGTTTCAGAGTTGCTTCTAATGTACCAAAGCTGGACTTAGACATAATTTCACTCTCACAACATTATGGCTGGTTGGAGACAGTCCGAACCACAAGTTCCGGGTCCATGGTTCTGGCCGTATACTGGGGGGACGGGGACGACTCCCATTAACCCCTGACTATACCGGGGATACGCTTATCACAATGCCTTTCTGGTCTGTGCTGAAGCAGGGCATTCTGGCAGGAAAGTGGCTTGACCTTTATTAGTGAGCCTGGTTACCCCCTCTCGGAACCACAGACTTAGAAATCGCCAGCTCATATACAGTGCATAAAATATATTTATATATATACCCTTATACACCATTTTAATTAAAAATATCACAAAATTCTTCTAAGTCCCTCGGGAAGAGTGAAAGACGCGCACGTTCATTTTCAGTGCTCCTAGACCTTCCTATAAGAAGTTAGCCAAAAAGTAGCTTCGAAAAACGCTTAGGTTAAGTTTCAGAGTTGCTTCTAATGTACCAAAGCTGGACTTAGACATAATTTCACTCTCAAAACATTATGGCTGGTTGGAGACAGTCCGAACCACAAGTACCGGGTCCATGGTTCTGGCCGTATACTGGGGGGACGGGGACGACTCCCATTAACCCCTGACTATACCGGGGATACGCTTATCACAATGCCTTTCTAGTCTGTGCTGAAGCAGGGCATTCTGGCAGCCAAGTGGCTTGACCTTTATTAGTGAGCCTGGTTACCCCCTCTCGGAACCACAGACTTAGAAATCGCCAGCTCATATACAGTGCATAAAATATATTTATATATATACCCTTATACACCATTTTAATAAAAAATATCACAAAATTCTTCTAAGTCCCTCGGGAAGAGTGAAAGACGCGCACGTTCATTTTCAGAGCTCCTAGACCTTCCTATAAGAAGTTAGCCAAAAAGTAGCTTCGAAAAACGCTTACTGTAGGTTAAGTTTCAGAGTTGCTTCTAATGTACCAAAGCTGGACTTAGACATAATTTCACTCTCACAACATTATGGCTGGTTGGAGACAGTCCGAACCACAAGTTCCGGGTCCATGGTTCTGGCCGTATACTGGGGGGACGGGGACGACTCCCATTAACCCCTGACTATACCGGGGATACACTTATCACAATGCCTTTCTGGTCTGTGCTGAAGCAGGGCATTCTGGCAGGAAAGTGGCTTGACCTTTATTAGTGAGCCTGGTTACCCCCTCTCGGAACCACAGACTTAGAAATCGCCAGCTCATATACAGTGCATAAAATATATTTATATATATACCCTTATACACCATTTTAATAAAAAATATCACAAAATTCTTCTAAGTCCCTCGGGAAGAGTGAAAGACGCGCACGTTCATTTTCAGAGCTCCTAGACCTTCCTATAAGAAGTTAGCCAAAAAGTAGCTTCGAAAAACGCTTAGGTTAAGTTTCAGAGTTGCTTCTAATGTACCAAAGCTGGACTTAGACATAATTTCACTCTCACAACATTATGGCTGGTTGGAGACAGTCCGAACCACAAGTTCCGGGTCCATGGTTCTGGCCGTATACTGGGGGGACGGGGACGACTCCCATTAACCCCTGACTATACCGGGGATACACTTATCACAATGCCTTTCTGGTCTGTGCTGAAGCAGGGCATTCTGGCAGGAAAGTGGCTTGACCTTTATTAGTGAGCCTGGTTACCCCCTCTCGGAACCACAGACTTAGAAATCGCCAGCTCATATACAGTGCATAAAATATATTTATATATATACCCTTATACACCATTTTAATAAAAAATATCACAAAATTCTTCTAAGTCCCTCGGGAAGAGTGAAAGACGCGCACGTTCATTTTCAGAGCTCCTAGACCTTCCTATAAGAAGTTAGCCAAAAAGTAGCTTCGAAAAACGCTTAGGTTAAGTTTCAGAGTTGCTTCTAATGTACCAAAGCTGGACTTAGACATAATTTCACTCTCACAACATTATGGCTGGTTGGAGACAGTCCGAACCACAAGTACCGAGTCCATGGTTCTGGGCGTATACTGGGGGGACGGGGACGACTCCCATTAACCCCTGACTATACCGGGGATACGCTTATCACAATGCCTTTCTGGTCTGTGCTGAAGCAGGGCATTCTGGCAGCCAAGTGGCTTGACCTTTATTAGTGAGCCTGGTTACCCCCTCTCGGAACCACAGACATAGAAATCGCCAGCTCATATACAGTGCATAAAATATATTTATATATATACCCTTATACACCATTTTAATAAAAAATATCACAAAATTCTTCTAAGTCCCTCGGGAAGAGTGAAAGACACGCACGTTCATTTTCAGAGCTCCTAGACCTTCCTATAAGAAGTTAGCCAAAAAGTAGCTTCGAAAAACGCTTAGGTTAAGTTTCAGAGTTGCTTCTAATGTACCAAAGCTGGACTTAGACATAATTTCACTCTCACAACATTATGGCTGGTTGGAGACAGTCCGAACCACAAGTTCCGGGTCCATGGTTCTGGCCGTATACTGGGGGGACGGGGACGACTCCCATTAACCCCTGACTATACCGGGGATACGCTTATCACAATGCCTTTCTGGTCTGTGCTGAAGCAGGGCATTCTGGCAGGAAAGTGGCTTGACCTTTATTAGTGAGCCTGGTTACACCCTCTCGGAACCACAGACTTAGAAATCGCCAGCTCATATACAGTGCATAAAATATATTTATATATATACCCTTATACACCATTTTAATAAAAAATATCACAAAATTCTTCTAAGTCCCTCGGGAAGAGTGAAAGACGCGCACGTTCATTTTCAGAACTCCTAGACCTTCCTATAAGAAGTTAGCCAAAAAGTAGCTTCGAAAAACGCTTAGGTTAAGTTTCAGAGTTGCTTCTAATGTACCAAAGCTGGACTTAGACATAATTTCACTCTCACAACATTATGGCTGGTTGGAGACAGTCCGAACCACAAGTACCGGGTCCATGGTTCTGGCCGTATACTGGGGGGACGGGGACGACTCCCATTAACCCCTGACTATATCGGGGATACGCTTATCACAATGCCTTTCTAGTCTGTGCTGAAGCAGGGCATTCTGGCAGCCAAGTGGCTTGACCTTTATTAGTGAGCTTGGTTACCCCCTCTCGGAACCACAGACTTAGAAATCGCCAGCTCATATACAGTGCATAAAATATATTTATATATATACCCTTATACACCATTTTAATAAAAAATATCACAAAATTCTTCTAAGTCCCTCGGGAAGAGTGAAAGACGCGCACGTTCATTTTCAGAGCTCCTAGACCTTCCTATAAGAAGTTAGCCAAAAAGTAGCTTCGAAAAACGCTTAGGTTAAGTTTCAGAGTTGCTTCTAATGTACCAAAGCTGGACTTAGACATAATTTCACTCTCACAACATTATGGCTGGTTGGAGACAGTCCGAACCACAAGTTCCGGGTCCATGGTTCTGGCCGTATACTGGGGGGACGGGGACGACTCCCATTAACCCCTGACTATACCGGGGATACGCTTATCACAATGCCTTTCTGGTCTGTGCTGAAGCAGGGCATTCTGGCAGGAAAGTGGCTTGACCTTTATTAGTGAGCCTGGTTACCCCCTCTCGGAACCACAGACTTAGAAATCGCCAGCTCATATACAGTGCATAAAATATATTTATATATATACCCTTATACACCATTTTAATTAAAAATATCACAAAATTCTTCTAAGTCCCTCGGGAAGAGTGAAAGACGCGCACGTTCATTTTCAGTGCTCCTAGACCTTCCTATAAGAAGTTAGCCAAAAAGTAGCTTCGAAAAACGCTTAGGTTAAGTTTCAGAGTTGCTTCTAATGTACCAAAGCTGGACTTAGACATAATTTCACTCTCAAAACATTATGGCTGGTTGGAGACAGTCCGAACCACAAGTACCGGGTCCATGGTTCTGGCCGTATACTGGGGGGACGGGGACGACTCCCATTAACCCCTGACTATACCGGGGATACGCTTATCACAATGCCTTTCTAGTCTGTGCTGAAGCAGGGCATTCTGGCAGCCAAGTGGCTTGACCTTTATTAGTGAGCCTGGTTACCCCCTCTCGGAACCACACACTTAGAAATCGCCAGCTCATATACAGTGCATAAAATATATTTATATATATACCCTTATACACCATTTTAATAAAAAATATCACAAAATTCTTCTAAGTCCCTCGGGAAGAGTGAAAGACGCGCACGTTCATTTTCAGAGCTCCTAGACCTTCCTATAAGAAGTTAGCCAAAAAGTAGCTTCGAAAAACGCTTACTGTAGGTTAAGTTTCAGAGTTGCTTCTAATGTACCAAAGCTGGACTTAGACATAATTTCACTCTCACAACATTATGGCTGGTTGGAGACAGTCCGAACCACAAGTTCCGGGTCCATGGTTCTGGCCGTATACTGGGGGGACGGGGACGACTCCCATTAACCCCTGACTATACCGGGGATACACTTATCACAATGCCTTTCTGGTCTGTGCTGAAGCAGGGCATTCTGGCAGGAAAGTGGCTTGACCTTTATTAGTGAGCCTGGTTACCCCCTCTCGGAACCACAGACTTAGAAATCGCCAGCTCATATACAGTGCATAAAATATATTTATATATATACCCTTATACACCATTTTAATAAAAAATATCACAAAATTCTTCTAAGTCCCTCGGGAAGAGTGAAAGACGCGCACGTTCATTTTCAGAGCTCCTAGACCTTCCTATAAGAAGTTAGCCAAAAAGTAGCTTCGAAAAACGCTTAGGTTAAGTTTCAGAGTTGCTTCTAATGTACCAAAGCTGGACTTAGACATAATTTCACTCTCACAACATTATGGCTGGTTGGAGACAGTCCGAACCACAAGTTCCGGGTCCATGGTTCTGGCCGTATACTGGGGGGACGGGGACGACTCCCATTAACCCCTGACTATACCGGGGATACACTTATCACAATGCCTTTCTGGTCTGTGCTGAAGCAGGGCATTCTGGCAGGAAAGTGGCTTGACCTTTATTAGTGAGCCTGGTTACCCCCTCTCGGAACCACAGACTTAGAAATCGCCAGCTCATATACAGTGCATAAAATATATTTATATATATACCCTTATACACCATTTTAATAAAAAATATCACAAAATTCTTCTAAGTCCCTCGGGAAGAGTGAAAGACGCGCACGTTCATTTTCAGAGCTCCTAGACCTTCCTATAAGAAGTTAGCCAAAAAGTAGCTTCGAAAAACGCTTAGGTTAAGTTTCAGAGTTGCTTCTAATGTACCAAAGCTGGACTTAGACATAATTTCACTCTCACAACATTATGGCTGGTTGGAGACAGTCCGAACCACAAGTACCGGGTCCATGGTTCTGGGCGTATACTGGGGGGACGGGGATGACTCCCATTAACCCCTGACTATACCGGGGATACGCTTATCACAATGCCTTTCTGGTCTGTGCTGAAGCAGGGCATTCTGGCAGCCAAGTGGCTTGACCTTTATTAGTGAGCCTGGTTACCCCCTCTCGGAACCACAGACTTAGAAATCGCCAGCTCATATACAGTGCATAAAATATATTTATATATATACCCTTATACAGTACACCATTTTAATAAAAAATATCACAAAATTCTTCTAAGTCCCTCGGGAAGAGTGAAAGACGCGCACGTTCATTTTCAGAGCTCCTAGACCTTCCTATAAGAAGTTAGCCAAAAAGTAGCTTCGAAAAACGCTTAGGTTAAGTTTCAGAGTTGCTTCTAATGTACCAAAGCTGGACTTAGACATAATTTCACTCTCACAACATTATGGCTGGTTGGAGACAGTCCGAACCACAAGTTCCGGGTCCATGGTTCTGGCCGTATACTGGGGGGACGGGGACGACTCCCATTAACCCCTGACTATACCGGGGATACACTTATCACAATGCCTTTCTGGTCTGTGCTGAAGCAGGGCATTCTGGCAGGAAAGTGGCTTGACCTTTATTAGTGAGCCTGGTTACCCCCTCTCGGAACCACAGACTTAGAAATCGCCAGCTCATATACAGTGCATAAAATATATTTATATATATACCCTTATACACCATTTTAATAAAAAATATCACAAAATTCTTCTAAGTCCCTCGGGAAGAGTGAAAGACGCGCACGTTCATTTTCAGAGCTCCTAGACCTTCCTATAAGAAGTTAGCCAAAAAGTAGCTTCGAAAAACGCTTAGGTTAAGTTTCAGAGTTGCTTCTAATGTACCAAAGCTGGACTTAGACATAATTTCACTCTCACAACATTATGGCTGGTTGGAGACAGTCCGAACCACAAGTACCGAGTCCATGGTTCTGGGCGTATACTGGGGGGACGGGGACGACTCCCATTAACCCCTGACTATACCGGGGATACGCTTATCACAATGCCTTTCTGGTCTGTGCTGAAGCAGGGCATTCTGGCAGCCAAGTGGCTTGACCTTTATTAGTGAGCCTGGTTACCCCCTCTCGGAACCACAGACTTAGAAATCGCCAGCTCATATACAGTGCATAAAATATATTTATATATATATCCTTATACACCATTTTAATAAAAAATATCACAAAATTCTTCTATGTCCCTCGGGAAGAGTGAAAGACGCGCACGTTCATTTTCAGAGCTCCTAGACCTTCCTATAAGAAGTTAGCCAAAAAGTAGCTTCGAAAAACGCTTAGGTTAAGTTTCAGAGTTGCTTCTAATGTACCAAAGCTGGACTTAGA
Organism: Ascaphus truei; assembly: GCF_040206685.1. Lineage (NCBI taxonomy): Eukaryota > Metazoa > Chordata > Amphibia > Anura > Ascaphidae > Ascaphus > Ascaphus truei. The sequence continues at coordinate 102,749 of NW_027456740.1, read as the reverse complement.
CATAATTTCACTCTCACAACATTATGGCTGGTTGGAGACAGTCCGAACCACAAGTACCGGGTCCATGGTTCTGGGCGTATACTGGGGGGACGGGGATGACTCCCATTAACCCCTGACTATACCGGGGATACGCTTATCACAATGCCTTTCTGGTCTGTGCTGAAGCAGGGCATTCTGGCAGCCAAGTGGCTTGACCTTTATTAGTGAGCCTGGTTACCCCCTCTCGGAACCACAGACTTAGAAATCGCCAGCTCATATACAGTGCATAAAATATATTTATATATATACCCTTATACAGTACACCATTTTAATAAAAAATATCACAAAATTCTTCTAAGTCCCTCGGGAAGAGTGAAAGACGCGCACGTTCATTTTCAGAGCTCCTAGACCTTCCTATAAGAAGTTAGCCAAAAAGTAGCTTCGAAAAACGCTTAGGTTAAGTTTCAGAGTTGCTTCTAATGTACCAAAGCTGGACTTAGACATAATTTCACTCTCACAACATTATGGCTGGTTGGAGACAGTCCGAACCACAAGTACCGAGTCCATGGTTCTGGGCGTATACTGGGGGGACGGGGACGACTCCCATTAACCCCTGACTATACCGGGGATACGCTTATCACAATGCCTTTCTGGTCTGTGCTGAAGCAGGGCATTCTGGCAGCCAAGTGGCTTGACCTTTATTAGTGAGCCTGGTTACCCCCTCTCGGAACCACAGACTTAGAAATCGCCAGCTCATATACAGTGCATAAAATATCTTTATATATATACCCTTATACACCATTTTAATAAAAAATATCACAAAATTCTTCTAAGTCCCTCAGGAAGAGTGAAAGACGCGCACGTTCATTTTCAGAGCTCCTAGACCTTCCTATAAGAAGTTAGCCAAAAAGTAGCTTCGAAAAACGCTTAGGTTAAGTTTCAGAGTTGCTTCTAATGTACCAAAGCTGGACTTAGACATAATTTCACTCTCACAACATTATGGCTGGTTGGAGACAGTCCGAACCACAAGTTCCGGGTCCATGGTTCTGGCCGTATACTGGGGGGACGGGGACGACTCCCATTAACCCCTGACTATACCGGGGATACGCTTATCACAATGCCTTTCTGGTCTGTGCTGAAGCAGGGCATTATGGCAGGAAAGTGGCTTGACCTTTATTAGTGAGCCTGGTTACCCCCTCTCGGAACCACAGACTTAGAAATCGCCAGCTCATATACAGTGCATAAAATATATTTATATATATACCCTTATACACCATTTTAATAAAAAATATCACAAAATTCTTCTAAGTTCCTCGGGAAGAGTGAAAGACGCGCACGTTCATTTTCAGAACTCCTAGACCTTCCTATAAGAAGTTAGCCAAAAAGTAGCTTCGAAAAACGCTTAGGTTAAGTTTCAGAGTTGCTTCTAATGTACCAAAGCTGGACTTAGACATAATTTCACTCTCACAACATTATGGCTGGTTGGAGACAGTCCGAACCACAAGTACCGAGTCCATGGTTCTGGGCGTATACTGGGGGGACGGGGACGACTCCCATTAACCCCTGACTATACCGGGGATACGCTTATCACAATGCCTTTCTGGTCTGTGCTGAACAGGGCATTCTGGCAGCCAAGTGGCTTGACCTTTATTAGTGAGCCTGGTTACCCCCTCTCGGAACCACAGACTTAGAAATCGCCAGCTCATATACAGTGCATAAAATATCTTTATATATATACCCTTATACACCATTTTAATAAAAAATATCACAAAATTCTTCTAAGTCCCTCGGGAAGAGTGAAAGACGCGCACGTTCATTTTCAGAGCTCCTAGACCTTCCTATAAGAAGTTAGCCAAAAAGTAGCTTCGAAAAACGCTTAGGTTAAGTTTCAGAGTTGCTTCTAATGTACCAAAGCTGGACTTAGACATAATTTCACTCTCACAACATTATGGCTGGTTGGAGACAGTCCGAACCACAAGTTCCGGGTCCATGGTTCTGGCCGTATACTGGGGGGACGGGGACGACTCCCATTAACCCCTGACTATACCGGGGATACGCTTATCACAATGCCTTTCTGGTCTGTGCTGAAGCAGGGCATTATGGCAGGAAAGTGGCTTGACCTTTATTAGTGAGCCTGGTTACCCCCTCTCGGAACCACAGACTTAGAAATCGCCAGCTCATATACAGTGCATAAAATATATTTATATATATACCCTTATACACCATTTTAATAAAAAATATCACAAAATTCTTCTAAGTCCCTCGGGAAGAGTGAAAGACGCGCACGTTCATTTTCAGAACTCCTAGACCTTCCTATAAGAAGTTAGCCAAAAAGTAGCTTCGAAAAACGCTTAGGTTAAGTTTCAGAGTTGCTTCTAATGTACCAAAGCTGGACTTAGACATAATTTCACTCTCACAACATTATGGCTGGTTGGAGACAGTCCGAACCACAAGTACCGGGTCCATGGTTCTGGCCGTTTACTGGGGGGACGGGGACGACTCCCATTAACTCCTGACTATACCGGGGATACGCTTATCACAATGCCTTTCTAGTCTGTGCTGAAGCAGGGCATTCTGGCAGCCAAGTGGCTTGACCTTTATTAGTGAGCCTGGTTACCCCCTCTCGGAACCACAGACTTAGAAATCGCCAGCTCATATACAGTGCATAAAATATATTTATATATATACCTTATACACCATTTTAATAAAAAATATCACAAAATTCTTCTAAGTCCCTCGGGAAGAGTGAAAGACGCGCACGTTCATTTTCAGAGCTCCTAGACCTTCCTATAAGAAGTTAGCCAAAAAGTAGCTTCGAAAAACGCTTAGGTTAAGTTTAAGAGTTGCTTCTAATGTACCAAAGCTGGACTTAGACATAATTTCACTCTCACAACATTATGGCTGGTTGGAGACAGCCCGAACCACAAGTACCGAGTCCATGGTTCTGGGCGTATACTGGGGGGACGGGGACGACTCCCATTAACCCCTGACTATACCGGGGATACGCTTATCACAATGCCTTTCTGGTCTGTGCTGAAGCAGGGCATTCTGGCAGCCAAGTGGCTTGACCTTTATTAGTGAGCCTGGTTACCCCCTCTCGGAACCACAGACTTAGAAATCGCCAGCTCATATACAGTGCATAAAATATATTTATATATATACCCTTATACACCATTTTAATAAAAAATATCACAAAATTCTTCTAAGTCCCTCGGGAAGAGTGAAAGACGCGCACGTTCATTTTCAGAACTCCTAGACCTTCCTATAAGAAGTTAGCCAAAAAGTAGCTTCGAAAAACGCTTAGGTTAAGTTTCAGAGTTGCTTCTAATGTACCAAAGCTGGACTTAGACATAATTTCACTCTCACAACATTATGGCTGGTTGGAGACAGTCCGAACCACAAGTACCGGGTCCATGGTTCTGGCCGTATACTGGGGGGACGGGGACGACTCCCATTAACTCCTGACTATACCGGGGATACGCTTATCACAATGCCTTTCTAGTCTGTGCTGAAGCAGGGCATTCTGGCAGCCAAGTGGCTTGACCTTTATTAGTGAGCCTGGTTACCCCCTCTCGGAACCACAGACTTAGAAATCGCCAGCTCATATACAGTGCATAAAATATATTTATATATATACCTTATACACCATTTTAATAAAAAATATCACAAAATTCTTCTAAGTCCCTCGGGAAGAGTGAAAGACGCGCACGTTCATTTTCAGAGCTCTTAGACCTTCTAATAAGAAGTTAGCCAAAAAGTAGCTTCGAAAAACGCTTAGGTTAAGTTTCAGAGTTGCTTCTAATGTACCGAAGCTGGACTTAGACATAATTTCACTCTCACAACATTATGGCTGGTTGGAGACAGTCCGAACCACAAGTACCGGGTCCATGGTTCTGGCCGTATACTGGGGGGACGGGGACGACTCCCATTAACTCCTGACTATACCGGGGATACGCTTATCACAATGCCTTTCTAGTCTGTGCTGAAGCAGGGCATTCTGGCAGCCAAGTGGCTTGACCTTTATTAGTGAGCCTGGTTACCCCCTCTCGGAACCACAGACTTAGAAATCGCCAGCTCATATACAGTGCATAAAATATATTTATATATATACCTTATACACCATTTTAATAAAAAATATCACAAAATTCTTCTAAGTCCCTCGGGAAGAGTGAAAGACGCGCACGTTCATTTTCAGAGCTCCTAGACCTTCCTATAAGAAGTTAGCCAAAAAGTAGCTTCGAAAAACGCTTAGGTTAAGTTTAAGAGTTGCTTCTAATGTACCAAAGCTGGACTTAGACATAATTTCACTCTCACAACATTATGGCTGGTTGGAGACAGCCCGAACCACAAGTACCGAGTCCATGGTTCTGGGCGTATACTGGGGGGACGGGGACGACTCCCATTAACCCCTGACTATACCGGGGATACGCTTATCACAATGCCTTTCTGGTCTGTGCTGAAGCAGGGCATTCTGGCAGCCAAGTGGCTTGACCTTTATTAGTGAGCCTGGTTACCCCCTCTCGGAACCACAGACTTAGAAATCGCCAGCTCATATACAGTGCATAAAATATATTTATATATATACCCTTATACACCATTTTAATAAAAAATATCACAAAATTCTTCTAAGTCCCTCGGGAAGAGTGAAAGACGCGCACGTTCATTTTCAGAACTCCTAGACCTTCCTATAAGAAGTTAGCCAAAAAGTAGCTTCGAAAAACGCTTAGGTTAAGTTTCAGAGTTGCTTCTAATGTACCAAAGCTGGACTTAGACATAATTTCACTCTCACAACATTATGGCTGGTTGGAGACAGTCCGAACCACAAGTACCGGGTCCATGGTTCTGGCCGTATACTGGGGGGACGGGGACGACTCCCATTAACTCCTGACTATACCGGGGATACGCTTATCACAATGCCTTTCTAGTCTGTGCTGAAGCAGGGCATTCTGGCAGCCAAGTGGCTTGACCTTTATTAGTGAGCCTGGTTACCCCCTCTCGGAACCACAGACTTAGAAATCGCCAGCTCATATACAGTGCATAAAATATATTTATATATATACCTTATACACCATTTTAATAAAAAATATCACAAAATTCTTCTAAGTCCCTCGGGAAGAGTGAAAGACGCGCACGTTCATTTTCAGAGCTCCTAGACCTTCCTATAAGAAGTTAGCCAAAAAGTAGCTTCGAAAAACGCTTAGGTTAAGTTTAAGAGTTGCTTCTAATGTACCAAAGCTGGACTTAGACATAATTTCACTCTCACAACATTATGGCTGGTTGGAGACAGCCCGAACCACAAGTACCGAGTCCATGGTTCTGGGCGTATACTGGGGGGACGGGGACGACTCCCATTAACCCCTGACTATACCGGGGATACGCTTATCACAATGCCTTTCTGGTCTGTGCTGAAGCAGGGCATTCTGGCAGCCAAGTGGCTTGACCTTTATTAGTGAGCCTGGTTACCCCCTCTCGGAACCACAGACTTAGAAATCGCCAGCTCATATACAGTGCATAAAATATATTTATATATATACCCTTATACACCATTTTAATAAAAAATATCACAAAATTCTTCTAAGTCCCTCGGGAAGAGTGAAAGACGCGCACGTTCATTTTCAGAGCTCCTAGACCTTCCTATAAGAAGTTAGCCAAAAAGTAGCTTCGAAAAACGCTTAGGTTAAGTTTCAGAGTTGCTTCTAATGTACCAAAGCTGGACTTAGACATAATTTCACTCTCACAACATTATGGCTGGTTGGAGACAGTCCGAACCACAAGTTCCGGGTCCATGGTTCTGGCCGTATACTGGGGGGACGGGGACGACTCCCATTAACCCCTGACTATACCGGGGATACGCTTATCACAATGCCTTTCTGGTCTGTGCTGAAGCAGGGCATTATGGCAGGAAAGTGGCTTGACCTTTATTAGTGAGCCTGGTTACCCCCTCTCGGAACCACAGACTTAGAAATCGCCAGCTCATATACAGTGCATAAAATATATTTATATATACTGTATACCCTTATACACCATTTTAATAAAAAATATCACAAAATTCTTCTAAGTCCCTCGGGAAGAGTGAAAGACGCGCACGTTCATTTTCAGAACTCCTAGACCTTCCTATAAGAAGTTAGCCAAAAAGTAGCTTCGAAAAACGCTTAGGTTAAGTTTCAGAGTTGCTTCTAATGTACCAAAGCTGGACTTAGACATAATTTCACTCTCACAACATTATGGCTGGTTGGAGACAGTCCGAACCACAAGTACCGGGTCCATGGTTCTGGGCGTATACTGGGGGGACGGGGATGACTCCCATTAACCCCTGACTATACCGGGGATACGCTTATCACAATGCCTTTCTGGTCTGTGCTGAAGCAGGGCATTCTGGCAGCCAAGTGGCTTGACCTTTATTAGTGAGCCTGGTTACCCCCTCTCGGAACCACAGACTTAGAAATCGCCAGCTCATATACAGTGCATAAAATATATTTATATATATACCCTTATACACCATTTTAATAAAAAATATCACAAAATTCTTCTAAGTCCCTCGGGAAGAGTGAAAGACGCGCACGTTCATTTTCAGAGCTCCTAGACCTTCCTATAAGAAGTTAGCCAAAAAGTAGCTTCGAAAAACGCTTAGGTTAAGTTTCAGAGTTGCTTCTAATGTACCAAAGCTGGACTTAGACATAATTTCACTCTCACAACATTATGGCTGGTTGGAGACAGTCCGAACCACAAGTACCGAGTCCATGGTTCTGGGCGTATACTGGGGGGACGGGGACGACTCCCATTAACCCCTGACTATACCGGGGATACGCTTATCACAATGCCTTTCTGGTCTGTGCTGAACAGGGCATTCTGGCAGCCAAGTGGCTTGACCTTTATTAGTGAGCCTGGTTACCCCCTCTCGGAACCACAGACTTAGAAATCGCCAGCTCATATACAGTGCATAAAATATCTTTATATATATACCCTTATACACCATTTTAATAAAAAATATCACAAAATTCTTCTAAGTCCCTCGGGAAGAGTGAAAGACGCGCACGTTCATTTTCAGAGCTCCTAGACCTTCCTATAAGAAGTTAGCCAAAAAGTAGCTTCGAAAAACGCTTAGGTTAAGTTTCAGAGTTGCTTCTAATGTACCAAAGCTGGACTTAGACATAATTTCACTCTCACAACATTATGGCTGGTTGGAGACAGTCCGAACCACAAGTTCCGGGTCCATGGTTCTGGCCGTATACTGGGGGGACGGGGACGACTCCCATTAACCCCTGACTATACCGGGGATACGCTTATCACAATGCCTTTCTGGTCTGTGCTGAAGCAGGGCATTATGGCAGGAAAGTGGCTTGACCTTTATTAGTGAGCCTGGTTACCCCCTCTCGGAACCACAGACTTAGAAATCGCCAGCTCATATACAGTGCATAAAATATATTTATATATATACCCTTATACACCATTTTAATAAAAAATATCACAAAATTCTTCTAAGTCCCTCGGGAAGAGTGAAAGACGCGCACGTTCATTTTCAGAACTCCTAGACCTTCCTATAAGAAGTTAGCCAAAAAGTAGCTTCGAAAAACGCTTAGGTTAAGTTTCAGAGTTGCTTCTAATGTACCAAAGCTGGACTTAGACATAATTTCACTCTCACAACATTATGGCTGGTTGGAGACAGTCCGAACCACAAGTACCGGGTCCATGGTTCTGGCCGTATACTGGGGGGACGGGGACGACTCCCATTAACTCCTGACTATACCGGGGATACGCTTATCACAATGCCTTTCTAGTCTGTGCTGAAGCAGGGCATTCTGGCAGCCAAGTGGCTTGACCTTTATTAGTGAGCCTGGATACCCCCTCTCGGAACCACAGACTTAGAAATCGCCAGCTCATATACAGTGCATAAAATATATTTATATATATACCTTATACACCATTTTAATAAAAAATATCACAAAATTCTTCTAAGTCCCTCGGGAAGAGTGAAAGACGCGTACGTTCATTTTCAGAGCTCCTAGACCTTCCTATAAGAAGTTAGCCAAAAAGTAGCTTCGAAAAACGCTTAGGTTAAGTTTAAGAGTTGCTTCTAATGTACCAAAGCTGGACTTAGACATAATTTCACTCTCACAACATTATGGCTGGTTGGAGACAGCCCGAACCACAAGTACCGAGTCCATGGTTCTGGGCGTATACTGGGGGGACGGGGACGACTCCCATTAACCCCTGACTATACCGGGGATACGCTTATCACAATGCCTTTCTGGTCTGTGCTGAAGCAGGGCATTCTGGCAGCCAAGTGGCTTGACCTTTATTAGTGAGCCTGGTTACCCCCTCTCGGAACCACAGACTTAGAAATCGCCAGCTCATATACAGTGCATAAAATATATTTATATATATACCCTTATACACCATTTTAATAAAAAATATCACAAAATTCTTCTAAGTCCCTCGGGAAGAGTGAAAGACGCGCACGTTCATTTTCAGAGCTCCTAGACCTTCCTATAAGAAGTTAGCCAAAAAGTAGCTTCGAAAAACGCTTAGGTTAAGTTTCAGAGTTGCTTCTAATGTACCAAAGCTGGACTTAGACATAATTTCACTCTCACAACATTATGGCTGGTTGGAGACAGTCCGAACCACAAGTTCCGGGTCCATGGTTCTGGCCGTATACTGGGGGGACGGGGACGACTCCCATTAACCCCTGACTATACCGGGGATACGCTTATCACAATGCCTTTCTGGTCTGTGCTGAAGCAGGGCATTATGGCAGGAAAGTGGCTTGACCTTTATTAGTGAGCCTGGTTACCCCCTCTCGGAACCACAGACTTAGAAATCGCCAGCTCATATACAGTGCATAAAATATATTTATATATATACCCTTATACACCATTTTAATAAAAAATATCACAAAATTCTTCTAAGTCCCTCGGGAAGAGTGAAAGACGCGCACGTTCATTTTCAGAACTCCTAGACCTTCCTATAAGAAGTTAGCCAAAAAGTAGCTTCGAAAAACGCTTAGGTTAAGTTTCAGAGTTGCTTCTAATGTACCAAAGCTGGACTTAGACATAATTTCACTCTCACAACATTATGGCTGGTTGGAGACAGTCCGAACCACAAGTACCGGGTCCATGGTTCTGGGCGTATACTGGGGGGACGGGGATGACTCCCATTAACCCCTGACTATACCGGGGATACGCTTATCACAATGCCTTTCTGGTCTGTGCTGAAGCAGGGCATTCTGGCAGCCAAGTGGCTTGACCTTTATTAGTGAGCCTGGTTACCCCCTCTCGGAACCACAGACTTAGAAATCGCCAGCTCATATACAGTGCATAAAATATATTTATATATATACCCTTATACACCATTTTAATAAAAAATATCACAAAATTCTTCTAAGTCCCTCGGGAAGAGTGAAAGACGCGCACGTTCATTTTCAGAGCTCCTAGACCTTCCTATAAGAAGTTAGCCAAAAAGTAGCTTCGAAAAACGCTTAGGTTAAGTTTCAGAGTTGCTTCTAATGTACCAAAGCTGGACTTAGACATAATTTCACTCTCACAACATTATGGCTGGTTGGAGACAGTCCGAACCACAAGTTCCGGGTCCATGGTTCTGGCCGTATACTGGGGGGACGGGGACGACTCCCATTAACCCCTGACTATACCGGGGATACGCTTATCACAATGCCTTTCTGGTCTGTGCTGAAGCAGGGCATTATGGCAGGAAAGTGGCTTGACCTTTATTAGTGAGCCTGGTTACCCCCTCTCGGAACCACAGACTTAGAAATCGCCAGCTCATATACAGTGCATAAAATATATTTATATATATACCCTTATACACCATTTTAATAAAAAATATCACAAAATTCTTCTAAGTCCCTCGGGAAGAGTGAAAGACGCGCACGTTCATTTTCAGAACTCCTAGACCTTCCTATAAGAAGTTAGCCAAAAAGTAGCTTCGAAAAACGCTTAGGTTAAGTTTCAGAGTTGCTTCTAATGTACCAAAGCTGGACTTAGACATAATTTCACTCTCACAACATTATGGCTGGTTGGAGACAGTCCGAACCACAAGTACCGGGTCCATGGTTCTGGGCGTATACTGGGGGGACGGGGATGACTCCCATTAACCCCTGACTATACCGGGGATACGCTTATCACAATGCCTTTCTGGTCTGTGCTGAAGCAGGGCATTCTGGCAGCCAAGTGGCTTGACCTTTATTAGTGAGCCTGGTTACCCCCTCTCGGAACCACAGACTTAGAAATCGCCAGCTCATATACAGTGCATAAAATATATTTATATATATACCCTTATACACCATTTTAATAAAAAATATCACAAAATTCTTCTAAGTCCCTCGGGAAGAGTGAAAGACGCGCACGTTCATTTTCAGAGCTCCTAGACCTTCCTATAAGAAGTTAGCCAAAAAGTAGCTTCGAAAAACGCTTAGGTTAAGTTTCAGAGTTGCTTCTAATGTACCAAAGCTGGACTTAGACATAATTTCACTCTCACAACATTATGGCTGGTTGGAGACAGTCCGAACCACAAGTACCGAGTCCATGGTTCTGGGCGTATACTGGGGGGACGGGGACGACTCCCATTAACCCCTGACTATACCGGGGATACGCTTATCACAATGCCTTTCTGGTCTGTGCTGAACAGGGCATTCTGGCAGCCAAGTGGCTTGACCTTTATTAGTGAGCCTGGTTACCCCCTCTCGGAACCACAGACTTAGAAATCGCCAGCTCATATACAGTGCATAAAATATCTTTATATATATACCCTTATACACCATTTTAATAAAAAATATCACAAAATTCTTCTAAGTCCCTCGGGAAGAGTGAAAGACGCGCACGTTCATTTTCAGAGCTCCTAGACCTTCCTATAAGAAGTTAGCCAAAAAGTAGCTTCGAAAAACGCTTAGGTTAAGTTTCAGAGTTGCTTCTAATGTACCAAAGCTGGACTTAGACATAATTTCACTCTCACAACATTATGGCTGGTTGGAGACAGTCCGAACCACAAGTTCCGGGTCCATGGTTCTGGCCGTATACTGGGGGGACGGGGACGACTCCCATTAACCCCTGACTATACCGGGGATACGCTTATCACAATGCCTTTCTGGTCTGTGCTGAAGCAGGGCATTATGGCAGGAAAGTGGCTTGACCTTTATTAGTGAGCCTGGTTACCCCCTCTCGGAACCACAGACTTAGAAATCGCCAGCTCATATACAGTGCATAAAATATATTTATATATATACCCTTATACACCATTTTAATAAAAAATATCACAAAATTCTTCTAAGTCCCTCGGGAAGAGTGAAAGACGCGCACGTTCATTTTCAGAACTCCTAGACCTTCCTATAAGAAGTTAGCCAAAAAGTAGCTTCGAAAAACGCTTAGGTTAAGTTTCAGAGTTGCTTCTAATGTACCAAAGCTGGACTTAGACATAATTTCACTCTCACAACATTATGGCTGGTTGGAGACAGTCCGAACCACAAGTACCGGGTCCATGGTTCTGGCCGTATACTGGGGGGACGGGGACGACTCCCATTAACTCCTGACTATACCGGGGATACGCTTATCACAATGCCTTTCTAGTCTGTGCTGAAGCAGGGCATTCTGGCAGCCAAGTGGCTTGACCTTTATTAGTGAGCCTGGATACCCCCTCTCGGAACCACAGACTTAGAAATCGCCAGCTCATATACAGTGCATAAAATATATTTATATATATACCTTATACACCATTTTAATAAAAAATATCACAAAATTCTTCTAAGTCCCTCGGGAAGAGTGAAAGACGCGCACGTTCATTTTCAGAGCTCCTAGACCTTCCTATAAGAAGTTAGCCAAAAAGTAGCTTCGAAAAACGCTTAGGTTAAGTTTAAGAGTTGCTTCTAATGTACCAAAGCTGGACTTAGACATAATTTCACTCTCACAACATTATGGCTGGTTGGAGACAGCCCGAACCACAAGTACCGAGTCCATGGTTCTGGGCGTATACTGGGGGGACGGGGACGACTCCCATTAACCCCTGACTATACCGGGGATACGCTTATCACAATGCCTTTCTGGTCTGTGCTGAAGCAGGGCATTCTGGCAGCCAAGTGGCTTGACCTTTATTAGTGAGCCTGGTTACCCCCTCTCGGAACCACAGACTTAGAAATCGCCAGCTCATATACAGTGCATAAAATATATTTATATATATACCCTTATACACCATTTTAATAAAAAATATCACAAAATTCTTCTAAGTCCCTCGGGAAGAGTGAAAGACGCGCACGTTCATTTTCAGAGCTCCTAGACCTTCCTATAAGAAGTTAGCCAAAAAGTAGCTTCGAAAAACGCTTAGGTTAAGTTTCAGAGTTGCTTCTAATGTACCAAAGCTGGACTTAGACATAATTTCACTCTCACAACATTATGGCTGGTTGGAGACAGTCCGAACCACAAGTTCCGGGTCCATGGTTCTGGCCGTATACTGGGGGGACGGGGACGACTCCCATTAACCCCTGACTATACCGGGGATACGCTTATCACAATGCCTTTCTGGTCTGTGCTGAAGCAGGGCATTATGGCAGGAAAGTGGCTTGACCTTTATTAGTGAGCCTGGTTACCCCCTCTCGGAACCACAGACTTAGAAATCGCCAGCTCATATACAGTGCATAAAATATATTTATATATATACCCTTATACACCATTTTAATAAAAAATATCACAAAATTCTTCTAAGTCCCTCGGGAAGAGTGAAAGACGCGCACGTTCATTTTCAGAACTCCTAGACCTTCCTATAAGAAGTTAGCCAAAAAGTAGCTTCGAAAAACGCTTAGGTTAAGTTTCAGAGTTGCTTCTAATGTACCAAAGCTGGACTTAGACATAATTTCACTCTCACAACATTATGGCTGGTTGGAGACAGTCCGAACCACAAGTACCGGGTCCATGGTTCTGGGCGTATACTGGGGGGACGGGGATGACTCCCATTAACCCCTGACTATACCGGGGATACGCTTATCACAATGCCTTTCTGGTCTGTGCTGAAGCAGGGCATTCTGGCAGCCAAGTGGCTTGACCTTTATTAGTGAGCCTGGTTACCCCCTCTCGGAACCACAGACTTAGAAATCGCCAGCTCATATACAGTGCATAAAATATATTTATATATATACCCTTATACACCATTTTAATAAAAAATATCACAAAATTCTTCTAAGTCCCTCGGGAAGAGTGAAAGACGCGCACGTTCATTTTCAGAGCTCCTAGACCTTCCTATAAGAAGTTAGCCAAAAAGTAGCTTCGAGAAACGCTTAGGTTAAGTTTCAGAGTTGCTTCTAATGTACCAAAGCTGGACTTAGACATAATTTCACTCTCACAACATTATGGCTGGTTGGAGACAGTCCGAACCACAAGTTCCGGGTCCATGGTTCTGGCCGTATACTGGGGGGACGGGGACGACTCCCATTAACCCCTGACTATACCGGGGATACGCTTATCACAATGCCTTTCTGGTCTGTGCTGAAGCAGGGCATTATGGCAGGAAAGTGGCTTGACCTTTATTAGTGAGCCTGGTTACCCCCTCTCGGAACCACAGACTTAGAAATCGCCAGCTCATATACAGTGCATAAAATATATTTATATATATACCCTTATACACCATTTTAATAAAAAATATCACAAAATTCTTCTAAGTCCCTCGGGAAGAGTGAAAGACGCGCACGTTCATTTTCAGAACTCCTAGACCTTCCTATAAGAAGTTAGCCAAAAAGTAGCTTCGAAAAACGCTTAGGTTAAGTTTCAGAGTTGCTTCTAATGTACCAAAGCTGGACTTAGACATAATTTCACTCTCACAACATTATGGCTGGTTGGAGACAGTCCGAACCACAAGTACCGGGTCCATGGTTCTGGCCGTATACTGGGGGGACGGGGACGACTCCCATTAACTCCTGACTATACCGGGGATACGCTTATCACAATGCCTTTCTAGTCTGTGCTGAAGCAGGGCATTCTGGCAGCCAAGTGGCTTGACCTTTATTAGTGAGCCTGGTTACCCCCTCTCGGAACCACAGACTTAGAAATCGCCAGCTCATATACAGTGCATAAAATATATTTATATATATACCTTATACACCATTTTAATAAAAAATATCACAAAATTCTTCTAAGTCCCTCGGGAAGAGTGAAAGACGCGCACGTTCATTTTCAGAGCTCCTAGACCTTCCTATAAGAAGTTAGCCAAAAAGTAGCTTCGAAAAACGCTTAGGTTAAGTTTAAGAGTTGCTTCTAATGTACCAAAGCTGGACTTAGACATAATTTCACTCTCACAACATTATGGCTGGTTGGAGACAGCCCGAACCACAAGTACCGAGTCCATGGTTCTGGGCGTATACTGGGGGGACGGGGACGACTCCCATTAACCCCTGACTATACCGGGGATACGCTTATCACAATGCCTTTCTGGTCTGTGCTGAAGCAGGGCATTCTGGCAGCCAAGTGGCTTGACCTTTATTAGTGAGCCTGGTTACCCCCTCTCGGAACCACAGACTTAGAAATCGCCAGCTCATATACAGTGCATAAAATATATTTATATATATACCCTTATACACCATTTTAATAAAAAATATCACAAAATTCTTCTAAGTCCCTCGGGAAGAGTGAAAGACGCGCACGTTCATTTTCAGAACTCCTAGACCTTCCTATAAGAAGTTAGCCAAAAAGTAGCTTCGAAAAACGCTTAGGTTAAGTTTCAGAGTTGCTTCTAATGTACCAAAGCTGGACTTAGACATAATTTCACTCTCACAACATTATGGCTGGTTGGAGACAGTCCGAACCACAAGTACCGGGTCCATGGTTCTGGCCGTATACTGGGGGGACGGGGACGACTCCCATTAACTCCTGACTATACCGGGGATACGCTTATCACAATGCCTTTCTAGTCTGTGCTGAAGCAGGGCATTCTGGCAGCCAAGTGGCTTGACCTTTATTAGTGAGCCTGGTTACCCCCTCTCGGAACCACAGACTTAGAAATCGCCAGCTCATATACAGTGCATAAAATATATTTATATATATACCTTATACACCATTTTAATAAAAAATATCACAAAATTCTTCTAAGTCCCTCGGGAAGAGTGAAAGACGCGCACGTTCATTTTCAGAGCTCCTAGACCTTCCTATAAGAAGTTAGCCAAAAAGTAGCTTCGAAAAACGCTTAGGTTAAGTTTAAGAGTTGCTTCTAATGTACCAAAGCTGGACTTAGACATAATTTCACTCTCACAACATTATGGCTGGTTGGAGACAGTCCGAACCACAAGTACCGGGTCCATGGTTCTGGGCGTATACTGGGGGGACGGGGACGACTCCCATTAACTCCTGACTATACCGGGGATACGCTTATCACAATGCCTTTCTAGTCTGTGCTGAAGCAGGGCATTCTGGCAGCCAAGTGGCTTGACCTTTATTAGTGAGCCTGGTTACCCCCTCTCGGAACCACAGACTTAGAAATCGCCAGCTCATATACAGTGCATAAAATATATTTATATATATACCTTATACACCATTTTAATAAAAAATATCACAAAATTCTTCTAAGTCCCTCGGGAAGAGTGAAAGACGCGCACGTTCATTTTCAGAGCTCCTAGACCTTCCTATAAGAAGTTAGCCAAAAAGTAGCTTCGAAAAACGCTTAGGTTAAGTTTAAGAGTTGCTTCTAATGTACCAAAGCTGGACTTAGACATAATTTCACTCTCACAACATTATGGCTGGTTGGAGACAGCCCGAACCACAAGTACCGAGTCCATGGTTCTGGGCGTATACTGGGGGGACGGGGACGACTCCCATTAACCCCTGACTATACCGGGGATACGCTTATCACAATGCCTTTCTGGTCTGTGCTGAAGCAGGGCATTCTGGCAGCCAAGTGGCTTGACCTTTATTAGTGAGCCTGGTTACCCCCTCTCGGAACCACAGACTTAGAAATCGCCAGCTCATATACAGTGCATAAAATATATTTATATATATACCCTTATACACCATTTTAATAAAAAATATCACAAAATTCTTCTAAGTCCCTCGGGAAGAGTGAAAGACGCGCACGTTCATTTTCAGAACTCCTAGACCTTCCTATAAGAAGTTAGCCAAAAAGTAGCTTCGAAAAACGCTTAGGTTAAGTTTCAGAGTTGCTTCTAATGTACCAAAGCTGGACTTAGACATAATTTCACTCTCACAACATTATGGCTGGTTGGAGACAGTCCGAACCACAAGTACCGGGTCCATGGTTCTGGCCGTATACTGGGGGGACGGGGACGACTCCCATTAACTCCTGACTATACCGGGGATACGCTTATCACAATGCCTTTCTAGTCTGTGCTGAAGCAGGGCATTCTGGCAGCCAAGTGGCTTGACCTTTATTAGTGAGCCTGGTTACCCCCTCTCGGAACCACAGACTTAGAAATCGCCAGCTCATATACAGTGCATAAAATATATTTATATATATACCTTATACACCATTTTAATAAAAAATATCACAAAATTCTTCTAAGTCCCTCGGGAAGAGTGAAAGACGCGCACGTTCATTTTCAGAGCTCCTAGACCTTCCTATAAGAAGTTAGCCAAAAAGTAGCTTCGAAAAACGCTTAGGTTAAGTTTAAGAGTTGCTTCTAATGTACCAAAGCTGGACTTAGACATAATTTCACTCTCACAACATTATGGCTGGTTGGAGACAGCCCGAACCACAAGTACCGAGTCCATGGTTCTGGGCGTATACTGGGGGGACGGGGACGACTCCCATTAACCCCTGACTATAACGGGGATACGCTTATCACAATGCCTTTCTGGTCTGTGCTGAAGCAGGGCATTCTGGCAGCCAAGTGGCTTGACCTTTATTAGTGAGCCTGGTTACCCCCTCTCGGAACCACAGACTTAGAAATCGCCAGCTCATATACAGTGCATAAAATATATTTATATATATACCCTTATACACCATTTTAATAAAAAATATCACAAAATTCTTCTAAGTCCCTCGGGAAGAGTGAAAGACGCGCACGTTCATTTTCAGAGCTCCTAGACCTTCCTATAAGAAGTTAGCCAAAAAGTAGCTTCGAAAAACGCTTAGGTTAAGTTTCAGAGTTGCTTCTAATGTACCAAAGCTGGACTTAGACATAATTTCACTCTCACAACATTATGGCTGGTTGGAGACAGTCCGAACCACAAGTTCCGGGTCCATGGTTCTGGCCGTATACTGGGGGGACGGGGACGACTCCCATTAACCCCTGACTATACCGGGGATACGCTTATCACAATGCCTTTCTGGTCTGTGCTGAAGCAGGGCATTATGGCAGGAAAGTGGCTTGACCTTTATTAGTGAGCCTGGTTACCCCCTCTCGGAACCACAGACTTAGAAATCGCCAGCTCATATACAGTGCATAAAATATATTTATATATATACCCTTATACACCATTTTAATAAAAAATATCACAAAATTCTTCTAAGTCCCTCGGGAAGAGTGAAAGACGCGCACGTTCATTTTCAGAACTCCTAGACCTTCCTATAAGAAGTTAGCCAAAAAGTAGCTTCGAAAAACGCTTAGGTTAAGTTTCAGAGTTGCTTCTAATGTACCAAAGCTGGACTTAGACATAATTTCACTCTCACAACATTATGGCTGGTTGGAGACAGTCCGAACCACAAGTACCGGGTCCATGGTTCTGGGCGTATACTGGGGGGACGGGGATGACTCCCATTAACCCCTGACTATACCGGGGATACGCTTATCACAATGCCTTTCTGGTCTGTGCTGAAGCAGGGCATTCTGGCAGCCAAGTGGCTTGACCTTTATTAGTGAGCCTGGTTACCCCCTCTCGGAACCACAGACTTAGAAATCGCCAGCTCATATACAGTGCATAAAATATATTTATATATATACCCTTATACACCATTTTAATAAAAAATATCACAAAATTCTTCTAAGTCCCTCGGGAAGAGTGAAAGACGCGCACGTTCATTTTCAGAGCTCCTAGACCTTCCTATAAGAAGTTAGCCAAAAAGTAGCTTCGAAAAACGCTTAGGTTAAGTTTCAGAGTTGCTTCTAATGTACCAAAGCTGGACTTAGACATAATTTCACTCTCACAACATTATGGCTGGTTGGAGACAGTCCGAACCACAAGTACCGAGTCCATGGTTCTGGGCGTATACTGGGGGGACGGGGACGACTCCCATTAACCCCTGACTATACCGGGGATACGCTTATCACAATGCCTTTCTGGTCTGTGCTGAACAGGGCATTCTGGCAGCCAAGTGGCTTGACCTTTATTAGTGAGCCTGGTTACCCCCTCTCGGAACCACAGACTTAGAAATCGCCAGCTCATATACAGTGCATAAAATATCTTTATATATATACCCTTATACACCATTTTAATAAAAAATATCACAAAATTCTTCTAAGTCCCTCGGGAAGAGTGAAAGACGCGCACGTTCATTTTCAGAGCTCCTAGACCTTCCTATAAGAAGTTAGCCAAAAAGTAGCTTCGAAAAACGCTTAGGTTAAGTTTCAGAGTTGCTTCTAATGTACCAAAGCTGGACTTAGACATAATTTCACTCTCACAACATTATGGCTGGTTGGAGACAGTCCGAACCACAAGTTCCGGGTCCATGGTTCTGGCCGTATACTGGGGGGACGGGGACGACTCCCATTAACCCCTGACTATACCGGGGATACGCTTATCACAATGCCTTTCTGGTCTGTGCTGAAGCAGGGCATTATGGCAGGAAAGTGGCTTGACCTTTATTAGTGAGCCTGGTTACCCCCTCTCGGAACCACAGACTTAGAAATCGCCAGCTCATATACAGTGCATAAAATATATTTATATATATACCCTTATACACCATTTTAATAAAAAATATCACAAAATTCTTCTAAGTCCCTCGGGAAGAGTGAAAGACGCGCACGTTCATTTTCAGAACTCCTAGACCTTCCTATAAGAAGTTAGCCAAAAAGTAGCTTCGAAAAACGCTTAGGTTAAGTTTCAGAGTTGCTTCTAATGTACCAAAGCTGGACTTAGACATAATTTCACTCTCACAACATTATGGCTGGTTGGAGACAGTCCGAACCACAAGTACCGGGTCCATGGTTCTGGCCGTATACTGGGGGGACGGGGACGACTCCCATTAACTCCTGACTATACCGGGGATACGCTTATCACAATGCCTTTCTAGTCTGTGCTGAAGCAGGGCATTCTGGCAGCCAAGTGGCTTGACCTTTATTAGTGAGCCTGGATACCCCCTCTCGGAACCACAGACTTAGAAATCGCCAGCTCATATACAGTGCATAAAATATATTTATATATATACCCTTATACACCATTTTAATAAAAAATATCACAAAATTCTTCTAAGTCCCTCGGGAAGAGTGAAAGACGCGCACGTTCATTTTCAGAACTCCTAGACCTTCCTATAAGAAGTTAGCCAAAAAGTAGCTTCGAAAAACGCTTAGGTTAAGTTTCAGAGTTGCTTCTAATGTACCAAAGCTGGACTTAGACATAATTTCACTCTCACAACATTATGGCTGGTTGGAGACAGTCCGAACCACAAGTACCGGGTCCATGGTTCTGGGCGTATACTGGGGGGACGGGGATGACTCCCATTAACCCCTGACTATACCGGGGATACGCTTATCACAATGCCTTTCTGGTCTGTGCTGAAGCAGGGCATTCTGGCAGCCAAGTGGCTTGACCTTTATTAGTGAGCCTGGTTACCCCCTCTCGGAACCACAGACTTAGAAATCGCCAGCTCATATACAGTGCATAAAATATATTTATATATATACCCTTATACACCATTTTAATAAAAAATATCACAAAATTCTTCTAAGTCCCTCGGGAAGAGTGAAAGACGCGCACGTTCATTTTCAGAGCTCCTAGACCTTCCTATAAGAAGTTAGCCAAAAAGTAGCTTCGAGAAACGCTTAGGTTAAGTTTCAGAGTTGCTTCTAATGTACCAAAGCTGGACTTAGACATAATTTCACTCTCACAACATTATGGCTGGTTGGAGACAGTCCGAACCACAAGTACCGAGTCCATGGTTCTGGGCGTATACTGGGGGGACGGGGACGACTCCCATTAACCCCTGACTATACCGGGGATACGCTTATCACAATGCCTTTCTGGTCTGTGCTGAACAGGGCATTCTGGCAGCCAAGTGGCTTGACCTTTATTAGTGAGCCTGGTTACCCCCTCTCGGAACCACAGACTTAGAAATCGCCAGCTCATATACAGTGCATAAAATATCTTTATATATATACCCTTATACACCATTTTAATAAAAAATATCACAAAATTCTTCTAAGTCCCTCGGGAAGAGTGAAAGACGCGCACGTTCATTTTCAGAGCTCCTAGACCTTCCTATAAGAAGTTAGCCAAAAAGTAGCTTCGAAAAACGCTTAGGTTAAGTTTCAGAGTTGCTTCTAATGTACCAAAGCTGGACTTAGACATAATTTCACTCTCACAACATTATGGCTGGTTGGAGACAGTCCGAACCACAAGTTCCGGGTCCATGGTTCTGGCCGTATACTGGGGGGACGGGGACGACTCCCATTAACCCCTGACTATACCGGGGATACGCTTATCACAATGCCTTTCTGGTCTGTGCTGAAGCAGGGCATTATGGCAGGAAAGTGGCTTGACCTTTATTAGTGAGCCTGGTTACCCCCTCTCGGAACCACAGACTTAGAAATCGCCAGCTCATATACAGTGCATAAAATATATTTATATATATACCCTTATACACCATTTTAATAAAAAATATCACAAAATTCTTCTAAGTCCCTCGGGAAGAGTGAAAGACGCGCACGTTCATTTTCAGAACTCCTAGACCTTCCTATAAGAAGTTAGCCAAAAAGTAGCTTCGAAAAACGCTTAGGTTAAGTTTCAGAGTTGCTTCTAATGTACCAAAGCTGGACTTAGACATAATTTCACTCTCACAACATTATGGCTGGTTGGAGACAGTCCGAACCACAAGTACCGGGTCCATGGTTCTGGCCGTATACTGGGGGGACGGGGACGACTCCCATTAACTCCTGACTATACCGGGGATACGCTTATCACAATGCCTTTCTAGTCTGTGCTGAAGCAGGGCATTCTGGCAGCCAAGTGGCTTGACCTTTATTAGTGAGCCTGGTTACCCCCTCTCGGAACCACAGACTTAGAAATCGCCAGCTCATATACAGTGCATAAAATATATTTATATATATACCTTATACACCATTTTAATAAAAAATATCACAAAATTCTTCTAAGTCCCTCGGGAAGAGTGAAAGACGCGCACGTTCATTTTCAGAGCTCCTAGACCTTCCTATAAGAAGTTAGCCAAAAAGTAGCTTCGAAAAACGCTTAGGTTAAGTTTAAGAGTTGCTTCTAATGTACCAAAGCTGGACTTAGACATAATTTCACTCTCACAACATTATGGCTGGTTGGAGACAGCCCGAACCACAAGTACCGAGTCCATGGTTCTGGGCGTATACTGGGGGGACGGGGACGACTCCCATTAACCCCTGACTATACCGGGGATACGCTTATCACAATGCCTTTCTGGTCTGTGCTGAAGCAGGGCATTCTGGCAGCCAAGTGGCTTGACCTTTATTAGTGAGCCTGGTTACCCCCTCTCGGAACCACAGACTTAGAAATCGCCAGCTCATATACAGTGCATAAAATATATTTATATATATACCCTTATACACCATTTTAATAAAAAATATCACAAAATTCTTCTAAGTCCCTCGGGAAGAGTGAAAGACGCGCACGTTCATTTTCAGAACTCCTAGACCTTCCTATAAGAAGTTAGCCAAAAAGTAGCTTCGAAAAACGCTTAGGTTAAGTTTCAGAGTTGCTTCTAATGTACCAAAGCTGGACTTAGACATAATTTCACTCTCACAACATTATGGCTGGTTGGAGACAGTCCGAACCACAAGTACCGGGTCCATGGTTCTGGCCGTATACTGGGGGGACGGGGACGACTCCCATTAACTCCTGACTATACCGGGGATACGCTTATCACAATGCCTTTCTAGTCTGTGCTGAAGCAGGGCATTCTGGCAGCCAAGTGGCTTGACCTTTATTAGTGAGCCTGGTTACCCCCTCTCGGAACCACAGACTTAGAAATCGCCAGCTCATATACAGTGCATAAAATATATTTATATATATACCTTATACACCATTTTAATAAAAAATATCACAAAATTCTTCTAAGTCCCTCGGGAAGAGTGAAAGACGCGCACGTTCATTTTCAGAGCTCCTAGACCTTCCTATAAGAAGTTAGCCAAAAAGTAGCTTCGAAAAACGCTTAGGTTAAGTTTAAGAGTTGCTTCTAATGTACCAAAGCTGGACTTAGACATAATTTCACTCTCACAACATTATGGCTGGTTGGAGACAGCCCGAACCACAAGTACCGAGTCCATGGTTCTGGGCGTATACTGGGGGGACGGGGACGACTCCCATTAACCCCTGACTATACCGGGGATACGCTTATCACAATGCCTTTCTGGTCTGTGCTGAAGCAGGGCATTCTGGCAGCCAAGTGGCTTGACCTTTATTAGTGAGCCTGGTTACCCCCTCTCGGAACCACAGACTTAGAAATCGCCAGCTCATATACAGTGCATAAAATATATTTATATATATACCTTATACACCATTTTAATAAAAAATATCACAAAATTCTTCTAAGTCCCTCGGGAAGAGTGAAAGACGCGCACGTTCATTTTCAGAGCTCCTAGACCTTCCTATAAGAAGTTAGCCAAAAAGTAGCTTCGAAAAACGCTTAGGTTAAGTTTAAGAGTTGCTTCTAATGTACCAAAGCTGGACTTAGACATAATTTCACTCTCACAACATTATGGCTGGTTGGAGACAGCCCGAACCACAAGTACCGAGTCCATGGTTCTGGGCGTATACTGGGGGGACGGGGACGACTCCCATTAACCCCTGACTATACCGGGGATACGCTTATCACAATGCCTTTCTGGTCTGTGCTGAAGCAGGGCATTCTGGCAGCCAAGTGGCTTGACCTTTATTAGTGAGCCTGGTTACCCCCTCTCGGAACCACAGACTTAGAAATCGCCAGCTCATATACAGTGCATAAAATATATTTATATATATACCCTTATACACCATTTTAATAAAAAATATCACAAAATTCTTCTAAGTCCCTCGGGAAGAGTGAAAGACGCGCACGTTCATTTTCAGAACTCCTAGACCTTCCTATAAGAAGTTAGCCAAAAAGTAGCTTCGAAAAACGCTTAGGTTAAGTTTCAGAGTTGCTTCTAATGTACCAAAGCTGGACTTAGACATAATTTCACTCTCACAACATTATGGCTGGTTGGAGACAGTCCGAACCACAAGTACCGGGTCCATGGTTCTGGCCGTATACTGGGGGGACGGGGACGACTCCCATTAACTCCTGACTATACCGGGGATACGCTTATCACAATGCCTTTCTAGTCTGTGCTGAAGCAGGGCATTCTGGCAGCCAAGTGGCTTGACCTTTATTAGTGAGCCTGGTTACCCCCTCTCGGAACCACAGACTTAGAAATCGCCAGCTCATATACAGTGCATAAAATATATTTATATATATACCTTATACACCATTTTAATAAAAAATATCACAAAATTCTTCTAAGTCCCTCGGGAAGAGTGAAAGACGCGCACGTTCATTTTCAGAGCTCCTAGACCTTCCTATAAGAAGTTAGCCAAAAAGTAGCTTCGAAAAACGCTTAGGTTAAGTTTAAGAGTTGCTTCTAATGTACCAAAGCTGGACTTAGACATAATTTCACTCTCACAACATTATGGCTGGTTGGAGACAGCCCGAACCACAAGTACCGAGTCCATGGTTCTGGGCGTATACTGGGGGGACGGGGACGACTCCCATTAACCCCTGACTATACCGGGGATACGCTTATCACAATGCCTTTCTGGTCTGTGCTGAAGCAGGGCATTCTGGCAGCCAAGTGGCTTGACCTTTATTAGTGAGCCTGGTTACCCCCTCTCGGAACCACAGACTTAGAAATCGCCAGCTCATATACAGTGCATAAAATATATTTATATATATACCCTTATACACCATTTTAATAAAAAATATCACAAAATTCTTCTAAGTCCCTCGGGAAGAGTGAAAGACGCGCACGTTCATTTTCAGAGCTCCTAGACCTTCCTATAAGAAGTTAGCCAAAAAGTAGCTTCGAAAAACGCTTAGGTTAAGTTTCAGAGTTGCTTCTAATGTACCAAAGCTGGACTTAGACATAATTTCACTCTCACAACATTATGGCTGGTTGGAGACAGTCCGAACCACAAGTTCCGGGTCCATGGTTCTGGCCGTATACTGGGGGGACGGGGACGACTCCCATTAACCCCTGACTATACCGGGGATACGCTTATCACAATGCCTTTCTGGTCTGTGCTGAAGCAGGGCATTATGGCAGGAAAGTGGCTTGACCTTTATTAGTGAGCCTGGTTACCCCCTCTCGGAACCACAGACTTAGAAATCGCCAGCTCATATACAGTGCATAAAATATATTTATATATATACCCTTATACACCATTTTAATAAAAAATATCACAAAATTCTTCTAAGTCCCTCGGGAAGAGTGAAAGACGCGCACGTTCATTTTCAGAACTCCTAGACCTTCCTATAAGAAGTTAGCCAAAAAGTAGCTTCGAAAAACGCTTAGGTTAAGTTTCAGAGTTGCTTCTAATGTACCAAAGCTGGACTTAGACATAATTTCACTCTCACAACATTATGGCTGGTTGGAGACAGTCCGAACCACAAGTACCGGGTCCATGGTTCTGGCCGTATACTGGGGGGACGGGGACGACTCCCATTAACTCCTGACTATACCGGGGATACGCTTATCACAATGCCTTTCTAGTCTGTGCTGAAGCAGGGCATTCTGGCAGCCAAGTGGCTTGACCTTTATTAGTGAGCCTGGTTACCCCCTCTCGGAACCACAGACTTAGAAATCGCCAGCTCATATACAGTGCATAAAATATATTTATATATATACCTTATACACCATTTTAATAAAAAATATCACAAAATTCTTCTAAGTCCCTCGGGAAGAGTGAAAGACGCGCACGTTCATTTTCAGAGCTCCTAGACCTTCCTATAAGAAGTTAGCCAAAAAGTAGCTTCGAAAAACGCTTAGGTTAAGTTTAAGAGTTGCTTCTAATGTACCAAAGCTGGACTTAGACATAATTTCACTCTCACAACATTATGGCTGGTTGGAGACAGCCCGAACCACAAGTACCGAGTCCATGGTTCTGGGCGTATACTGGGGGGACGGGGACGACTCCCATTAACCCCTGACTATACCGGGGATACGCTTATCACAATGCCTTTCTGGTCTGTGCTGAAGCAGGGCATTCTGGCAGCCAAGTGGCTTGACCTTTATTAGTGAGCCTGGTTACCCCCTCTCGGAACCACAGACTTAGAAATCGCCAGCTCATATACAGTGCATAAAATATATTTATATATATACCCTTATACACCATTTTAATAAAAAATATCACAAAATTCTTCTAAGTCCCTCGGGAAGAGTGAAAGACGCGCACGTTCATTTTCAGAGCTCCTAGACCTTCCTATAAGAAGTTAGCCAAAAAGTAGCTTCGAAAAACGCTTAGGTTAAGTTTCAGAGTTGCTTCTAATGTACCAAAGCTGGACTTAGACATAATTTCACTCTCACAACATTATGGCTGGTTGGAGACAGTCCGAACCACAAGTTCCGGGTCCATGGTTCTGGCCGTATACTGGGGGGACGGGGACGACTCCCATTAACCCCTGACTATACCGGGGATACGCTTATCACAATGCCTTTCTGGTCTGTGCTGAAGCAGGGCATTATGGCAGGAAAGTGGCTTGACCTTTATTAGTGAGCCTGGTTACCCCCTCTCGGAACCACAGACTTAGAAATCGCCAGCTCATATACAGTGCATAAAATATATTTATATATATACCCTTATACACCATTTTAATAAAAAATATCACAAAATTCTTCTAAGTCCCTCGGGAAGAGTGAAAGACGCGCACGTTCATTTTCAGAACTCCTAGACCTTCCTATAAGAAGTTAGCCAAAAAGTAGCTTCGAAAAACGCTTAGGTTAAGTTTCAGAGTTGCTTCTAATGTACCAAAGCTGGACTTAGACATAATTTCACTCTCACAACATTATGGCTGGTTGGAGACAGTCCGAACCACAAGTACCGGGTCCATGGTTCTGGCCGTATACTGGGGGGACGGGGACGACTCCCATTAACTCCTGACTATACCGGGGATACGCTTATCACAATGCCTTTCTAGTCTGTGCTGAAGCAGGGCATTCTGGCAGCCAAGTGGCTTGACCTTTATTAGTGAGCCTGGTTACCCCCTCTCGGAACCACAGACTTAGAAATCGCCAGCTCATATACAGTGCATAAAATATATTTATATATATACCTTATACACCATTTTAATAAAAAATATCACAAAATTCTTCTAAGTCCCTCGGGAAGAGTGAAAGACGCGCACGTTCATTTTCAGAGCTCCTAGACCTTCCTATAAGAAGTTAGCCAAAAAGTAGCTTCGAAAAACGCTTAGGTTAAGTTTAAGAGTTGCTTCTAATGTACCAAAGCTGGACTTAGACATAATTTCACTCTCACAACATTATGGCTGGTTGGAGACAGCCCGAACCACAAGTACCGAGTCCATGGTTCTGGGCGTATACTGGGGGGACGGGGACGACTCCCATTAACCCCTGACTATACCGGGGATACGCTTATCACAATGCCTTTCTGGTCTGTGCTGAAGCAGGGCATTCTGGCAGCCAAGTGGCTTGACCTTTATTAGTGAGCCTGGTTACCCCCTCTCGGAACCACAGACTTAGAAATCGCCAGCTCATATACAGTGCATAAAATATATTTATATATATACCCTTATACACCATTTTAATAAAAAATATCACAAAATTCTTCTAAGTCCCTCGGGAAGAGTGAAAGACGCGCACGTTCATTTTCAGAACTCCTAGACCTTCCTATAAGAAGTTAGCCAAAAAGTAGCTTCGAAAAACGCTTAGGTTAAGTTTCAGAGTTGCTTCTAATGTACCAAAGCTGGACTTAGACATAATTTCACTCTCACAACATTATGGCTGGTTGGAGACAGTCCGAACCACAAGTACCGGGTCCATGGTTCTGGCCGTATACTGGGGGGACGGGGACGACTCCCATTAACTCCTGACTATACCGGGGATACGCTTATCACAATGCCTTTCTAGTCTGTGCTGAAGCAGGGCATTCTGGCAGCCAAGTGGCTTGACCTTTATTAGTGAGCCTGGTTACCCCCTCTCGGAACCACAGACTTAGAAATCGCCAGCTCATATACAGTGCATAAAATATATTTATATATATACCTTATACACCATTTTAATAAAAAATATCACAAAATTCTTCTAAGTCCCTCGGGAAGAGTGAAAGACGCGCACGTTCATTTTCAGAGCTCCTAGACCTTCCTATAAGAAGTTAGCCAAAAAGTAGCTTCGAAAAACGCTTAGGTTAAGTTTAAGAGTTGCTTCTAATGTACCAAAGCTGGACTTAGACATAATTTCACTCTCACAACATTATGGCTGGTTGGAGACAGCCCGAACCACAAGTACCGAGTCCATGGTTCTGGGCGTATACTGGGGGGACGGGGACGACTCCCATTAACCCCTGACTATACCGGGGATACGCTTATCACAATGCCTTTCTGGTCTGTGCTGAAGCAGGGCATTCTGGCAGCCAAGTGGCTTGACCTTTATTAGTGAGCCTGGTTACCCCCTCTCGGAACCACAGACTTAGAAATCGCCAGCTCATATACAGTGCATAAAATATATTTATATATATACCCTTATACACCATTTTAATAAAAAATATCACAAAATTCTTCTAAGTCCCTCGGGAAGAGTGAAAGACGCGCACGTTCATTTTCAGAGCTCCTAGACCTTCCTATAAGAAGTTAGCCAAAAAGTAGCTTCGAAAAACGCTTAGGTTAAGTTTCAGAGTTGCTTCTAATGTACCAAAGCTGGACTTAGAAATAATTTCACTCTCACAACATTATGGCTGGTTGGAGACAGTCCGAACCACAAGTACCGAGTCCATGGTTCTGGGCGTATACTGGGGGGACGGGGACGACTCCCATTAACCCCTGACTATACCGGGGATACGCTTATCACAATGCCTTTCTGGTCTGTGCTGAAGCAGGGCATTCTGGCAGCCAAGTGGTTTGACCTTTATTAGTGAGCCTGGTTACCCCCTCTCGGAACCACAGACTTAGAAATCGCCAGCTCATATACAGTGCATTAAATATATTTATATATATACCCTTATACACCATTTTAATAAAAAATATCACAAAATTCTTCTAAGTCCCTCGGGAAGAGTGAAAGACGCGCACGTTCATTTTCAGAGCTCCTAGACCTTCCTATAAGAAGTTAGCCAAAAAGTAGCTTCGAAAAACGCTTAGGTTAAGTTTCAGAGTTGCTTCTAATGTACCAAAGCTGGACTTAGACATAATTTCACTCTCACAACATTATGGCTGGTTGGAGACAGTCCGAACCACAAGTTCCGGGTCCATGGTTCTGGCCGTATACTGGGGGGACGGGGACGACTCCCATTAACCCCTGACTATACCGGGGATACGCTTATCACAATGCCTTTCTGGTCTGTGCTGAAGCAGGGCATTCTGGCAGGAAAGTGGCTTGACCTTTATTAGTGAGCCTGGTTACACCCTCTCGGAACCACAGACTTAGAAATCGCCAGCTCATATACAGTGCATAAAATATATTTATATATATACCCTTATACACCATTTTAATAAAAAATATCACAAAATTCTTCTAAGTCCCTCGGGAAGAGTGAAAGACGCGCACGTTCATTTTCAGAACTCCTAGACCTTCCTATAAGAAGTTAGCCAAAAAGTAGCTTCGAAAAACGCTTAGGTTAAGTTTCAGAGTTGCTTCTAATGTACCAAAGCTGGACTTAGACATAATTTCACTCTCACAACATTATGGCTGGTTGGAGACAGTCCGAACCACAAGTACCGGGTCCATGGTTCTGGCCGTATACTGGGGGGACGGGGACGACTCCCATTAACCCCTGACTATACCGGGGATACGCTTATCACAATGCCTTTCTAGTCTGTGCTGAAGCAGGGCATTCTGGCAGCCAAGTGGCTTGACCTTTATTAGTGAGCCTGGTTACCCCCTCTCGGAACCACAGACTTAGAAATCGCCAGCTCATATACAGTGCATAAAATATATTTATATATATACCCTTATACACCATTTTAATAAAAAATATCACAAAATTCTTCTAAGTCCCTCGGGAAGAGTGAAAGACGCGCACGTTCATTTTCAGAGCTCCTAGACCTTCCTATAAGAAGTTAGCCAAAAAGTAGCTTCGAAAAACGCTTAGGTTAAGTTTCAGAGTTGCTTCTAATGTACCAAAGCTGGACTTAGACATAATTTCACTCTCACAACATTATGGCTGGTTGGAGACAGTCCGAACCACAAGTTCCGGGTCCATGGTTCTGGCCGTATACTGGGGGGACGGGGACGACTCCCATTAACCCCTGACTATACCGGGGATACGCTTATCACAATGCCTTTCTAGTCTGTGCTGAAGCAGGGCATTCTGGCAGCCAAGTGGCTTGACCTTTATTAGTGAGCCTGGTTACCCCCTCTCGGAACCACAGACTTAGAAATCGCCAGCTCATATACAGTGCATAAAATATATTTATATATATACCCTTATACACCATTTTAATAAAAAATATCACAAAATTCTTCTAAGTCCCTCGGGAAGAGTGAAAGACGCGCACGTTCATTTTCAGAGCTCCTAGACCTTCCTATAAGAAGTTAGCCAAAAAGTAGCTTCGAAAAACGCTTAGGTTAAGTTTCAGAGTTGCTTCTAATGTACCAAAGCTGGACTTAGACATAATTTCACTCTCACAACATTATGGCTGGTTGGAGACAGTCCGAACCACAAGTACCGAGTCCATGGTTCTGGGCGTATACTGGGGGGACGGGGACGACTCCCATTAACCCCTGACTATACCGGGGATACGCTTATCACAATGCCTTTCTGGTCTGTGCTGAAGCAGGGCATTCTGGCAGCCAAGTGGCTTGACCTTTATTAGTGAGCCTGGTTACCCCCTCTCGGAACCACAGACTTAGAAATCGCCAGCTCATATACAGTGCATAAAATATATTCATATATATATCCTTATACACCATTTTAATAAAAAATATCACAAAATTCTTCTATGTCCCTCGGGAAGAGTGAAAGACGCGCACGTTCATTTTCAGAGCTCCTAGACCTTCCTATAAGAAGTTAGCCAAAAAGTAGCTTCGAAAAACGCTTAGGTTAAGTTTCAGAGTTGCTTCTAATGTACCAAAGCTGGACTTAGACATAATTTCACTCTCACAACATTATGGCTGGTTGGAGACAGTCCGAACCACAAGTACCGGGTCCATGGTTCTGGGCGTATACTGGGGGGACGGGGATGACTCCCATTAACCCCTGACTATACCGGGGATACGCTTATCACAATGCCTTTCTGGTCTGTGCTGAAGCAGGGCATTCTGGCAGCCAAGTGGCTTGACCTTTATTAGTGAGCCTGGTTACCCCCTCTCGGAACCACAGACTTAGAAATCGCCAGCTCATATACAGTGCATAAAATATATTTATATATATACCCTTATACACCATTTTAATAAAAAATATCACAAAATTCTTCTAAGTCCCTCGGGAAGAGTGAAAGACGCGCACGTTCATTTTCAGAACTCCTAGACCTTCCTATAAGAAGTTAGCCAAAAAGTAGCTTCGAAAAACGCTTAGGTTAAGTTTCAGAGTTGCTTCTAATGTACCAAAGCTGGACTTAGACATAATTTCACTCTCACAACATTATGGCTGGTTGGAGACAGTCCGAACCACAAGTTCCGGGTCCATGGTTCTGGCCGTATACTGGGGGGACGGGGACGACTCCCATTAACCCCTGACTATACCGGGGATACGCTTATCACAATGCCTTTCTGGTCTGTGCTGAAGCAGGGCATTCTGGCAGCCAAGTGGCTTGACCTTTATTAGTGAGCCTGGTTACCCCCTCTCGGAACCACAGACTTAGAAATCGCCAGCTCATATACAGTGCATAAAATATATTTATATATATACCCTTATACACCATTTTAATAAAAAATATCACAAAATTCTTCTAAGTCCCTCGGGAAGAGTGAAAGACGCGCACGTTCATTTTCAGAGATCCTAGACCTTCCTAAAAGAAGTTAGCCAAAAAGTAGCTTCGAAAAACGCTTAGGTTAAGTTTCAGAGTTGCTTCTAATGTACCAAAGCTGGACTTAGACATAATTTCACTCTCACAACATTATGGCTGGTTGGAGACAGTCCGAACCACAAGTACCGAGTCCATGGTTCTGGGCGTATACTGGGGGGACGGGGACGACTCCCATTAACCCCTGACTATACCGGGGATACGCTTATCACAATGCCTTTCTGGTCTGTGCTGAAGCAGGGCATTCTGGCAGCCAAGTGGCTTGACCTTTATTAGTGAGCCTGGTTACCCCCTCTCGGAACCACAGACTTAGAAATCGCCAGCTCATATACAGTGCATAAAATATATTTATATATATATCCTTATACACCATTTTAATAAAAAATATCACAAAATTCTTCTAAGTCCCTCGGGAAGAGTAAGAGACGCGCACGTTCATTTTCAGAGCTCCTAGACCTTCCTATAAGAAGTTAGCCAAAAAGTAGCTTCGAAAAACGCTTAGGTTAAGTTTCAGAGTTGCTTCTAATGTACCAAAGCTGAACTTAGACATAATTTCACTCTCACAACATTATGGCTGGTTGGAGACAGTCCGAACCACAAGTACCGGGTCCATAGTTCTGGCCGTATACTGGGGGGACGGGGATGACTCCCATTAACCCCTGACTATACCGGGGATACGCTTATCACAATGCCTTTCTGGTCTGTGCTGAAGCAGGGCATTCTGGCTGCCAAGTGGCTTGACCTTTATTAGTGAGCCTGGTTACCCCCTCTCGGAACCACAGACTTAGAAATCGCCAGCTCATATACAGTGCATAAAATATATTTATATATATACCCTTATACACCATTTTAATAAAAAATATCACAAAATTCTTCTAAGTCCCTCGGGAAGAGTGAAAGACGCGCACGTTCATTTTCAGAGCTCCTAGACCTTCCTATAAGAAGTTAGCCAAAAAGTAGCTTCGAAAAACGCTTAGGTTAAGTTTCAGAGTTGCTTCTAATGTACCAAAGCTGGACTTAGACATAATTTCGCTCTCACAACATTATGGCTGGTTGGAGACAGTCCGAACCACAAGTACCGGGTCCATGGTTCTGGGCGTATACTGGGGGGACGGGGATGACTCCCATTAACCCCTGACTATACCGGGGATACGCTTATCACAATGCATTTCTGGTCTGTGCTGAAGCAGGGCATTCTGGCAGCCAAGTGGCTTGACCTTTATTAGTGAGCCTGGTTACCCCCTCTCGGAACCACAGACTTAGAAATCGCCAGCTCATATACAGTGCATAAAATATATTTATATATATACCCTTATACACCATTTTAATAAAAAATATCACAAAATTCTTCTAAGTCCCTCGGGAAGAGTGAAAGACGCGCACGTTCATTTTCAGAGCTCCTAGACCTTCCTATAAGAAGTTAGCCAAAAAGTAGCTTCGAAAAACGCTTAGGTTAAGTTTCAGAGTTGCTTCTAATGTACCAAAGCTGGACTTAGACATAATTTCACTCTCACAACATTATGGCTGGTTGGAGACAGTCCGAACCACAAGTACCGGGTCCATGGTTCTGGGCGTATACTGGGGGGACGGGGATGACTCCCATTAACCCCTGACTATACCGGGGATACGCTTATCACAATGCCTTTCTGGTCTGTGCTGAAGCAGGGCATTCTGGCAGCCAAGTGGCTTGACCTTTATTAGTGAGCCTGGTTACCCCCTCTCGGAACCACAGACTTAGAAATCGCCAGCTCATATACAGTGCATAAAATATATTTATATATATACCCTTATACACCATTTTAATAAAAAATATCACAAAATTCTTCTAAGTCCCTCGGGAAGAGTGAAAGACGCGCACGTTCATTTTCAGAACTCCTAGACCTTCCTATAAGAAGTTAGCCAAAAAGTAGCTTCGAAAAACGCTTAGGTTAAGTTTCAGAGTTGCTTCTAATGTACCAAAGCTGGACTTAGACATAATTTCACTCTCACAACATTATGGCTGGTTGGAGACAGTCCGAACCACAAGTACCGAGTCCATGGTTCTGGGCGTATACTGGGGGGACGGGGACGACTCCCATTAACCCCTGACTATACCGGGGATACGCTTATCACAATGCCTTTCTGGTCTGTGCTGAAGCAGGGCATTCTGGCAGCCAAGTGGCTTGACCTTTATTAGTGAGCCTGGTTACCCCCTCTCGGAACCACAGACTTAGAAATCGCCAGCTCATATACAGTGCATAAAATATATTTATATATATATCCTTATACTGTACACCATTTTAATAAAAAATATCACAAAATTCTTCTAAGTCCCTCGGGAAGAGTAAGAGACGCGCACGTTCATTTTCAGAGCTCCTAGACCTTCCTATAAGAAGTTAGCCAAAAAGTAGCTTCGAAAAACGCTTAGGTTAAGTTTCAGAGTTGCTTCTAATGTACCAAAGCTGAACTTAGACATAATTTCACTCTCACAACATTATGGCTGGTTGGAGACAGTCCGAACCACAAGTACCGGGTCCATAGTTCTGGCCGTATACTGGGGGGACGGGGATGACTCCCATTAACCCCTGACTATACCGGGGATACGCTTATCACAATGCCTTTCTGGTCTGTGCTGAAGCAGGGCATTCTGGCTGCCAAGTGGCTTGACCTTTATTAGTGAGCCTGGTTACCCCCTCTCGGAACCACAGACTTAGAAATCGCCAGCTCATATACAGTGCATAAAATATATTTATATATATACCCTTATACACCATTTTAATAAAAAATATCACAAAATTCTTCTAAGTCCCTCGGGAAGAGTGAAAGACGCGCACGTTCATTTTCAGAGATCCTAGACCTTCCTATAAGAAGTTAGCCAAAAAGTAGCTTCGAAAAACGCTTAGGTTAAGTTTCAGAGTTGCTTCTAATGTACCAAAGCTGGACTTAGACATAATTTCGCTCTCACAACATTATGGCTGGTTGGAGACAGTACGAACCACAAGTACCGGGTCCATGGTTCTGGGCGTATACTGGGGGGACGGGGATGACTCCCATTAACCCCTGACTATACCGGGGATACGCTTATCACAATGCCTTTCTGGTCTGTGCTGAAGCAGGGCATTCTGGCTGCCAAGTGGCTTGACCTTTATTAGTGAGCCTGGTTACCCCCTCTCGGAACCACAGACTTAGAAATCGCCAGCTCATATACAGTGCATAAAATATATTTATATATATACCCTTATACACCATTTTAATAAAAAATATCACAAAATTCTTCTAAGTCCCTCGGGAAGAGTGAAAGACGCGCACGTTCATTTTCAGAGCTCCTAGACCTTCCTATAAGAAGTTAGCCAAAAAGTAGCTTCGAAAAACGCTTAGGTTAAGTTTCAGAGTTGCTTCTAATGTACCAAAGCTGGACTTAGACATAATTTCACTCTCACAACATTATGGCTGGTTGGAGACAGTCCGAACCACAAGTACCGGGTCCATGGTTCTGGGCGTATACTGGGGGGACGGGGATGACTCCCATTAACCCCTGACTATACCGGGGATACGCTTATCACAATGCCTTTCTGGTCTGTGCTGAAGCAGGGCATTCTGGCAGCCAAGTGGCTTGACCTTTATTAGTGAGCCTGGTTACCCCCTCTCGGAACCACAGACTTAGAAATCGCCAGCTCATATACAGTGCATAAAATATATTTATATATATACCCTTATACACCATTTTAATAAAAAATATCACAAAATTCTTCTAAGTCCCTCGGGAAGAGTGAAAGACGCGCACGTTCATTTTCAGAACTCCTAGACCTTTCTATAAGAAGTTAGCCAAAAAGTAGCTTCGAAAAACGCTTAGGTTAAGTTTCAGAGTTGCTTCTAATGTACCAAAGCTGGACTTAGACATAATTTCACTCTCACAACATTATGGCTGGTTGGAGACAGTCCGAACCACAAGTTCCGGGTCCATGGTTCTGGCCGTATACTGGGGGGACGGGGACGACTCCCATTAACCCCTGACTATACCGGGGATACGCTTATCACAATGCCTTTCTGGTCTGTGCTGAAGCAGGGCATTCTGGCAGCCAAGTGGCTTGACCTTTATTAGTGAGCCTGGTAACCCCCTCTCGGAACCACAGACTTAGAAATCGCCAGCTCATATACAGTGCATAAAATATATTTATATATATACCCTTATACACCATTTTAATAAAAAATATCACAAAATTCTTCTAAGTCCCTCGGGAAGAGTGAAAGACGCGCACGTTCATTTTCAGAGATCCTAGACCTTCCTATAAGAAGTTAGCCAAAAAGTAGCTTCGAAAAACGCTTAGGTTAAGTTTCAGAGTTGCTTCTAATGTACCAAAGCTGGACTTAGACATAATTTCACTCTCACAACATTATGGCTGGTTGGAGACAGTCCGAACCACAAGTACCGAGTCCATGGTTCTGGGCGTATACTGGGGGGACGGGGATGACTCCCATTAACCCCTGACTATACCGGGGATACGCTTATCACAATGCCTTTCTGGTCTGTGCTGAAGCAGGGCATTCTGGCAGCCAAGTGGCTTGACCTTTATTAGTGAGCCTGGTTACCCCCTCTCGGAACCACAGACTTAGAAATCGCCAGCTCATATACAGTGCATAAAATATATTTATATATATATCCTTATACACCATTTTAATAAAAAATATCACAAAATTCTTCTAAGTCCCTCGGGAAGAGTAAGAGACGCGCACGTTCATTTTCAGAGCTCCTAGACCT
This sequence comes from Ascaphus truei, assembly GCF_040206685.1. Taxonomy (NCBI): domain Eukaryota; kingdom Metazoa; phylum Chordata; class Amphibia; order Anura; family Ascaphidae; genus Ascaphus; species Ascaphus truei. The sequence continues at coordinate 66,745 of NW_027456740.1, read as the reverse complement.
TCCTATAAGAAGTTAGCCAAAAAGTAGCTTCGAAAAACGCTTAGGTTAAGTTTCAGAGTTGCTTCTAATGTACCAAAGCTGAACTTAGACATAATTTCACTCTCACAACATTATGGCTGGTTGGAGACAGTCCGAACCACAAGTACCGGGTCCATGGTTCTGGCCGTATACTGGGGGGACGGGGATGACTCCCATTAACCCCTGACTATACCGGGGATACGCTTATCACAATGCCTTTCTGGTCTGTGCTGAAGCAGGGCATTCTGGCTGCCAAGTGGCTTGACCTTTATTAGTGAGCCTGGTTACCCCCTCTCGGAACCACAGACTTAGAAATCGCCAGCTCATATACAGTGCATAAAATATATTTATATATATACCCTTATACACCATTTTAATAAAAAATATCACAAAATTCTTCTAAGTCCCTCGGGAAGAGTGAAAGACGCGCACGTTCATTTTCAGAGCTCCTAGACCTTCCTATAAGAAGTTAGCCAAAAAGTAGCTTCGAAAAACGCTTAGGTTAAGTTTCAGAGTTGCTTCTAATGTACCAAAGCTGGACTTAGACATAATTTCACTCTCACAACATTATGGCTGGTTGGAGACAGTCCGAACCACAAGTACCGGGTCCATGGTTCTGGGCGTATACTGGGGGGACGGGGACGACTCCCATTAACCCCTGACTATACCGGGGATACGCTTATCACAATGCCTTTCTGGTCTGTGCTGAAGCAGGGCATTCTGGCAGCCAAGTGGCTTGACCTTTATTAGTGAGCCTGGTAACCCCCTCTCGGAACCACAGACTTAGAAATCGCCAGCTCATATACAGTGCATAAAATATATTTATATATATACCCTTATACACCATTTTAATAAAAAATATCACAAAATTCTTCTAAGTCCCTCGGGAAGAGTGAAAGACGCGCACGTTCATTTTCAGAGATCCTAGACCTTCCTATAAGAAGTTAGCCAAAAAGTAGCTTCGAAAAACGCTTAGGTTAAGTTTCAGAGTTGCTTCTAATGTACCAAAGCTGGACTTAGACATAATTTCACTCTCACAACATTATGGCTGGTTGGAGACAGTCCGAACCACAAGTACCGAGTCCATGGTTCTGGGCGTATACTGGGGGGACGGGGATGACTCCCATTAACCCCTGACTATACCGGGGATACGCTTATCACAATGCCTTTCTGGTCTGTGCTGAAGCAGGGCATTCTGGCAGCCAAGTGGCTTGACCTTTATTAGTGAGCCTGGTTACCCCCTCTCGGAACCACAGACTTAGAAATCGCCAGCTCATATACAGTGCATAAAATATATTTATATATATATCCTTATACACCATTTTAATAAAAAATATCACAAAATTCTTCTAAGTCCCTCGGGAAGAGTAAGAGACGCGCACGTTCATTTTCAGAGCTCCTAGACCTTCCTATAAGAAGTTAGCCAAAAAGTAGCTTCGAAAAACGCTTAGGTTAAGTTTCAGAGTTGCTTCTAATGTACCAAAGCTGAACTTAGACATAATTTCACTCTCACAACATTATGGCTGGTTGGAGACAGTCCGAACCACAAGTACCGGGTCCATGGTTCTGGCCGTATACTGGGGGGACGGGGATGACTCCCATTAACCCCTGACTATACCGGGGATACGCTTATCACAATGCCTTTCTGGTCTGTGCTGAAGCAGGGCATTCTGGCTGCCAAGTGGCTTGACCTTTATTAGTGAGCCTGGTTACCCCCTCTCGGAACCACAGACTTAGAAATCGCCAGCTCATATACAGTGCATAAAATATATTTATATATATACCCTTATACACCATTTTAATAAAAAATATCACAAAATTCTTCTAAGTCCCTCGGGAAGAGTGAAAGACGCGCACGTTCATTTTCAGAGCTCCTAGACCTTCCTATAAGAAGTTAGCCAAAAAGTAGCTTCGAAAAACGCTTAGGTTAAGTTTCAGAGTTGCTTCTAATGTACCAAAGCTGGACTTAGACATAATTTCACTCTCACAACATTATGGCTGGTTGGAGACAGTCCGAACCACAAGTACCGGGTCCATGGTTCTGGGCGTATACTGGGGGGACGGGGATGACTCCCATTAACCCCTGACTATACCGGGGATACGCTTATCACAATGCATTTCTGGTCTGTGCTGAAGCAGGGCATTCTGGCAGCCAAGTGGCTTGACCTTTATTAGTGAGCCTGGTTACCCCCTCTCGGAACCACAGACTTAGAAATCGCCAGCTCATTTACAGTGCATAAAATATATTTATATATATACCCTTATACACCATTTTAATAAAAAATATCACAAAATTCTTCTAAGTCCCTCGGGAAGAGTGAAAGACGCGCACGTTCATTTTCAGAGCTCCTAGACCTTCCTATAAGAAGTTAGCCAAAAAGTAGCTTCGAAAAACGCTTAGGTTAAGTTTCAGAGTTGCTTCTAATGTACCAAAGCTGGACTTAGACATAATTTCACTCTCACAACATTATGGCTGGTTGGAGACAGTCCGAACCACAAGTTCCGGGTCCATGGTTCTGGCCGTATACTGGGGGGTCGGGGACGACTCCCATTAACCCCTGACTATACCGGGGATACGCTTATCACAATGCATTTCTGGTCTGTGCTGAAGCAGGGCATTCTGGCAGCCAAGTGGCTTGACCTTTATTAGTGAGCCTGATTACCCCCTCTCGGAACCACAGACTTAGAAATCGCCAGCTCATATACAGTGCATAAAATATATTTATATATATACCCTTATACACCATTTTAATAAAAAATATCACAAAATTCTTCTAAGTCCCTCGGGAAGAGTGAAAGACGCGCACGTTCATTTTCAGAGCTCCTAGACCTTCCTATAAGAAGTTAGCCAAAAAGTAGCTTCGAAAAACGCTTAGGTTAAGTTTCAGAGTTGCTTCTAATGTACCAAAGCTGGACTTAGACATAATTTCACTCTCACAACATTATGGCTGGTTGGAGACAGTCCGAACCACAAGTACCGGGTCCATGGTTCTGGGCGTATACTGGGGGGACGGGGATGACTCCCATTAACCCCTGACTATACCGGGGATACGCTTATCACAATGCATTTCTGGTCTGTGCTGAAGCAGGGCATTCTGGCAGCCAAGTGGCTTGACCTTTATTAGTGAGCCTGGTTACCCCCTCTCGGAACCACAGACTTAGAAATCGCCAGCTCATTTACAGTGCATAAAATATATTTATATATATACCCTTATACACCATTTTAATAAAAAATATCACAAAATTCTTCTAAGTCCCTCGGGAAGAGTGAAAGACGCGCACGTTCATTTTCAGAGCTCCTAGACCTTCCTATAAGAAGTTAGCCAAAAAGTAGCTTCGAAAAACGCTTAGGTTAAGTTTCAGAGTTGCTTCTAATGTACCAAAGCTGGACTTAGACATAATTTCACTCTCACAACATTATGGCTGGTTGGAGACAGTCCGAACCACAAGTTCCGGGTCCATGGTTCTGGCCGTATACTGGGGGGTCGGGGACAACTCCCATTAACCCCTGACTATACCGGGGATACGCTTATCACAATGCATTTCTGGTCTGTGCTGAAGCAGGGCATTCTGGCAGCCAAGTGGCTTGACCTTTATTAGTGAGCCTGATTACCCCCTCTCGGAACCACAGACTTAGAAATCGCCAGCTCATATACAGTGCATAAAATATATTTATATATATACCCTTATACACCATTTTAATAAAAAATATCACAAAATTCTTCTAAGTCCCTCGGGAAGAGTGAAAGACGCGCACGTTCATTTTCAGAACTCCTAGACCTTCCTATAAGAAGTTAGCCAAAAAGTAGCTTCGAAAAACGCTTAGGTTAAGTTTCAGAGTTGCTTCTAATGTACCAAAGCTGGACTTAGACATAATTTCACTCTCACAACATTATGGCTGGTTGGAGACAGTCCGAACCACAAGTACCGGGTCCATGGTTCTGGCCGTATACTGGGGGGACGGGGACGACTCCCATTAACCCCTGACTATACCGGGGATACGCTTATCACAATGCCTTTCTGGTCTGTGCTGAAGCAGGGCATTCTGGCAGCCAAGTGGCTTGACCTTTATTAGTGAGCCTGGTTACCCCCTCTCGGAACCACAGACTTAGAAATCGCCAGCTCATATACAGTGCATAAAATATATTTATATATATATACCCTTATACACCATTTTAATAAAAAATATAACAAAATTCTTCTATGTCCCTCGGGAAGAGTGAAAGACGCGCACGTTCATTTTAAGAGCTCCTAGACCTTCCTATAAGAAGTTAGCCAAAAAGTAGCTTCGAAAAACGCTTAGGTTAAGTTTCAGAGTTGCTTCTAATGAACCAAAGCTGGACTTAGACATAATTTCACTCTCACAACATTATGGCTGGTTGGAGACAGTCCGAACCACAAGTACCGGGTCCATGGTTCTGGGCGTATACTGGGGGGACGGGGATGACTCCCATTAACCCCTGACTATACCGGGGATACGCTTATCACAATGCCTTTCTGGTCTGTGCTGAAGCAGGGCATTCTGGCAGCCAAGTGGCTTGACCTTTATTAGTGAGCCTGGTTACCCCCTCTCGGAACCACAGACTTAGAAATCGCCAGCTCATATACAGTGCATAAAATATATTTATATATATACCCTTATACACCATTTTAATAAAAAATATCACAAAATTCTTCTAAGTCCCTCGGGAAGAGTGAAAGACGCGCACGTTCATTTTCAGAGCTCCTAGACCTTCCTATAAGAAGTTAGCCAAAAAGTAGCTTCGAAAAACGCTTAGGTTAAGTTTCAGAGTTGCTTCTAATGTACCAAAGCTGGACTTAGACATAATTTCACTCTCACAACATTATGGCTGGTTGGAGACAGTCCGAACCACAAGTTCCGGGTCCATGGTTCTGGCCGTATACTGGGGGGACGGGGACGACTCCCATTAACCCCTGACTATACCGGGGATACGCTTATCACAATGCCTTTCTGGTCTGTGCTGAAGCAGGGCATTCTGGCAGCCAAGTGGCTTGAACTTTATTAGTGAGCCTGGTTACCCCCTCTCGGAACCACAGACTTAGAAATCGCCAGCTCATATACAGTGCATAAAATATATTTATATATATACCTTTATACACCATTTTAATAAAAAATATCACAAAATTCTTCTAAGTCCCTCGGGAAGAGTGAAAGACGCGCACGTTCATTTTCAGAACTCCTAGACCTTCCTATAAGAAGTTAGCCAAAAAGTAGCTTCGAAAAACGCTTAGGTTAAGTTTCAGAGTTGCTTCTAATGTACCAAAGCTGGACTTAGACATAATTTCACTCTCACAACATTATGGCTGGTTGGAGACAGTCCGAACCACAAGTACCGGGTCCATGGTTCTGGCCGTATACTGGGGGGACGGGGACGACTCCCATTAACCCCTGACTATACCGGGGATACGCTTATCACAATGCCTTTCTAGTCTGTGCTGAAGCAGGGCATTCTGGCAGCCAAGTGGCTTGACCTTTATTAGTGAGCCTGGTTACCCCCTCTCGGAACCACAGACTTAGAAATCGCAAGCTCATATACAGTGCATAAAATATATTTATATATATACCCTTATACACCATTTTAATAAAAAATATCACAAAATTCTTCTAAGTCCCTCGGAAAGAGAGAAAGACGCGCACGTTCATTTTCAGAGCTCCTAGACCTTCCTATAAGAAGTTAGCCAAAAAGTAGCTTCGAAAAACGCTTAGGTTAAGTTTCAGAGTTGCTTCTAATGAACCAAAGCTGGACTTAGACATAATTTCACTCTCACAACATTATGGCTGGTTGGAGACAGTCCGAACCACAAGTACCGGGTCCATGGTTCTGGGCGTATACTGGGGGGACGGGGATGACTCCCATTAACCCCTGACTATACCGGGGATACGCTTATCACAATGCCTTTCTGGTCTGTGCTGAAGCAGGGCATTCTGGCAGCCAAGTGGCTTGACCTTTATTAGTGAGCCTGGTTACCCCCTCTCGGAACCACAGAGTTAGAAATCGCCAGCTCATATACAGTGCATAAAATATATTTATATAATATATTTATATATATATACCCTTATACACCATTTTAATAAAAAATATCACAAAATTCTTCTAAGTCACTCGGAAAGAGAGAAAGACGCGCACGTTCATTTTCAGAGCTCCTAGACCTTCCTATAAGAAGTTAGCCAAAAAGTAGCTTCGAAAAACGCTTAGGTTAAGTTTCAGAGTTGCTTCTAATGTACCAAAGCTGGACTTAGACATAATTTCACTCTCACAACATTATGGCTGGTTGGAGACAGTCCGAACCACAAGTACCGAGTCCATGGTTCTGGGCGTATACTGGGGGGACGGGGACGACTCCCATTAACCCCTGACTATACCGGGGATACGCTTATCACAATGCCTTTCTGGTCTGTGCTGAAGCAGGGCATTCTGGCAGCCAAGTGGCTTGACCTTTATTAGTGAGCCTGGTTACCCCCTCTCGGAACCACAGACTTAGAAATCGCCAGCTCATATACAGTGCATAAAATATATTTATATATATACCCTTATACACCATTTTAATAAAAAATATCACAAATTCTTCTAAGTCTCTCGGGAAGAGTGAGAGACGCGCACGTTCATTTTCAGAGCTCCTAGACCTTCCTATAAGAAGTTAGCCAAAAAGTAGCTTCGAAAAACGCTTAGGTTAAGTTTCAGAGTTGCTTCTAATGTACCAAAGCTGGACTTAGACATAATTTCACTCTCACAACATTATGGCTGGTTGGAGACAGTCCGAACCACAAGTACCGGGTCCATGGTTCTGGCCGTATACTGGGGGGACGGGGACGACTCCCATTAACCCCTGACTATACCGGGGATACGCTTATCACAATGCCTTTCTTGTCTGTGCTGAAGCAGGGCATTCTGGCAGCCAAGTGGCTTGACCTTTATTAGTGAGCCTGGTTACCCCCTCTCGGAACCACAGACTTAGAAATCGCCAGCTCATATACAGTGCATAAAATATATTTATATATATATACCCTTATACACCATTTTAATAAAAAATATCACAAAATTCTTCTAAGTCCCTCGGGAAGAGTGAGAGACGCGCACGTTCATTTTCAGAGCTCCTAGACCTTCCTATAAGAAGTTAGCCAAAAAGTATCTTCGAAAAACGCTTAGGTTAAGTTTCAGAGTTGCTTCTAATGTACCAAAGCTGGACTTAGACATAATTTCACTCTCACAACATTATGGCTGGTTGGAGACAGTCCGAACCACAAGTACCGGGTCCATGGTTCTGGCCGTATACTGGGGGGACGGGGACGACTCCCATTAACCCCTGACTATACCGGGGATACGCTTATCACAATGCCTTTCTAGTCTGTGCTGAAGCAGGGCATTCTGGCAGCCAAGTGGCTTGACCTTTATTAGTGAGCCTGGTTACCCCCTCTCGGAACCACAGACTTAGAAATCGCCAGCTCATATACAGTGCATAAAATATATTTATATATATATACCCTTATACACCATTTTAATAAAAAATATCACAAAATTCTTCTATGTCCCTCGGGAAGAGTGAAAGACGCGCACGTTCATTTTCAGAGCTCCTAGACCTTCCTATAAGAAGTTAGCCAAAAAGTAGCTTCGAAAAACGCTTAGGTTAAGTTTCAGAGTTGCTTCTAATGAACCAAAGCTGGACTTAGACATAATTTCACTCTCACAACATTATGGCTGGTTGGAGACAGTCCGAACCACAAGTACCGGGTCCATGGTTCTGGGCGTATACTGGGGGGACGGGGATGACTCCCATTAACCCCTGACTATACCGGGGATACGCTTATCACAATGCCTTTCTGGTCTGTGCTGAAGCAGGGCATTCTGGCAGCCAAGTGGCTTGACCTTTATTAGTGAGCCTGGTTACCCCCTCTCGGAACCACAGAGTTAGAAATCGCCAGCTCATATACAGTGCATAAAATATATTTATATAATATATTTATATATATATACCCTTATACACCATTTTAATAAAAAATATCACAAAATTCTTCTAAGTCACTCGGAAAGAGAGAAAGACGCGCACGTTCATTTTCAGAGCTCCTAGACCTTCCTATAAGAAGTTAGCCAAAAAGTAGCTTCGAAAAACGCTTAGGTTAAGTTTCAGAGTTGCTTCTAATGTACCAAAGCTGGACTTAGACATAATTTCACTCTCACAACATTATGGCTGGTTGGAGACAGTCCGAACCACAAGTACCGAGTCCATGGTTCTGGGCGTATACTGGGGGGACGGGAACGACTCCCATTAACCCCTGACTATACCGGGGATACGCTTATCACAATGCCTTTCTGGTCTGTGCTGAAGCAGGGCATTCTGGCAGCCAAGTGGCTTGACCTTTATTAGTGAGCCTGGTTACCCCCTCTCGGAACCACAGACTTAGAAATCGCCAGCTCATATACAGTGCATAAAATATATTTATATATATACCCTTATACACCATTTTAATAAAAAATATCACAAAATTCTTCTAAGTCTCTCGGGAAGAGTGAGAGACGCGCACGTTCATTTTCAGAGCTCCTAGACCTTCCTATAAGAAGTTAGCCAAAAAGTAGCTTCGAAAAACGCTTAGGTTAAGTTTCAGAGTTGCTTCTAATGTACCAAAGCTGGACTTAGACATAATTTCACTCTCACAACATTATGGCTGGTTGGAGACAGTCCGAACCACAAGTACCGGGTCCATGGTTCTGGCCGTATACTGGGGGGACGGGGACGACTCCCATTAACCCCTGACTATACCGGGGATACGCTTATCACAATGCCTTTCTTGTCTGTGCTGAAGCAGGGCATTCTGGCAGCCAAGTGGCTTGACCTTTATTAGTGAGCCTGGTTACCCCCTCTCGGAACCACAGACTTAGAAATCGCCAGCTCATATACAGTGCATAAAATATATTTATATATATATACCCTTATACACCATTTTAATAAAAAATATCACAAAATTCTTCTATGTCCCTCGGGAAGAGTGAAAGACGCGCACGTTCATTTTCAGAGCTCCTAGACCTTCCTATAAGAAGTTAGCCAAAAAGTAGCTTCGAAAAACGCTTAGGTTAAGTTTCAGAGTTGCTTCTAATGAACCAAAGCTGGACTTAGACATAATTTCACTCTCACAACATTATGGCTGGTTGGAGACAGTCCGAACCACAAGTACCGGGTCCATGGTTCTGGGCGTATACTGGGGGGACGGGGATGACTCCCATTAACCCCTGACTATACCGGGGATACGCTTATCACAATGCCTTTCTGGTCTGTGCTGAAGCAGGGCATTCTGGCAGCCAAGTGGCATGACCTTTATTAGTGAGCCTGGTTACCCCCTCTCGGAACCACAGACTTAGAAATCGCCAGCTCATATACAGTGCATAAAATATATTTATATATATACCCTTATACACCATTTTAATAAAAAATATCACAAAATTCTTCTAAGTCCCTCGGGAAGAGTGAAAGACGCGCACGTTCATTTTCAGAGCTCCTAGACCTTCCTATAAGAAGTTAGCCAAAAAGTAGCTTCGAAAAACGCTTAGGTTAAGTTTCAGAGTTGCTTCTAATGTACCAAAGCTGGACTTAGACATAATTTCACTCTCACAACATTATGGCTGGTTGGAGACAGTCCGAACCACAAGTACCGGGTCCATGGTTCTGGCCGTATACTGGGGGGACGGGGATGACTCCCATTAACCCCTGACTATACCGGGGATACGCTTATCACAATGACTTTCTGGTCTGTGCTGAAGCAGGGCATTCTGGCAGCCAAGTGGCTTGACCTTTATTAGTGAGCCTGGTTACCCCCTCTCGGAACCACAGACTTAGAAATCGCCAGGTCATATACAGTGCATAAAATATATTTATATATATATATACCCTTAAACACCATTTTAATAAAAAATATCACAAAATTCTTCTATGTCCCTCGGGAAGAGTGAAAGACGCGCACGTTCATTTTCAGAGCTCCTAGACCTTCCTATAAGAAGTTAGCCAAAAAGTATCTTCGAAAAACGCTTAGGTTAAGTTTCAGAGTTGCTTCTAATGTACCAAAGCTGGACTTAGACATAATTTCACTCTCACAACATTATGGCTGGTTGGAGACAGTCCGAACCACAAGTTCCGGGTCCATGGTTCTGGCCGTATACTGGGGGGACGGGGACGACTCCCATTAACCCCTGACTATACCGGGGATACGCTTATCACAATGCCTTTCTAGTCTGTGCTGAAGCAGGGCATTCTGGCAGCCAAGTGGCTTGACCTTTATTAGTGAGCCTGGTTACCCCCTCTCGGAACCACAGACTTAGAAATCGCCAGCTCATATACAGTGCATAAAATATATTTATATATATACCCTTATACACCATTTTAATAAAAAATATCACAAAATTCTTCTAAGTCCCTCGGGAAGAGTGAAAGACGCGCACGTTCATTTTCAGAACTCCTAGACCTTCCTATAAGAAGTTAGCCAAAAAGTAGCTTCGAAAAACGCTTAGGTTAAGTTTCAGAGTTGCTTCTAATGTACCGAAGCTGGACTTAAACATAATTTCACTCTCACAACATTATGGCTGGTTGGAGACAGTCCGAACCACAAGTACCGGGTCCATGGTTCTGGGCGTATACTGGGGGGACGGGGATGACTCCCATTAACCCCTGACTATACCGGGGATACGCTTATCACAATGACTTTCTGGTCTGTGCTGAAGCAGGGCATTCTGGCAGCCAAGTGGCTTGACCTTTATTAGTGAGCCTGGTTACCCCCTCTCGGAACCACAGACTTAGAAATCGCCAGCTCATATACAGTGCATAAAATATATTTATATACAGTATATACCCTTATACACCATTTTAATAAAAAATATCACAAATTTCTTCTAAGTCCCTCGGGAAGAATGAAAGACGCGCACGTTCATTTTCAGAGCTCCTAGACCTTCCTATAAGAAGTTAGCCAAAAAGTAGCTTCGAAAAACGCTTAGGTTAAGTTTCAGAGTTGCTTCTAATGTACCAAAGCTGGACTTAGACATAATTTCACTCTCACAACATTATGGCTGGTTGGAGACAGTCCGAACCACAAGTTCCGGGTCCATGGTTCTGGCCGTATACTGGGGGGACGGGGACGACTCCCATTAACCCCTGACTATACCGGGGATACGCTTATCACAATGCCTTTCTGGTCTGTGCTGAAGCAGGGCATTCTGGCAGCCAAGTGGCTTGACCTTTATTAGTGAGCCTGGTTACCCCCTCTCGGAACCACAGACTTAGAAATCGCCAGCTCATATACAGTGCATAAAATATATTTATATATATACCCTTATACACCATTTTAATAAAAAATATCACAAAATTCTTCTAAGTCCCTCGGGAAGAGTGAAAGACGCGCACGTTCATTTTCAGAGCTCCTAGACCTTCCTATTAGAAGTTAGCCAAAAAGTAGCTTCGAAAAACGCTTAGGTTAAGTTTCAGAGTTGCTTCTAATGTACCAAAGCTGGACTTAGACATAATTTCACTCTCACAACATTATGGCTGGTTGGAGACAGTCCGAACCACAAGTACCGAGTCCATGGTTCTGGGCGTATACTGGGGGGACGGGGACGACTCCCATTAACCCCTGACTATACCGGGGATACGCTTATCACAATGCCTTTCTGGTCTGTGCTGAAGCAGGGCATTCAGGCAGCCAAGTGGCTTGACCTTTATTAGTGAGCCTGGTTACCCCCTCTCGGAACCACAGACTTAGAAATCGCCAGCTCATATAGAGTGCATAAAATATATTTATATATATACCCTTATACACCATTTTAATAAAAAATATCACAAAATTCTTCTAAGTCCCTCGGGAAGAGTGAAAGACGCGCACGTTCATTTTCAGAGCTCCTAGACCTTCCTATAAGAAGTTAGCCAAAAAGTAGCTTCGAAAAACGCTTAGGTTAAGTTTCAGAGTTGCTTCTAATGAACCAAATCTGGACTTAGACATAATTTCACTCTCACAACATTATGGCTGGTTGGAGACAGTCCGAACCACAAGTACCGGGTCCATGGTTCTGGGCGTATACTGGGGGGACGGGGATGACTCCCATTAACCCCTGACTATACCGGGTATACGCTTATCACAATGCCTTTCTGGTCTGTGCTGAAGCAGGGCATTCTGGCAGCCAAGTGGCTTGACCTTTATTAGTGAGCCTGGTTACCCCCTCTCGGAACCACAGACTTAGAAATCGCCAGCTCATAAACAGTGCATAAAATATATTTATATATATACCCTTATACACCATTTTAATAAAAAATATCACAAAATTCTTCTACAGTAAGTCCCTCGGGAAGAGTGAAAGACGCGCACGTTCATTTTCAGAGCTCCTAGACCTTTCTTTAAGAAGTTAGCCAAAAAGTAGCTTCGAAAAACGCTTAGGTTAAGTTTCAGAGTTGCTTCTAATGTACCAAAGCTGGACTTAGACATAATTTCACTCTCACAACATTATGGCTGGTTGGAGACAGTCCGAACCACAAGTACCGGGTCCATGGTTCTGGGCGTATACTGGGGGGACGGGGATGACTCCCATTAACCCCTGACTATACCGGGGATACGCTTATCACAATGACTTTCTGGTCTGTGCTGAAGCAGGGCATTCTGGCAGCCAAGTGGCTTGACCTTTATTAGTGAGCCTGGTTACCCCCTCTCGGAACCACAGACTTAGAAATCGCCAGCTCATATACAGTGCATAAAATATATTTATATATATACCCTTATACACCATTTTAATAAAAAATATCACAAAATTCTTCTAAGTCCCTCGGGAAGAGTGAAAGACGCGCACGTTCATTTTCAGAGCTCCTAGACCTTCCTATAAGAAGTTAGCCAAAAAGTAGCTTCGAAAAACGCTTAGGTTAAGTTTCAGAGTTGCTTCTAATGTACCAAAAAAGGACTTAGACATAATTTCACTCTCACAACATTATGGCTGGTTGGAGACAGTCCGAACCACAAGTTCCGGGTCCATGGTTCTGGCCGTATACTGGGGGGACAGGGACGACTCCCATTAACCCCTGACTATACCGGGGATACGCTTATCACAATGCCTTTCTGGTCTGTGCTGAAGCAGGGCATTCTGGCAGCCAAGTGGCTTGACCTTTATTAGTGAGCCTGGTTACCCCCTCTCAGAACCACAGACTTAGAAATCGCCAGCTCATATACAGTGCATAAAATATATTTATATATATACCCTTATACACCATTTTAATAAAAAATATCACAAAATTCTTCTAAGTCCCTCGGGAAGAGTGAAAGACGCGCACGTTCATTTTCAGAACTCCTAGACCTTCCTATAAGAAGTTAGCCAAAAAGTAGCTTCGAAAAACGCTTAGGTTAAGTTTCAGAGTTGCTTCTAATGTACCAAAGCTGGACTTAGACATAATTTCACTCTCACAACATTATGGCTGGTTGGAGACAGTCCGAACCACAAGTACCGAGTCCATGGTTCTGGGCGTATACTGGGGGGACGGGGACGACTCCCATTAACCCCTGACTATACCGGGGATACGCTTATCACCATGCCTTTCTGGTCTGTGCTGAAGCAGGGCATTCTGGCAGCCAAGTGGCTTGACCTTTATTAGTGAGCCTGGTTACCCCCTCTCGGAACCACAGACTTAGAAATCGCCAGCTCATATACAGTGCATAAAATATATTTTTATATAAATACCCTTATACACCATTTAATAAAAAATATCACAAAATTCTTCTATGTCCCTCGGGAAGAGTGAAAGACGCGCACGTTCATTTTCAGAGCTGCTAGACCTTCCTATAAGAAGTTAGCCAAAAAGTAGCTTCGAAAAACGCTTAGGTTAAGTGTCAGAGTTGCTTCTAATGTACCAAAGCTGGACTTAGACATAATTTCACTCTCACAACATTATGGCTGGTTGGAGACAGCCCGAACCACAAGTACCGAGTCCATGGTTCTGGGCGTATACTGGGGGGACGGGGACGACTCCCATTAACCCCTGACTATACCGGGGATACGCTTATCACAATGCCTTTCTGGTCTGTGCTGAAGCAGGGCATTCTGGCAGCCAAGTGGCTTGACCTTTATTAGTGAGCCTGGTTACCCCCTCTCGGAACCACAGACTTAGAAATCGCCAGCTCATATACAGTGCATAAAATATATTTATATATATACCCTTATACACCATTTTAATAAAAAATATCACAAAATTCTTCTAAGTCCCTCGGGAAGAGTGAAAGACGCGCACGTTCATTTTCAGAACTCCTAGACCTTCCTATAAGAAGTTAGCCAAAAAGTAGCTTCGAAAAACGCTTAGGTTAAGTTTCAGAGTTGCTTCTAATGTACCAAAGCTGGACTTAGACATAATTTCACTCTCACAACATTATGGCTGGTTGGAGACAGTCCGAACCACAAGTACCGGGTCCATGGTTCTGGCCGTATACTGGGGGGACGGGGACGACTCCCATTAACTCCTGACTATACCGTTGATACGCTTATCACAATGCCTTTCTAGTCTGTGCTGAAGCAGGGCATTCTGGCAGCCAAGTGGCTTGACCTTTATTAGTGAGCCTGGTTACCCCCTCTCGGAACCACAGACTTAGAAATCGCCAGCTCATATACAGTGCATAAAATATATTTATATATATACCCTTATACACCATTTTAATAAAAAATATCACAAAATTCTTCTAAGTCCCTCGGGAAGAATGAAAGACGCGCACGTTCATTTTCAGAGCTCCTAGACCTTCCTACTGTATTAGAAGTTAGCCAAAAAGTAGCTTCGAAAAACGCTTAGGTTAAGTTTCAGAGTTGCTTCTAATGTACCAAAGCTGGACTTAGACATAATTTCACTCTCACAACATTATGGCTGGTTGGAGACAGTCCGAACCACAAGTACCGAGTCCATGGTTCTGGGCGTATACTGGGGGGACGGGGGGGACTCCCATTAACCCCTGACTATACCGGGGATACGCTTATCACAATGCCTTTCTGGTCTGTGCTGAAGCAGGGCATTCTGGCAGCCAAGTGGCTTGACCTTTATTAGTGAGCCTGGTTACCCCCTCTCGGAACCACAGACTTAGAAATCGCCAGCTCATATAGAGTGCACAAAATATATTTATATATATACCCTTATACACCATTTTAATAAAAAATATCACAAAATTCTTCTAAGTCCCTCGGGAAGAGTGAAAGACGCGCACGTTCATTTTCAGAGCTCCTAGACCTTCCTATAAGAAGTTAGCCAAAAAGTAGCTTCGAAAAACGCTTAGGTTAAGTTTCAGAGTTGCTTCTAATGAACCAAAGCTGGACTTAGACATAATTTCACTCTCACAACATTATGGCTGGTTGGAGACAGTCCGAACCACAAGTACCGGGTCCATGGTTCTGGGCGTATACTGGGGGGACGGGGATGACTCCCATTAAACCCTGACTATACCGGGGATACGCTTATCACAATGCCTTTCTGGTCTGTGCTGAAGCAGGGCATTCTGGCAGCCAAGTGGCTTGACCTTTATTAGTGAGCCTGGTTACCCCCTCTCGGAACCACAGACTTAGAAATCGCCAGCTCATATACAGTGCATAAAATATATTTATATATATACCCTTATACACCATTTTAATAAAAAATATCACAAAATTCTTCTAAGTCCCTCGGGAAGAGTGAAAGACGCGCACGTTCATTTTCAGAGCTCCTAGACCTTCCTATAAGAAGTTAGCCAAAAAGTAGCTTCGAAAAACGCTTAGGTTAAGTTTCAGAGTTGCTTCTAATGTACCAAAGCTGGACTTAGACATAATTTCACTCTCACAACATTATGGCTGGTTGGAGACAGTCCGAACCACAAGTACCGGGTCCATGGTTCTGGGCGTATACTGGGGGGACGGGGATGACTCCCATTAACCCCTGACTATACCGGGGATACGCTTATCACAATGACTTTCTGGTCTGTGCTGAAGCAGGGCATTCTGGCAGCCAAGTGGCTTGACCTTTATTAGTGAGCCTGGTTACCCCCTCTCGGAACCACAGACTTAGAAATCGCCAGCTCATATACAGTGCATAAAATATATTTATATATATACCCTTATACACCATTTTAATAAAAAATATCACAAAATTCTTCTAAGTCCCTCGGGAAGAGTGAAAGACGCGCACGTTCATTTTCAGAACTCCTAGACCTTCCTATAAGAAGTTAGCCAAAAAGTAGCTTCGAAAAACGCTTAGGTTAAGTTTCAGAGTTGCTTCTAATGTACCAAAGCTGGACTTAGACATAATTTCACTCTCACAACATTATGGCTGGTTGGAGACAGTCCGAACCACAAGTACCGGGTCCATGGTTCTGGCCGTATACTGGGGGGACGGGGACGACTCCCATTAACTCCTGACTATACCGGGGATACGCTTATCACAATGCCTTTCTAGTCTGTGCTGAAGCAGGGCATTCTGGCAGCCAAGTGGCTTGACCTTTATTAGTGAGCCTGGTTACCCCCTCTCGGAACCACAGACTTAGAAATCGCCAGCTCATATACAGTGCATAAAATATATTTATATATATACCCTTATACACCATTTTAATAAAAAATATCACAAAATTCTTCTAAGTCCCTCGGGAAGAGTGAAAGACGCGCACGTTCATTTTCAGAGCTCCTAGACCTTCCCATAAGAAGTTAGCCAAAAAGTAGCTTCGAAAAACGCTTAGGTTAAGTTTCAGAGTTGCTTCTAATGTACCAAAGCTGGACTTAGACATAATTTCACTCTCACAACATTATGGCTGGTTGGAGACAGTCCGAACCACAAGTACCGAGTCCATGGTTCTGGGCGTATACTGGGGGGACGGGGACGACTCCCATTAACCCCTGACTATACCGGGGATATGCTTGTCACAATGCCTTTCTGGTCTGTGCTGAAGCAGGGCATTCTGGCAGCCAAGTGGCTTGACCTTTATTAGTGAGCCTGGTTACCCCCTCTCGGAACCACAGACTTAGAAATCGCCAGCTCATATACAGTGCATAAAATATATTTATATATATACCCTTATACACCATTTTAATAAAAAATATCACAAAATTCTTCTAAGTCCCTCGGGAAGAGTGAAAGACGCGCACGTTCATTTTCAGAGCTCCTAGACCTTCCTATTAGAAGTTAGCCAAAAAGTAGCTTCGAAAAACGCTTAGGTTAAGTTTCAGAGTTGCTTTTAATGTACCAAAGCTGGACTTAGACATAATTTCACTCTCACAACATTATGGCTGGTTGGAGACAGTCCGAACCACAAGTACCGAGTCCATGGTTCTGGGCGTATACTGGGGGGACGGGGACGACTCCCATTAACCCCTGACTATACTGGGGATACGCTTATCACAATGCCTTTCTGGTCTGTGCTGAAGCAGGGCATTCTGGCAGCCAAGTGGCTTGACCTTTATTAGTGAGCCTGGTTACCCCCTCTCGGAACCACAGACTTAGAAATCGCCAGCTCATATACAGTGCATAAAATATATTTATATATATACCCTTATACACCATTTTAATAAAAAATATCACAAAATTCTTCCAACTCCCTCGGGAAGAGTGAGAGACGCGCACGTTCATTTTCAGAGCTCCTAGACCTTCCTATAAGAAGTTAGCCAAAAAGTAGCTTCGAAAAACGCTTAGGTTAAGTTTCAGAGTTGCTTCTAATGTACCAAAGCTGGACTTAGACATAATTTCACTCTCACAACATTATGGCTGGTTGGAGACAGTCCGAACCACAAGAACCGGGTCCATGGTTCTGGCCGTATACTGGGGGGACGGGGACGACTCCCATTAACCCCTGACTATACCGGGGATACGCTTATCACAATGCCTTTCTAGTCTGTGCTGAAGCAGGGCATTCTGGCAGCCAAGTGGCTTGACCTTTATTAGTGAGCCTGGTTACCCCCTCTCGGAACCACAGACTTAGAAATCGCCAGCTCATATACAGTGCATAAAATATATTTATATATATATACCCTTATACACCATTTTAATAAAAAATATCACAAAATTCTTCTATGTCCCTCGGGAAGAGTGAAAGACGCGCACATTCATTTTCAGAGCTGCTAGACCTTCCTATAAGAAGTTAGCCAAAAAGTAGCTTCGAAAAACGCTTAGGTTAAGTTTCAGAGTTGCTTCTAATGTACCAAAGCTGGACTTAGACATAATTTCACTCTCACAACATTATGGCTGGTTGGAGACAGCCCGAACCACAAGTACCGAGTCCATGGTTCTGGGCGTATACTGGGGGGACGGGGACGACTCCCATTAACCCCTGACTATACCGGGGATACGCTTATCACAATGCCTTTCTGGTCTGTGCTGAAGCAGGGCATTCTGGCAGCCAAGTGGCTTGACCTTTATTAGTGAGCCTGGTTACCCCCTCTCGGAACCACAGACTTAGAAATCGCCAGCTCATATACAGTGCATAAAATATATTTATATATATATACCCTTATACACCATTTTAATAAAAAATATCACAAAATTCTTCTATGTCCCTCGGGAAGAGTGAAAGACGCGCACGTTCATTTTCAGAGCTGCTAGACCTTCCTATAAGAAGTTAGCCAAAAAGTAGCTTCGAAAAACGCTTAGGTTAAGTTTCAGAGTTGCTTCTAATGTACCAAAGCTGGACTTCGACATAATTTCACTCTCACAACATTATGGCTGGTTGGAGACAGTCCGAACCACAAGTACCGGGTCCATGGTTCTGGGCGTATACTGGGGGGACGGGGACGACTCCCATTAACCCCTGACTATACCGGGGATACGCTTATCACAATGGCTTTCTGGTCTGTGCTGAAGCAGGGCATTCTGGCAGCCAAGTGGCTTGACCTTTATTAGTGAGCCTGGTTACCCCCTCTCGGAACCACAGACTTAGAAATCGCCAGCTCATATACAGTGCATAAAATATATTTATATATATATACCCTTATACACCATTTTAATAAAAAATATAACAAAATTCTTCTATGTCCCTCGGGAAGAGTGAAAGACGCGCACGTTCATTTTCAGAGCTCCTAGACCTTCCTATAAGAAGTTAGCCAAAAAGTAGCTTCGAAAAACGCTTAGGTTAAGTTTCAGAGTTGCTTCTAATGAACCAAAGCTGGACTTAGACATAATTTCACTCTCACAACATTATGGCTGGTTGGAGACAGTCCGAACCACAAGTACCGGGTCCATGGTTCTGGCCGTATACTTGGGGGACGGGGACGACTCCCATTAACCCCTGACTATACCGGGGATACGCTTATCACAATGCCTTTCTGGTCTGTGCTGAAGCAGGGCATTCTGGCAGCCAAGTGGCTTGACCTTTATTAGTGAGCCTGGTTACCCCCTCTCGGAACCACAGACTTAGAAATCGCCAGCTCATATACAGTGCATAAAATATATTTATATATATACCCTTATACACCATTTTAATAAAAAATATCACAAAATTCTTCTAAGTCCCTCGGGAAGAGTGAAAGACGCGCACGTTCATTTTCAGAACTCCTAGACCTTCCTATAAGAAGTTAGCCAAAAAGTAGCTTCGAAAAACGCTTAGGTTAAGTTTCAGAGTTGCTTCTAATGTACCGAAGCTGGACTTAAACATAATTTCACTCTCACAACATTATGGCTGGTTGGAGACAGTCCGAACCACAAGTACCGGGTCCATGGTTCTGGGCGTATACTGGGGGGACGGGGATGACTCCCATTAACCCCTGACTATACCGGGGATACGCTTATCACAATGACTTTCTGGTCTGTGCTGAAGCAGGGCATTCTGGCAGCCAAGTGGCTTGACCTTTATTAGTGAGCCTGGTTACCCCCTCTCGGAACCACAGACTTAGAAATCGCCAGCTCATATACAGTGCATAAAATATATTTATATACAGTATATACCCTTATACACCATTTTAATAAAAAATATCACAAATTTCTTCTAAGTCCCTCGGGAAGAATGAAAGACGCGCACGTTCATTTTCAGAGCTCCTAGACCTTCCTATAAGAAGTTAGCCAAAAAGTAGCTTCGAAAAACGCTTAGGTTAAGTTTCAGAGTTGCTTCTAATGTACCAAAGCTGGACTTAGACATAATTTCACTCTCACAACATTATGGCTGGTTGGAGACAGTCCGAACCACAAGTTCCGGGTCCATGGTTCTGGCCGTATACTGGGGGGACGGGGACGACTCCCATTAACCCCTGACTATACCGGGGATACGCTTATCACAATGCCTTTCTGGTCTGTGCTGAAGCAGGGCATTCTGGCAGCCAAGTGGCTTGACCTTTATTAGTGAGCCTGGTTACCCCCTCTCGGAACCACAGACTTAGAAATCGCCAGCTCATATACAGTGCATAAAATATATTTATATATATACCCTTATACACCATTTTAATAAAAAATATCACAAAATTCTTCTAAGTCCCTCGGGAAGAGTGAAAGACGCGCACGTTCATTTTCAGAGCTCCTAGACCTTCCTATTAGAAGTTAGCCAAAAAGTAGCTTCGAAAAACGCTTAGGTTAAGTTTCAGAGTTGCTTCTAATGTACCAAAGCTGGACTTAGACATAATTTCACTCTCACAACATTATGGCTGGTTGGAGACAGTCCGAACCACAAGTACCGAGTCCATGGTTCTGGGCGTATACTGGGGGGACGGGGACGACTCCCATTAACCCCTGACTATACCGGGGATACGCTTATCACAATGCCTTTCTGGTCTGTGCTGAAGCAGGGCATTCAGGCAGCCAAGTGGCTTGACCTTTATTAGTGAGCCTGGTTACCCCCTCTCGGAACCACAGACTTAGAAATCGCCAGCTCATATACAGTGCATAAAATATATTTATATATATACCCTTATACACCATTTTAATAAAAAATATCACAAAATTCTTCTAAGTCCCTCGGGAAGAGTGAAAGACGCGCACGTTCATTTTCAGAGCTCCTAGACCTTCCTATAAGAAGTTAGCCAAAAAGTAGCTTCGAAAAACGCTTAGGTTAAGTTTCAGAGTTGCTTCTAATGAACCAAATCTGGACTTAGACATAATTTCACTCTCACAACATTATGGCTGGTTGGAGACAGTCCGAACCACAAGTACCGGGTCCATGGTTCTGGGCGTATACTGGGGGGACGGGGATGACTCCCATTAACCCCTGACTATACCGGGGATACGCTTATCACAATGCCTTTCTGGTCTGTGCTGAAGCAGGGCATTCTGGCAGCCAAGTGGCTTGACCTTTATTAGTGAGCCTGGTTACCCCCTCTCGGAACCACAGACTTAGAAATCGCCAGCTCATATACAGTGCATAAAATATATTTATATATATACCCTTATACACCATTTTAATAAAAAATATCACAAAATTCTTCTACAGTAAGTCCCTCGGGAAGAGTGAAAGACGCGCACGTTCATTTTCAGAGCTCCTAGACCTTTCTTTAAGAAGTTAGCCAAAAAGTAGCTTCGAAAAACGCTTAGGTTAAGTTTCAGAGTTGCTTCTAATGTACCAAAGCTGGACTTAGACATAATTTCACTCTCACAACATTATGGCTGGTTGGATACAGTCCGAACCACAAGTACCGGGTCCATGGTTCTGGGCGTATACTGGGGGGACGGGGATGACTCCCATTAACCCCTGACTATACCGGGGATACGCTTATCACAATGACTTTCTGGTCTGTGCTGAAGCAGGGCATTCTGGCAGCCAAGTGGCTTGACCTTTATTAGTGAGCCTGGTTACCCCCTCTCGGAACCACAGACTTAGAAATCGCCAGCTCATATACAGTGCATAAAATATATTTATATATATACCCTTATACACCATTTTAATAAAAAATATCACAAAATTCTTCTAAGTCCCTCGGGAAGAGTGAAAGACGCGCACGTTCATTTTCAGAGCTCCTAGACCTTCCTATAAGAAGTTAGCCAAAAAGTAGCTTCGAAAAACGCTTAGGTTAAGTTTCAGAGTTGCTTCTAATGTACCAAAGCTGGACTTAGACATAATTTCACTCTCACAACATTATGGCTGGTTGGAGACAGTCCGAACCACAAGTTCCGGGTCCATGGTTCTGGCCGTATACTGGGGGGACAGGGACGACTCCCATTAACCCCTGACTATACCGGGGATACGCTTATCACAATGCCTTTCTGGTCTGTGCTGAAGCAGGGCATTCTGGCAGCCAAGTGGCTTGACCTTTATTAGTGAGCCTGGTTACCCCCTCTCGGAACCACAGACTTAGAAATCGCCAGCTCATATACAGTGCATAAAATATATTTATATATATACCCTTATACACCATTTTAATAAAAAATATCACAAAATTCTTCTAAGTCCCTCGGGAAGAGTGAAAGACGCGCACGTTCATTTTCAGAACTCCTAGACCTTCCTATAAGAAGTTAGCCAAAAAGTAGCTTCGAAAAACGCTTAGGTTAAGTTTCAGAGTTGCTTCTAATGTACCAAAGCTGGACTTAGACATAATTTCACTCTCACAACATTATGGCTGGTTGGAGACAGTCCGAACCACAAGTACCGAGTCCATGGTTCTGGGCGTAAACTGGGGGGACGGGGACGACTCCCATTAACCCCTGACTATACCGGGGATACGCTTATCACCATGCCTTTCTGGTCTGTGCTGAAGCAGGGCATTCTGGCAGCCAAGTGGCTTGACCTTTATTAGTGAGCCTGGTTACCCCCTCTCGGAACCACAGACTTAGAAATCGCCAGCTCATATACAGTGCATAAAATATATTTATATATATACCCTTATACACCATTTTAATAAAAAATATCACAACATTCTTCTAAGTCCCTCGGGAAGAGTGAGAGACGCGCACGTTCATTTTCAGAGCTCCTAGACCTTCCTATAAGAAGTTAGCCAAAAAGTAGCTTCGAAAAACGCTTAGGTTAAGTTTCAGAGTTGCTTCTAATGTACCAAAGCTGGACTTAGACATAATTTCACTCTCACAACATTATGGCTGGTTGGAGACAGTCCGAACCACAAGTACCGGGTCCATGGTTCTGGCCGTATACTGGGGGGACGGGGACGACTCCCATTAACCCCTGACTATATCGGGGATACGCTTATCACAATGCCTTTCTAGTCTGTGCTGAAGCAGGGCATTCTGGCAGCCAAGTGGCTTGACCTTTATTAGTGAGCCTGGTTACCCCCTCTCGGAACCACAGACTTAGAAATCGCCAGCTCATATACAGTGCATAAAATATATTTTTATATAAATACCCTTATACACCATTTAATAAAAAATATCACAAAATTCTTCTATGTCCCTCGGGAAGAGTGAAAGACGCGCACGTTCATTTTCAGAGCTGCTAGACCTTCCTATAAGAAGTTAGCCAAAAAGTAGCTTCGAAAAACGCTTAGGTTAAGTTTCAGAGTTGCTTCTAATGTACCAAAGCTGGACTTAGACATAATTTCACTCTCACAACATTATGGCTGGTTGGAGACAGCCCGAACCACAAGTACCGAGTCCATGGTTCTGGGCGTATACTGGGGGGACGGGGACGACTCCCATTAACCCCTGACTATACCGGGGATACGCTTATCACAATGCCTTTCTGGTCTGTGCTGAAGCAGGGCATTCTGGCAGCCAAGTGGCTTGACCTTTATTAGTGAGCCTGGTTACCCCCTCTCGGAACCACAGACTTAGAAATCGCCAGCTCATATACAGTGCATAAAATATATTTATATATATACCCTTATACACCATTTTAATAAAAAATATCACAAAATTCTTCTAAGTCCCTCGGGAAGAGTGAAAGACGCGCACGTTCATTTTCAGAACTCCTAGACCTTCCTATAAGAAGTTAGCCAAAAAGTAGCTTCGAAAAACGCTTAGGTTAAGTTTCAGAGTTGCTTCTAATGTACCAAAGCTGGACTTAGACATAATTTCACTCTCACAACATTATGGCTGGTTGGAGACAGTCCGAACCACAAGTACCGGGTCCATGGTTCTGGCCGTATACTGGGGGGACGGGGACGACTCCCATTAACTCCTGACTATACCGTTGATACGCTTATCACAATGCCTTTCTAGTCTGTGCTGAAGCAGGGCATTCTGGCAGCCAAGTGGCTTGACCTTTATTAGTGAGCCTGGTTACCCCCTCTCGGAACCACAGACTTAGAAATCGCCAGCTCATATACAGTGCATAAAATATATTTATATATACAGTATACCCTTATACACCATTTTAATAAAAAATATCACAAAATTCTTCTAAGTCCCTCGGGAAGAATGAAAGACGCGCACGTTCATTTTCAGAGCTCCTAGACCTTCCTACTGTATTAGAAGTTAGCCAAAAAGTAGCTTCGAAAAACGCTTAGGTTAAGTTTCAGAGTTGCTTCTAATGTACCAAAGCTGGACTTAGACATAATTTCACTCTCACAACATTATGGCTGGTTGGAGACAGTCCGAACCACAAGTACCGAGTCCATGGTTCTGGGCGTATACTGGGGGGACGGGGGGGACTCCCATTAACCCCTGACTATACCGGGGATACGCTTATCACAATGCCTTTCTGGTCTGTGCTGAAGCAGGGCATTCTGGCAGCCAAGTGGCTTGACCTTTATTAGTGAGCCTGGTTACCCCCTCTCGGAACAACAGACTTAGAAATCGCCAGCTCATATACAGTGCATAAAATATATTTATATATATACCCTTATACACCATTTTAATAAAAAATATCACAAAATTCTTCTAAGTCCCTAGGGAAGAGTGAAAGACGCGCACGTTCATTTTCAGAGCTCCTAGACCTTCCTATAAGAAGTTAGCCAAAAAGTAGCTTCGAAAAACGCTTAGGTTAAGTTTCAGAGTTGCTTCTAATGTACCAAAGCTGGACTTAGACATAATTTCACTCTCACAACATTATGGCTGGTTGGAGACAGTCCGAACCACAAGTACCGGGTCCATGGTTCTGGCCGTATACTGGGGGGACGGGGACGACTCCCATTAACCCCTGACTATACCGGGGATACGCTTATCACAATGCCTTTCTGGTCTGTGCAGAAGCAGGGCATTCTGGCAGCCAAGTGGCTTGACCTTTATTAGTGAGCCTGGTTACCCCCTCTCGGAACCACAGACTTAGAAATCGCCAGCTCATATACAGTGCATAAAATATATGTATATAATATATTTATATATATACCCTTATACACCATTTTAATAAAAAATATCACAAAATTCTTCTAAGTCCCTCGGGAAGAATGAAAGACGCGCACGTTCATTTTCAGAGCTCCTAGACCTTCCTATAAGAAGTTAGCCAAAAAGTAGCTTCGAAAAACGCTTAGGTTAAGTTTCAGAGTTGCTTCTAATGTACCAAAGCTGGACTTAGACATAATTTCACTCTCACAACATTATGGCTGGTTGGAGACAGTCCGAACCACAAGTACCGGGTCCATGGTTCTGGCCGTATACTGGGGGGACGGGGACGACTCCCATTAACCCCTGACTATACCGGGGATACGCTTATCACAATGCCTTTCTGGTCTGTGCTGAAGCAGGGCATTCTGGCAGCCAAGTGTCTTGACCTTTATTAGTGAGCCTGGTTACCCCCTCTCGGAACCACAGACTTAGAAATCGCCAGCTCATATACAGTGCATAAAATATATTTATATATATACCCTTATACACCATTTTAATAAAAAATATCACAAAATTCTTCTAAGTCCCTCGGGAAGAGTGAAAGACGCGCACGTTCATTTTCAGAGCTCCTAGACCTTCCTATAAGAAGTTAGCCAAAAAGTAGCTTCGAAAAACGCTTAGGTTAAGTTTCAGAGTTGCTTCTAATGTACCAAAGCTGGACTTAGACATAATTTCACTCTCACAACATTATGGCTGGTTGGAGACAGTCCGAACCACAAGTACCGGGTCCATGGTTCTGGCCGTATACTGGGGGGACGGGGACGACTCCCATTAACCCCTGACTATACCGGGGATACGCTTATCACAATGCCTTTCTGGTCTGTGCTGAAGCAGGGCATTCTGGCAGCCAAGTGGCTTGACCTTTATTAGTGAGCCTGGTTACCCCCTCTCGGAACCACAGACTTAGAAATCGCCAGCTCATATACAGTGCATAAAATATATTTATATATATACCCTTATACACCATTTTAATAAAAAATATCACAAAATTCTTCTAAGTCCCTCGGGAAGAGTGAAAGACGCGCACGTTCATTTTCAGAGCTCCTAGTCCTTCCTATAAGAAGTTAGCCAAAAAGTAGCTTCGAAAAACGCTTAGGTTAAGTTTCAGAGTTGCTTCTAATGTACCAAAGCTGGACTTAGACATAATTTCACTCTCACAACATTATGGCTGGTTGGAGACAGTCCGAACCACAAGTACCGGGTCCATGGTTCTGGCCGTATACTGGGGGGACGGGGACGACTCCCATTAACCCCTGACTATTCCGGGGATACGCTTATCACAATGCCTTTCTGGTCTGTGCTGAAGCAGGGCATTCTGGCAGCCAAGTGGCTTGACCTTTATTAGTGAGCCTGGTTACCCCCTCTCGGAACCACAGACTTAGAAATCGCCAGCTCATATACAGTGCATAAAATATATTTATATATATACCCTTATACACCATTTTAATAAAAAATATCACAAAATTCTTCTAAGTCCCTCGGGAAGAGTGAAAGACGCGCACGTTCATTTTCAGAGCTCCTAGACCTTCCTATAAGAAGTTAGCCAAAAAGTAGCTTCGAAAAACGCTTAGGTTAAGTTTCAGAGTTGCTTCTAATGTACCAAAGCTGGATTAGACATAATTTCACTCTCACAACATTATGGCTGGTTGGAGACAGTCCGAACCACAAGTACCGGGTCCATGGTTCTGGCCGTATACTGGGGGGACGGGGACGACTCCCATTAACCCCTGACTATTCCGGGGATACGCTTATCACAATGCCTTTCTGGTCTGTGCTGAAGCAGGGCATTCTGGCAGCCAAGTGGCTTGACCTTTATTAGTGAGCCTGGTTACCCCCTCTCGGAACCACAGACTTAGAAATCGCCAGCTCATATACAGTGCATAAAATATATTTATATATATACCCTTATACACCATTTTAATAAAAAATATCACAAAATTCTTCTAAGTCCCTCGGGAAGAGTGAAAGACGCGCACGTTCATTTTCAGAGCTCCTAGACCTTCCTATAAGAAGTTAGCCAAAAAGTAGCTTCGAAAAACGCTTAGGTTAAGTTTCAGAGTTGCTTCTAATGTACCAAAGCTGGACTTAGACATAATTTCACTCTCACAACATTATGGCTGGTTGGAGACAGTCCGAACCACAAGTACCGGGTCCATGGTTCTGGCCGTATACTGGGGGGACGGGGACGACTCCCATTAACCCCTGACTATACCGGGGATACGCTTATCACAATGCCTTTCTGGTCTGTGCTGAAGCAGGGCATTCTGGCAGCCAAGTGGCTTGACCTTTATTAGTGAGCCTGGTTACCCCCTCTCGGAACCACAGACTTAGAAATCGCCAGCTCATATACAGTGCATAAAATATATTTATATATATACCCTTATACACCATTTTAATAAAAAATATCACAAAATTCTTCTAAGTCCCTCGGGAAGAGTGAAAGACGCGCACGTTCATTTTCAGAGCTCCTAGACCTTCCTATAAGAAGTTAGCCAAAAAGTAGCTTCGAAAAACGCTTAGGTTAAGTTTCAGAGTTGCTTCTAATGTACCAAAGCTGGACTTAGACATAATTTCACACTCACAACATTATGGCTGGTTGGAGACAGTCCGAACCACAAGTACCGGGTCCATGGTTCTGGCCGTATACTGGGGGGACGGGGACGACTCCCATTAACCCCTGACTATACCGGGGATACGCTTATCACAATGCCTTTCTGGTCTGTGCTGAAGCAGGGCATTCTGGCAGCCAAGTGGCTTGACCTTTATTAGTGAGCCTGGTTACCCCCTCTCGGAACCACAGACTTAGAAATCGCCAGCTCATATACAGTGCATAAAATATATGTATATAATATATTTATATATATACCCTTATACACCATTTTAATAAAAAATATCACAAAATTCTTCTAAGTCCCTCGGGAAGAGTGAAAGACGCGCACGTTCATTTTCAGAGCTCCTAGTCCTTCCTATAAGAAGTTAGCCAAAAAGTAGCTTCGAAAAACGCTTAGGTTAAGTTTCAGAGTTGCTTCTAATGTACCAAAGCTGGACTTAGACATAATTTCACTCTCACAACATTATGGCTGGTTGGAGACAGTCCGAACCACAAGTACCGGGTCCATGGTTCATGCCGTATACTGGGGGGACAGGGACGACTCCCATTAACCCCTGACTATTCCGGGGATACGCTTATCACAATGCCTTTCTGGTCTGTGCTGAAGCAGGGCATTCTGGCAGCCAAGTGGCTTGACCTTTATTAGTGAGCCTGGTTACCCCCTCTCGGAACCACAGACTTAGAAATCGCCAGCTCATATACAGTGCATAAAATATATTTATATATATACCCTTATACACCATTTTAATAAAAAATATCACAAAATTCTTCTAAGTCCCTCGGGAAGAGTGAAAGACGCGCACGTTCATTTTCAGAGCTCCTAGACCTTCCTATAAGAAGTTAGCCAAAAAGTAGCTTCGAAAAACGCTTAGGTTAAGTTTCAGAGTTGCTTCTAATGTACCAAAGCTGGACTTAGACATAATTTCACTCTCACAACATTATGGCTGGTTGGAGACAGTCCGAACCACAAGTACCGGGTCCATGGTTCTGGCCGTATACTGGGGGGACGGGGACGACTCCCATTAACCCCTGACTATACCGGGGATACGCTTATCACAATGCCTTTCTGGTCTGTGCTGAAGCAGGGCA
Organism: Ascaphus truei; assembly: GCF_040206685.1. Lineage (NCBI taxonomy): Eukaryota > Metazoa > Chordata > Amphibia > Anura > Ascaphidae > Ascaphus > Ascaphus truei. Next base: position 37,875 of record NW_027456740.1, on the reverse strand, counting down.
TTCTGGCAGCCAAGTGGCTTGACCTTTATTAGTGAGCCTGGTTACCCCCTCTCGGAACCACAGACTTAGAAATCGCCAGCTCATATACAGTGCATAAAATATATTTATATATATACCCTTATACACCATTTTAATAAAAAATATCACAAAATTCTTCTAAGTCCCTCGGGAAGAGTGAAAGACGCGCACGTTCATTTTCAGAGCTCCTAGACCTTCCTATAAGAAGTTAGCCAAAAAGTAGCTTCGAAAAACGCTTAGGTTAAGTTTCAGAGTTGCTTCTAATGTACCAAAGCTGGACTTAGACATAATTTCACACTCACAACATTATGGCTGGTTGGAGACAGTCCGAACCACAAGTACCGGGTCCATGGTTCTGGCCGTATACTGGGGGGACGGGGACGACTCCCATTAACCCCTGACTATACCGGGGATACGCTTATCACAATGCCTTTCTGGTCTGTGCTGAAGCAGGGCATTCTGGCAGCCAAGTGGCTTGACCTTTATTAGTGAGCCTGGTTACCCCCTCTCGGAACCACAGACTTAGAAATCGCCAGCTCATATACAGTGCATAAAATATATGTATATAATATATTTATATATATACCCTTATACACCATTTTAATAAAAAATATCACAAAATTCTTCTAAGTCCCTCGGGAAGAGTGAAAGACGCGCACGTTCATTTTCAGAGCTCCTAGTCCTTCCTATAAGAAGTTAGCCAAAAAGTAGCTTCGAAAAACGCTTAGGTTAAGTTTCAGAGTTGCTTCTAATGTACCAAAGCTGGACTTAGACATAATTTCACTCTCACAACATTATGGCTGGTTGGAGACAGTCCGAACCACAAGTACCGGGTCCATGGTTCTGGGCGTATACTGGGGGGACGGGGACGACTCCCATTAACCCCTGACTATTCCGGGGATACGCTTATCACAATGCCTTTCTGGTCTGTGCTGAAGCAGGGCATTCTGGCAGCCAAGTGGCTTGACCTTTATTAGTGAGCCTGGTTACCCCCTCTCGGAACCACAGACTTAGAAATCGCCAGCTCATATACAGTGCATAAAATATATTTATATATATACCCTTATACACCATTTTAATAAAAAATATCACAAAATTCTTCTAAGTCCCTCGGGAAGAGTGAAAGACGCGCACGTGCATTTTCAGAGCTCCTAGACCTTCCTATAAGAAGTTAGCCAAAAAGTAGCTTCGAAAAACGCTTAGGTTAAGTTTCAGAGTTGCTTCTAATGTACCAAAGCTGGACTTAGACATAATTTCACTCTCACAACATTATGGCTGGTTGGAGACAGTCCGAACCACAAGTACCGGGTCCATGGTTCTGGCCGTATACTGGGGGGACGGGGACGACTCCCATTAACCCCTGACTATACCGGGGATACGCTTATCACAATGCCTTTCTGGTCTGTGCTGAAGCAGGGCATTCTGGCAGCCAAGTGGCTTGACCTTTATTAGTGAGCCTGGTTACCCCCTCTCGGAACCACAGACTTAGAAATCGCCAGCTCATATACAGTGCATAAAATATATTTATATATATACCCTTATACACCATTTTAATAAAAAATATCACAAAATTCTTCTAAGTCCCTCGGGAAGAGTGAAAGACGCGCACGTTCATTTTCAGAGCTCCTAGACCTTCCTATAAGAAGTTAGCCAAAAAGTAGCTTCGAAAAACGCTTAGGTTAAGTTTCAGAGTTGCTTCTAATGTACCAAAGCTGGACTTAGACATAATTTCACACTCACAACATTATGGCTGGTTGGAGACAGTCCGAACCACAAGTACCGGGTCCATGGTTCTGGCCGTATACTGGGGGGACGGGGACGACTCCCATTAACCCCTGACTATACCGGGGATACGCTTATCACAATGCCTTTCTGGTCTGTGCTGAAGCAGGGCATTCTGGCAGCCAAGTGGCTTGACCTTTATTAGTGAGCCTGGTTACCCCCTCTCGGAACCACAGACTTAGAAATCGCCAGCTCATATACAGTGCATAAAATATATGTATATAATATATTTATATATATACCCTTATACACCATTTTAATAAAAAATATCACAAAATTCTTCTAAGTCCCTCGGGAAGAGTGAAAGACGCGCACGTTCATTTTCAGAGCTCCTAGTCCTTCCTATAAGAAGTTAGCCAAAAAGTAGCTTCGAAAAACGCTTAGGTTAAGTTTCAGAGTTGCTTCTAATGTACCAAAGCTGGACTTAGACATAATTTCACTCTCACAACATTATGGCTGGTTGGAGACAGTCCGAACCACAAGTACCGGGTCCATGGTTCTGGGCGTATACTGGGGGGACGGGGACGACTCCCATTAACCCCTGACTATTCCGGGGATACGCTTATCACAATGCCTTTCTGGTCTGTGCTGAAGCAGGGCATTCTGGCAGCCAAGTGGCTTGACCTTTATTAGTGAGCCTGGTTACCCCCTCTCGGAACCACAGACTTAGAAATCGCCAGCTCATATACAGTGCATAAAATATATTTATATATATACCCTTATACACCATTTTAATAAAAAATATCACAAAATTCTTCTAAGTCCCTCGGGAAGAGTGAAAGACGCGCACGTGCATTTTCAGAGCTCCTAGACCTTCCTATAAGAAGTTAGCCAAAAAGTAGCTTCGAAAAACGCTTAGGTTAAGTTTCAGAGTTGCTTCTAATGTACCAAAGCTGGACTTAGACATAATTTCACACTCACAACATTATGGCTGGTTGGAGACAGTCCGAACCACAAGTACCGGGTCCATGGTTCTGGCCGTATACTGGGGGGACGGGGACGACTCCCATTAACCCCTGACTATACCGGGGATACGCTTATCACAATGCCTTTCTGGTCTGTGCTGAAGCAGGGCATTCTGGCAGCCAAGTGGCTTGACCTTTATTAGTGAGCCTGGTTACCCCCTCTCGGAACCACAGACTTAGAAATCGCCAGCTCATATACAGTGCATAAAATATATTTATATATATACCCTTATACACCATTTTAATTAAAAATATCACAAAATTCTTCTAAGTCCCTCGGGAAGAGTGAAAGACGCGCACGTTCATTTTCAGAGCTCCTAGACCTTCCTATAAGAAGTTAGCCAAAAAGTAGCTTCGAAAAACGCTTAGGTTAAGTTTCAGAGTTGCTTCTAATGTACCAAAGCTGGACTTAGACATAATTTCACTCTCACAACATTATGGCTGGTTGGAGACAGTCCGAACCACAAGTACCGAGTCCATGGTTCTGGGCGTATACTGGGGGGACGGGGACGACTCCCATTAACCCCTGACTATACCGGGGATACGCTTATCACAATGCCTTACTGGTCTGTGCTGAAGCAGGGCATTTCGGCAGCCAAGTGGCTTGACCTTTATTAGTGAGCCTGGTTACCCCCTCTCGGAACCACAGACTTAGAAATCGCCAGCTCATATACAGTGCATAAAATATATGTATATAATATATTTATATATATACCCTTATACACCATTTTAATAAAAAATATCTCAAAATTCTTCTAAGTCCCTCGGGAAGAGTGAAAGACGCGCACGTTCATTTTCAGAGCTCCTAGACCTTCCTATAAGAAGTTAGCCAAAAAGTAGCTTCGAAAAACGCTTAGGTTAAGTTTCAGAGTTGCTTCTAATGTACCAAAGCTGGACTTAGACATAATTTCACTCTCACAACATTATGGCTGGTTGGAGACAGTCCGAACCACAAGTACCGGGTCCATGGTTCTGGCCGTATACTGGGGGGACGGGGACGACTCCCATTAACCCCTGACTATACCGGGGATACGCTTATCACAATGCCTTTCTGGACTGTGCTGAAGCAGGGCATTCTGGCAGCCAATTGTCTTGACCTTTATTAGTGAGCCTGGTTACCCCCTCTCGGAACCACAGACTTAGAAATCGCCAGCTCATATACAGTGCATAAAATATATTTATATATATACCCTTATACACCATTTTAATAAAAAATATCACAAAATTCTTCTAAGTCCCTCGGGAAGAGTGAAAGACGCGCACGTTCATTTTCAGAGCTCCTAGACCTTCCTATAAGAAGTTAGCCAAAAAGTAGCTTCGAAAAACGCTTACAGTAGGTTAAGTTTCAGAGTTGCTTCTAATGTACCAAAGCTGGACTTAGACATAATTTCACTCTCACAACATTATGGCTGGTTGGAGACAGTCCGAACCACAAGTACCGGGTCCATGGTTCTGGCCGTATACTGGGGGGACGGGGACGACTCCCATTAACCCCTGACTATACCGGGGATACGCTTATCACAATGCCTTTCTGGTCTGTGCTGAAGCAGGGCATTCTGGCAGCCAAGTGGCTTGACCTTTATTAGTGAGCCTGGTTACCCCCTCTCGGAACCACAGACTTAGAAATCGCCAGCTCATATACAGTGCATAAAATATATTTATATATATACCCTTATACACCATTTTAATAAAAAATATCACAAAATTCTTCTAAGTCCCTCAGGAAGAGTGAAAGACGCGCACGTTCATTTTCAGAGCTCCTAGACCTTCCTATAAGAAGTTAGCCAAAAAGTAGCTTCGAAAAACGCTTAGGTTAAGTTTCAGAGTTGCTTCTAAAGTACCAAAGCTGGACTTAGACATAATTTCACTCTCACAACATTATGGCTGGTTGGAGACAGTCCGAACCACAAGTACCGGGTCCATGGTTCATGCCGTATACTGGGGGGACGGGGACGACTCCCATTAACCCCTGACTATACCGGGGATACGCTTATCACAATGCCTTTCTGGTCTGTGCTGAAGCAGGGCATTCTGGCAGCCAAGTGGCTTGACCTTTATTAGTGAGCCTGGTTACCCCTTCTCGGAACCACAGACTTAGAAATCGCCAGCTCATATACAGTGCATAAAATATATGTATATAATATATTTATATATATACCCTTATACACCATTTTAATAAAAAATATCACAAAATTCTTCTAAGTCCCTCGGGAAGAGTGAAAGACGCGCACGTTCATTTTCAGAGCTCCTAGTCCTTCCTATAAGAAGTTAGCCAAAAAGTAGCTTCGAAAAACGCTTAGGTTAAGTTTCAGAGTTGCTTCTAATGTACCAAAGCTGGACTTAGACATAATTTCACTCTCACAACATTATGGCTGGTTGGAGACAGTCCGAACCACAAGTACCGGGTCCATGGTTCTGGCCGTATACTGGGGGGACGGGGACGACTCCCATTAACCCCTGACTATACCGGGGATACGCTTATCACAATGCCTTTCTGGTCTGTGCTGAAGCAGGGCATTCTGGCAGCCAAGTGGCTTGACCTTTATTAGTGAGCCTGGTTACCCCCTCTCGGAACCACAGACTTAGAAATCGCCAGCTCATATACAGTGCATAAAATATATTTATATATATACCCTTATACACCATTTTAATAAAAAATATCACAAAATTCTTCTAAGTCCCTCGGGAAGAGTGAAAGACGCGCACGTTCATTTTCAGAGCTCCTAGACCTTCCTATAAGAAGTTAGCCAAAAAGTAGCTTCGAAAAACGCTTAGGTTAAGTTTCAGAGTTGCTTCTAATGTACCAAAGCTGGACTTAGACATAATTTCACTCTCACAACATTATGGCTGGTTGGAGACAGTCCGAACCACAAGTACCGGGTCCATGGTTCTGGCCGTATACTGGGGGGACGGGGACGACTCCCATTAACCCCTGACTATACCGGGGATACGCTTATCACAATGCCTTTCTGGTCTGTGCTGAAGCAGGGCATTCTGGCAGCCAAGTGGCTTGACCTTTATTAGTGAGCCTGGTTACCCCCTCTCGGAACCACAGACTTAGAAATCGCCAGCTCATATACAGTGCATAAAATATATTTATATATATACCCTTATACACCATTTTAATAAAAAATATCACAAAATTCTTCTAAGTCCCTCGGGAAGAGTGAAAGACGCGCACGTTCATTTTCAGAGCTCCTAGACCTTCCTATAAGAAGTTAGCCAAAAAGTAGCTTCGAAAAACGCTTAGGTTAAGTTTCAGAGTTGCTTCTAATGTACCAAAGCTGGACTTAGACATAATTTCACTCTCACAACATTATGGCTGGTTGGAGACAGTCCGAACCACAAGTACCGGGTCCATGGTTCTGGCCGTATACTGGGGGGACGGGGACGACTCCCATTAACCCCTGACTATACCGGGGATACGCTTATCACAATGCCTTTCTGGTCTGTGCTGAAGCAGGGCATTCTGGCAGCCAAGTGGCTTGACCTTTATTAGTGAGCCTGGTTACCCCCTCTCGGAACCACAGACTTAGAAATCGCCAGCTCATATACAGTGCATAAAATATATTTATATATATACCCTTATACACCATTTTAATAAAAAATATCACAAAATTCTTCTAAGTCCCTCGGGAAGAGTGAAAGACGCGCACGTTCATTTTCAGAGCTCCTAGACCTTCCTATAAGAAGTTAGCCAAAAAGTAGCTTCGAAAAACGCTTAGGTTAAGTTTCAGAGTTGCTTCTAATGTACCAAAGCTGGACTTAGACATAATTTCACTCTCACAACATTATGGCTGGTTGGAGACAGTCCGAACCACAAGTACCGGGTCCATGGTTCTGGCCGTATACTGGGGGGACGGGGACGACTCCCATTAACCCCTGACTATACCGGGGATACGCTTATCACAATGCCTTTCTGGTCTGTGCTGAAGCAGGGCATTCTGGCAGCCAAGTGGCTTGACCTTTATTAGTGAGCCTGGTTACCCCCTCTCGGAACCACAGACTTAGAAATCGCCAGCTCATATACAGTGCATAAAATATATTTATATATATACCCTTATACACCATTTTAATAAAAAATATCACAAAATTCTTCTAAGTCCCTCGGGAAGAGTGAAAGACGCGCACGTTCATTTTCAGAGCTCCTAGACCTTCCTATAAGAAGTTAGCCAAAAAGTAGCTTCGAAAAACGCTTAGGTTAAGTTTCAGAGTTGCTTCTAATGTACCAAAGCTGGACTTAGACATAATTTCACACTCACAACATTATGGCTGGTTGGAGACAGTCCGAACCACAAGTACCGGGTCCATGGTTCTGGCCGTATACTGGGGGGACGGGGACGACTCCCATTAACCCCTGACTATACCGGGGATACGCTTATCACAATGCCTTTCTGGTCTGTGCTGAAGCAGGGCATTCTGGCAGCCAAGTGGCTTGACCTTTATTAGTGAGCCTGGTTACCCCCTCTCGGAACCACAGACTTAGAAATCGCCAGCTCATATACAGTGCATAAAATATATTTATATATATACCCTTATACACCATTTTAATAAAAAATATCACAAAATTCTTCTAAGTCCCTCGGGAAGAGTGAAAGACGCGCACGTTCATTTTCAGAGCTCCTAGACCTTCCTATAAGAAGTTAGCCAAAAAGTAGCTTCGAAAAACGCTTAGGTTAAGTTTCAGAGTTGCTTCTAATGTACCAAAGCTGGACTTAGACATAATTTCACTCTCACAACATTATGGCTGGTTGGAGACAGTCCGAACCACAAGTACCGGGTCCATGGTTCTGGCCGTATACTGGGGGGACGGGGACGACTCCCATTAACCCCTGACTATACCGGGGATACGCTTATCACAATGCCTTTCTGGTCTGTGCTGAAGCAGGGCATTCTGGCAGCCAAGTGGCTTGACCTTTATTAGTGAGCCTGGTTACCCCCTCTCGGAACCACAGACTTAGAAATCGCCAGCTCATATACAGTGCATAAAATATATTTATATATATACCCTTATACACCATTTTAATAAAAAATATCACAAAATTCTTCTAAGTCCCTCGGGAAGAGTGAAAGACGCGCACGTTCATTTTCAGAGCTCCTAGACCTTCCTATAAGAAGTTAGCCAAAAAGTAGCTTCGAAAAACGCTTAGGTTAAGTTTCAGAGTTGCTTCTAATGTACCAAAGCTGGACTTAGACATAATTTCACTCTCACAACATTATGGCTGGTTGGAGACAGTCCGAACCACAAGTACCGGGTCCATGGTTCTGGCCGTATACTGGGGGGACGGGGACGACTCCCATTAACCCCTGACTATACCGGGGATACGCTTATCACAATGCCTTTCTGGTCTGTGCTGAAGCAGGGCATTCTGGCAGCCAAGTGGCTTGACCTTTATTAGTGAGCCTGGTTACCCCCTCTCGGAACCACAGACTTAGAAATCGCCAGCTCAAATACAGTGCATAAAATATATGTATATAATATATTTATATATATACCCTTATACACCATTTTAATAAAAAATATCACAAAATTCTTCTAAGTCCCTCGGGAAGAGTGAAAGACGCGCACGTTCATTTTCAGAGCTCCTAGTCCTTCCTATAAGAAGTTAGCCAAAAAGTAGCTTCGAAAAACGCTTAGGTTAAGTTTCAGAGTTGCTTCTAATGTACCAAAGCTGGACTTAGACATAATTTCACTCTCACAACATTATGGCTGGTTGGAGACAGTCCGAACCACAAGTACCGGGTACATGGTTCTGGCCGTATACTGGGGGGACGGGGACGACTCCCATTAACCCCTGACTATTCCGGGGATACGCTTATCACAATGCCTTTCTGGTCTGTGCTGAAGCAGGGCATTCTGGCAGCCAAGTGGCTTGACCTTTATTAGTGAGCCTGGTTACCCCCTCTCGGAACCACAGACTTAGAAATCGCCAGCTCATATACAGTGCATAAAATATATTTATATATATACCCTTATACACCATTTTAATAAAAAATATCACAAAATTCTTCTAAGTCCCTCGGGAAGAGTGAAAGACGCGCACGTTCATTTTCAGAGCTCCTAGACCTTCCTATAAGAAGTTAGCCAAAAAGTAGCTTCGAAAAACGCTTAGGTTAAGTTTCAGAGTTGCTTCTAATGTACCAAAGCTGGACTTAGACATAATTTCACTCTCACAACATTATGGCTGGTTGGAGACAGTCCGAACCACAAGTACCGGGTCCATGGTTCTGGCCGTATACTGGGGGGACGGGGACGACTCCCATTAACCCCTGACTATACCGGGGATACGCTTATCACAATGCCTTTCTGGTCTGTGCTGAAGCAGGGCATTCTGGCAGCCAAGTGGCTTGACCTTTATTAGTGAGCCTGGTTACCCCCTCTCGGAACCACAGACTTAGAAATCGCCAGCTCATATACAGTGCATAAAATATATTTATATATATACCCTTATACACCATTTTAATAAAAAATATCACAAAATTCTTCTAAGTCCCTCGGGAAGAGTGAAAGACGCGCACGTTCATTTTCAGAGCTCCTAGACCTTCCTATAAGAAGTTAGCCAAAAAGTAGCTTCGAAAAACGCTTAGGTTAAGTTTCAGAGTTGCTTCTAATGTACCAAAGCTGGACTTAGACATAATTTCACACTCACAACATTATGGCTGGTTGGAGACAGTCCGAACCACAAGTACCGGGTCCATGGTTCTGGCCGTATACTGGGGGGACGGGGACGACTCCCATTAACCCCTGACTATACCGGGGATACGCTTATCACAATGCCTTTCTGGTCTGTGCTGAAGCAGGGCATTCTGGCAGCCAAGTGGCTTGACCTTTATTAGTGAGCCTGGTTACCCCCTCTCGGAACCACAGACTTAGAAATCGCCAGCTCATATACAGTGCATAAAATATATTTATATATATACCCTTATACACCATTTTAATAAAAAATATCACAAAATTCTTCTAAGTCCCTCGGGAAGAGTGAAAGACGCGCACGTTCATTTTCAGAGCTCCTAGACCTTCCTATAAGAAGTTAGCCAAAAAGTAGCTTCGAAAAACGCTTAGGTTAAGTTTCAGAGTTGCTTCTAATGTACCAAAGCTGGACTTAGACATAATTTCACTCTCACAACATTATGGCTGGTTGGAGACAGTCCGAACCACAAGTACCGGGTCCATGGTTCTGGCCGTATACTGGGGGGACGGGGACGACTCCCATTAACCCCTGACTATTCCGGGGATACGCTTATCACAATGCCTTTCTGGTCTGTGCTGAAGCAGGGCATTCTGGCAGCCAAGTGGCTTGACCTTTATTAGTGAGCCTGGTTACCCCCTCTCGGAACCACAGACTTAGAAATCGCCAGCTCATATACAGTGCATAAAATATATTTATATATATACCCTTATACACCATTTTAATAAAAAATATCACAAAATTCTTCTAAGTCCCTCGGGAAGAGTGAAAGACGCGCACGTTCATTTTCAGAGCTCCTAGACCTTCCTATAAGAAGTTAGCCAAAAAGTAGCTTCGAAAAACGCTTAGGTTAAGTTTCAGAGTTGCTTCTAATGTACCAAAGCTGGACTTAGACATAATTTCACTCTCACAACATTATGGCTGGTTGGAGACAGTCCGAACCACAAGTACCGGGTCCATGGTTCTGGCCGTATACTGGGGGGACGGGGACGACTCCCATTAACCCCTGACTATACCGGGGATACGCTTATCACAATGCCTTTCTGGTCTGTGCTGAAGCAGGGCATTCTGGCAGCCAAGTGGCTTGACCTTTATTAGTGAGCCTGGTTACCCCCTCTCGGAACCACAGACTTAGAAATCGCCAGCTCATATACAGTGCATAAAATATATTTATATATATACCCTTATACACCATTTTAATAAAAAATATCACAAAATTCTTCTAAGTCCCTCGGGAAGAGTGAAAGACGCGCACGTTCATTTTCAGAGCTCCTAGACCTTCCTATAAGAAGTTAGCCAAAAAGTAGCTTCGAAAAACGCTTAGGTTAAGTTTCAGAGTTGCTTCTAATGTACCAAAGCTGGACTTAGACATAATTTCACACTCACAACATTATGGCTGGTTGGAGACAGTCCGAACCACAAGTACCGGGTCCATGGTTCTGGCCGTATACTGGGGGGACGGGGACGACTCCCATTAACCCCTGACTATACCGGGGATACGCTTATCACAATGCCTTTCTGGTCTGTGCTGAAGCAGGGCATTCTGGCAGCCAAGTGGCTTGACCTTTATTAGTGAGCCTGGTTACCCCCTCTCGGAACCACAGACTTAGAAATCGCCAGCTCATATACAGTGCATAAAATATATTTATATATATACCCTTATACACCATTTTAATAAAAAATATCACAAAATTCTTCTAAGTCCCTCGGGAAGAGTGAAAGACGCGCACGTTCATTTTCAGAGCTCCTAGACCTTCCTATAAGAAGTTAGCCAAAAAGTAGCTTCGAAAAACGCTTAGGTTAAGTTTCAGAGTTGCTTCTAATGTACCAAAGCTGGACTTAGACATAATTTCACTCTCACAACATTATGGCTGGTTGGAGACAGTCCGAACCACAAGTACCGGGTCCATGGTTCTGGCCGTATACTGGGGGGACGGGGACGACTCCCATTAACCCCTGACTATTCCGGGGATACGCTTATCACAATGCCTTTCTGGTCTGTGCTGAAGCAGGGCATTCTGGCAGCCAAGTGGCTTGACATTTATTAGTGAGCCTGGTTACCCCCTCTCGGAACCACAGACTTAGAAATCGCCAGCTCATATACAGTGCATAAAATATATTTATATATATACCCTTATACACCATTTTAATAAAAAATATCACAAAATTCTTCTAAGTCCCTCGGGAAGAGTGAAAGACGCGCACGTTCATTTTCAGAGCTCCTAAACCTTCCTATAAGAAGTTAGCCAAAAAGTAGCTTCGAAAAACGCTTAGGTTAAGTTTCAGAGTTGCTTCTAATGTACCAAAGCTGGACTTAGACATAATTTCACTCTCACAACATTATGGCTGGTTGGAGACAGTCCGAACCACAAGTACCGGGTCCATGGTTCTGGCCGTATACTGGGGGGACGGGGACGACTCCCATTAACCCCTGACTATACCGGGGATACGCTTATCACAATGCCTTTCTGGTCTGTGCTGAAGCAGGGCATTCTGGCAGCCAAGTGGCTTGACCTTTATTAGTGAGCCTGGTTACCCCCTCTCGGAACCACAGACTTAGAAATCGCCAGCTCATATACAGTGCATAAAATATATTTATATATATACCCTTATACACCATTTTAATAAAAAATATCACAAAATTCTTCTAAGTCCCTCGGGAAGAGTGAAAGACGCGCACGTTCATTTTCAGAGCTCCTAGACCTTCCTATAAGAAGTTAGCCAAAAAGTAGCTTCGAAAAACGCTTAGGTTAAGTTTCAGAGTTGCTTCTAATGTACCAAAGCTGGACTTAGACATAATTTCACACTCACAACATTATGGCTGGTTGGAGACAGTCCGAACCACAAGTACCGGGTCCATGGTTCTGGCCGTATACTGGGGGGACGGGTTCGACTCCCATTAACCCCTGACTATACCGGGGATACGCTTATCACAATGCCTTTCTGGTCTGTGCTGAAGCAGGGCATTCTGGCAGCCAAGTGGCTTGACCTTTATTAGTGAGCCTTGTTACCCCCTCTCGGAACAACAGACTTAGAAATCGCCAGCTCATATACAGTGCATAAAATATATTTATATATATACCCTTATACACCATTTTAATAAAAAATATCACAAAATTCTTCTAAGTCCCTCGGGAAGAGTGAAAGACGCGCACGTTCATTTTCAGAGCTCCTAGACCTTCCTATAAGAAGTTAGCCAAAAAGTAGCTTCGAAAAACGCTTAGGTTAAGTTTCAGAGTTGCTTCTAATGTACCAAAGCTGGACTTAGACATAATTTCACTCTCACAACATTATGGCTGGTTGGAGACAGTCCGAACCACAAGTACCGGGTCCATGGTTCTGGCCGTATACTGGGGGGACGGGGACGACTCCCATTAACCCCTGACTATACCGGGGATACGCTTATCACAATGCCTTTCTGGTCTGTGCAGAAGCAGGGCATTCTGGCAGCCAAGTGGCTTGACCTTTATTAGTGAGCCTGGTTACCCCCTCTCGGAACCACAGACTTAGAAATCGCCAGCTCATATACAGTGCATAAAATATATGTATATAATATATTTATATATATACCCTTATACACCATTTTAATAAAAAATATCACAAAATTATTCTAAGTCCCTCGGGAAGAGTGAAAGACGCGCACGTTCATTTTCAGAGCTCCTAGTCCTTCCTATAAGAAGTTAGCCAAAAAGTAGCTTCGAAAAACGATTAGGTTAAGTTTCAGAGTTGCTTCTAATGTACCAAAGCTGGACTTAGACATAATTTCACTCTCACAACATTATGGCTGGTTGGAGAGAGTCCGAACCACAAGTACCGGGTCCATGGTTCTGGCCGTATACTGGGGGGACGGGGACGACTCCCATTAACCCCTGACTATACCGGGGATACGCTTATCACAATGCCTTTCTGGTCTGTGCTGAAGCAGGGCATTCTGGCAGCCAAGTGGCTTGACCTTTATTAGTGAGCCTGGTTACCCCCTCTCGGAACCACAGACTTAGAAATCGCCAGCTCATATACAGTGCATAAAATATATGTATATAATATATTTATATATATACCCTTATACACCATTTTAATAAAAAATATCACAAAATTCTTCTAAGTCCCTCGGGAAGAATGAAAGACGCGCACGTTCATTTTCAGAGCTCCTAGACCTTCCTATAAGAAGTTAGCCAAAAAGTAGCTTCGAAAAACGCTTAGGTTAAGTTTCAGAGTTGCTTCTAATGTACCAAAGCTGGACTTAGACATAATTTCACTCTCACAACATTATGGCTGGTTGGAGACAGTCCGAACCACAAGTACCGGGTCCATGGTTCTGGCCGTATACTGGGGGGACGGGGACGACTCCCATTAACCCCTGACTATACCGGGGATACGCTTATCACAATGCCTTTCTGGTCTGTGCTGAAGCAGGGCATTCTGGCAGCCAAGTGTCTTGACCTTTATTAGTGAGCCTGGTTACCCCCTCTCGGAACCACAGACTTAGAAATCGCCAGCTCATATACAGTGCATAAAATATATTTATATATATACCCTTATACACCATTTTAATAAAAAATATCACAAAATTCTTCTAAGTCCCTCGGGAAGAGTGAAAGACGCGCACGTTCATTTTCAGAGCTCCTAGACCTTCCTATAAGAAGTTAGCCAAAAAGTAGCTTCGAAAAACGCTTAGGTTAAGTTTCAGAGTTGCTTCTAATGTACCAAAGCTGGACTTAGACATAATTTCACTCTCACAACATTATGGCTGGTTGGAGACAGTCCGAACCACAAGTACCGGGTCCATGGTTCTGGCCGTATACTGGGGGGACGGGGACGACTCCCATTAACCCCTGACTATACCGGGGATACGCTTATCACAATGCCTTTCTGGTCTGTGCTGAAGCAGGGCATTCTGGCAGCCAAGTGGCTTGACCTTTATTAGTGAGCCTGGTTACCCCCTCTCGGAACCACAGACTTAGAAATCGCCAGCTCATATACAGTGCATAAAATATATTTATATATATACCCTTATACACCATTTTAATAAAAAATATCACAAAATTCTTCTAAGTCCCTCGGGAAGAGTGAAAGACGCGCACGTTCATTTTCAGAGCTCCTAGTCCTTCCTATAAGAAGTTAGCCAAAAAGTAGCTTCGAAAAACGCTTAGGTTAAGTTTCAGAGTTGCTTCTAATGTACCAAAGCTGGACTTAGACATAATTTCACTCTCACAACATTATGGCTGGTTGGAGACAGTCCGAACCACAAGTACCGGGTCCATGGTTCTGGCCGTATACTGGGGGGACGGGGACGACTCCCATTAACCCCTGACTATTCCGGGGATACGCTTATCACAATGCCTTTCTGGTCTGTGCTGAAGCAGGGCATTCTGGCAGCCAAGTGGCTTGACCTTTATTAGTGAGCCTGGTTACCCCCTCTCGGAACCACAGACTTAGAAATCGCCAGCTCATATACAGTGCATAAAATATATTTATATATATACCCTTATACACCATTTTAATAAAAAATATCACAAAATTCTTCTAAGTCCCTCGGGAAGAGTGAAAGACGCGCACGTTCATTTTCAGAGATCCTAGACCTTCCTATAAGAAGTTAGCCAAAAAGTAGCTTCGAAAAACGCTTAGGTTAAGTTTCAGAGTTGCTTCTAATGTACCAAAGCTGGACTTAGACATAATTTCACTCTCACAACATTATGGCTGGTTGGAGACAGTCCGAACCACAAGTACCGGGTCCATGGTTCTGGCCGTATACTGGGGGGACGGGGACGACTCCCATTAACCCCTGACTATACCGGGGATACGCTTATCACAATGCCTTTCTGGTCTGTGCTGAAGCAGGGCATTCTGGCAGCCAAGTGGCTTGACCTTTATTAGTGAACCTGGTTACCCCCTCTCGGAACCACAGACTTAGAAATCGCCAGCTCATATACAGTGCATAAAATATATTTATATATATACCCTTATACACCATTTTAATAAAAAATATCACAAAATTCTTCTAAGTCCCTCGGGAAGAGTGAAAGACGCGCACGTTCATTTTCAGAGCTCCTAGACCTTCCTATAAGAAGTTAGCCAAAAAGTAGCTTCGAAAAACGCTTAGGTTAAGTTTCAGAGTTGCTTCTAATGTACCAAAGCTGGATTAGACATAATTTCACTCTCACAACATTATGGCTGGTTGGAGACAGTCCGAACCACAAGTACCGGGTCCATGGTTCTGGCCGTATACTGGGGGGACGGGGACGACTCCCATTAACCCCTGACTATTCCGGGGATACGCTTATCACAATGCCTTTCTGGTCTGTGCTGAAGCAGGGCATTCTGGCAGCCAAGTGGCTTGACCTTTATTAGTGAGCCTGGTTACCCCCTCTCGGAACCACAGACTTAGAAATCGCCAGCTCATATACAGTGCATAAAATATATTTATATATATACCCTTATACACCATTTTAATAAAAAATATCACAAAATTCTTCTAAGTCCCTCGGGAAGAGTGAAAGACGCGCACGTTCATTTTCAGAGCTCCTAGACCTTCCTATAAGAAGTTAGCCAAAAAGTAGCTTCGAAAAACGCTTAGGTTAAGTTTCAGAGTTGCTTCTAATGTACCAAAGCTGGACTTAGACATAATTTCACTCTCACAACATTATGGCTGGTTGGAGACAGTCCGAACCACAAGTACCGGGTCCATGGTTCTGGCCGTATACTGGGGGGACGGGGACGACTCCCATTAACCCCTGACTATACCGGGGATACGCTTATCACAATGCCTTTCTGGTCTGTGCTGAAGCAGGGCATTCTGGCAGCCAAGTGGCTTGACCTTTATTAGTGAGCCTGGTTACCCCCTCTCGGAACCACAGACTTAGAAATCGCCAGCTCATATACAGTGCATAAAATATATTTATATATATACCCTTATACACCATTTTAATAAAAAATATCACAAAATTCTTCTAAGTCCCTCGGGAAGAGTGAAAGACGCGCACGTTCATTTTCAGAGCTCCTAGACCTTCCTATAAGAAGTTAGCCAAAAAGTAGCTTCGAAAAACGCTTAGGTTAAGTTTCAGAGTTGCTTCTAATGTACCAAAGCTGGACTTAGACATAATTTCACACTCACAACATTATGGCTGGTTGGAGACAGTCCGAACCACAAGTACCGGGTCCATGGTTCTGGCCGTATACTGGGGGGACGGGTTCGACTCCCATTAACCCCTGACTATACCGGGGATACGCTTATCACAATGCCTTTCTGGTCTGTGCTGAAGCAGGGCATTCTGGCAGCCAAGTGGCTTGACCTTTATTAGTGAGCCTTGTTACCCCCTCTCGGAACAACAGACTTAGAAATCGCCAGCTCATATACAGTGCATAAAATATATTTATATATATACCCTTATACACCATTTTAATAAAAAATATCACAAAATTCTTCTAAGTCCCTCGGGAAGAGTGAAAGACGCGCACGTTCATTTTCAGAGCTCCTAGACCTTCCTATAAGAAGTTAGCCAAAAAGTAGCTTCGAAAAACGCTTAGGTTAAGTTTCAGAGTTGCTTCTAATGTACCAAAGCTGGACTTAGACATAATTTCACTCTCACAACATTATGGCTGGTTGGAGAC
Source organism: Ascaphus truei (assembly GCF_040206685.1). Lineage (NCBI taxonomy): Eukaryota > Metazoa > Chordata > Amphibia > Anura > Ascaphidae > Ascaphus > Ascaphus truei. The sequence goes on along the minus strand of NW_027456740.1, from coordinate 20,813 downwards.
AGTCCGAACCACAAGTACCGGGTCCATGGTTCTGGCCGTATACTGGGGGGACGGGGACGACTCCCATTAACCCCTGACTATACCGGGGATACGCTTATCACAATGCCTTTCTGGTCTGTGCAGAAGCAGGGCATTCTGGCAGCCAAGTGGCTTGACCTTTATTAGTGAGCCTGGTTACCCCCTCTCGGAACCACAGACTTAGAAATCGCCAGCTCATATACAGTGCATAAAATATATGTATATAATATATTTATATATATACCCTTATACACCATTTTAATAAAAAATATCACAAAATTATTCTAAGTCCCTCGGGAAGAGTGAAAGACGCGCACGTTCATTTTCAGAGCTCCTAGTCCTTCCTATAAGAAGTTAGCCAAAAAGTAGCTTCGAAAAACGCTTAGGTTAAGTTTCAGAGTTGCTTCTAATGTACCAAAGCTGGACTTAGACATAATTTCACTCTCACAACATTATGGCTGGTTGGAGAGAGTCCGAACCACAAGTACCGGGTCCATGGTTCTGGCCGTATACTGGGGGGACGGGGACGACTCCCATTAACCCCTGACTATACCGGGGATACGCTTATCACAATGCCTTTCTGGTCTGTGCTGAAGCAGGGCATTCTGGCAGCCAAGTGGCTTGACCTTTATTAGTGAGCCTGGTTACCCCCTCTCGGAACCACAGACTTAGAAATCGCCAGCTCATATACAGTGCATAAAATATATGTATATAATATATTTATATATATACCCTTATACACCATTTTAATAAAAAATATCACAAAATTCTTCTAAGTCCCTCGGGAAGAATGAAAGACGCGCACGTTCATTTTCAGAGCTCCTAGACCTTCCTATAAGAAGTTAGCCAAAAAGTAGCTTCGAAAAACGCTTAGGTTAAGTTTCAGAGTTGCTTCTAATGTACCAAAGCTGGACTTAGACATAATTTCACTCTCACAACATTATGGCTGGTTGGAGACAGTCCGAACCACAAGTACCGGGTCCATGGTTCTGGCCGTATACTGGGGGGACGGGGACGACTCCCATTAACCCCTGACTATACCGGGGATACGCTTATCACAATGCCTTTCTGGTCTGTGCTGAAGCAGGGCATTCTGGCAGCCAAGTGTCTTGACCTTTATTAGTGAGCCTGGTTACCCCCTCTCGGAACCACAGACTTAGAAATCGCCAGCTCATATACAGTGCATAAAATATATTTATATATATACCCTTATACACCATTTTAATAAAAAATATCACAAAATTCTTCTAAGTCCCTCGGGAAGAGTGAAAGACGCGCACGTTCATTTTCAGAGCTCCTAGACCTTCCTATAAGAAGTTAGCCAAAAAGTAGCTTCGAAAAACGCTTAGGTTAAGTTTCAGAGTTGCTTCTAATGTACCAAAGCTGGACTTAGACATAATTTCACTCTCACAACATTATGGCTGGTTGGAGACAGTCCGAACCACAAGTACCGGGTCCATGGTTCTGGCCGTATACTGGGGGGACGGGGACGACTCCCATTAACCCCTGACTATACCGGGGATACGCTTATCACAATGCCTTTCTGGTCTGTGCTGAAGCAGGGCATTCTGGCAGCCAAGTGGCTTGACCTTTATTAGTGAGCCTGGTTACCCCCTCTCGGAACCACAGACTTAGAAATCGCCAGCTCATATACAGTGCATAAAATATATTTATATATATACCCTTATACACCATTTTAATAAAAAATATCACAAAATTCTTCTAAGTCCCTCGGGAAGAGTGAAAGACGCGCACGTTCATTTTCAGAGCTCCTAGTCCTTCCTATAAGAAGTTAGCCAAAAAGTAGCTTCGAAAAACGCTTAGGTTAAGTTTCAGAGTTGCTTCTAATGTACCAAAGCTGGACTTAGACATAATTTCACTCTCACAACATTATGGCTGGTTGGAGACAGTCCGAACCACAAGTACCGGGTCCATGGTTCTGGCCGTATACTGGGGGGACGGGGACGACTCCCATTAACCCCTGACTATTCCGGGGATACGCTTATCACAATGCCTTTCTGGTCTGTGCTGAAGCAGGGCATTCTGGCAGCCAAGTGGCTTGACCTTTATTAGTGAGCCTGGTTACCCCCTCTCGGAACCACAGACTTAGAAATCGCCAGCTCATATACAGTGCATAAAATATATTTATATATATACCCTTATACACCATTTTAATAAAAAATATCACAAAATTCTTCTAAGTCCCTCGGGAAGAGTGAAAGACGCGCACGTTCATTTTCAGAGATCCTAGACCTTCCTATAAGAAGTTAGCCAAAAAGTAGCTTCGAAAAACGCTTAGGTTAAGTTTCAGAGTTGCTTCTAATGTACCAAAGCTGGACTTAGACATAATTTCACTCTCACAACATTATGGCTGGTTGGAGACAGTCCGAACCACAAGTACCGGGTCCATGGTTCTGGCCGTATACTGGGGGGACGGGGACGACTCCCATTAACCCCTGACTATACCGGGGATACGCTTATCACAATGCCTTTCTGGTCTGTGCTGAAGCAGGGCATTCTGGCAGCCAAGTGGCTTGACCTTTATTAGTGAACCTGGTTACCCCCTCTCGGAACCACAGACTTAGAAATCGCCAGCTCATATACAGTGCATAAAATATATTTATATATATACCCTTATACACCATTTTAATAAAAAATATCACAAAATTCTTCTAAGTCCCTCGGGAAGAGTGAAAGACGCGCACGTTCATTTTCAGAGCTCCTAGACCTTCCTATAAGAAGTTAGCCAAAAAGTAGCTTCGAAAAACGCTTAGGTTAAGTTTCAGAGTTGCTTCTAATGTACCAAAGCTGGATTAGACATAATTTCACTCTCACAACATTATGGCTGGTTGGAGACAGTCCGAACCACAAGTACCGGGTCCATGGTTCTGGCCGTATACTGGGGGGACGGGGACGACTCCCATTAACCCCTGACTATTCCGGGGATACGCTTATCACAATGCCTTTCTGGTCTGTGCTGAAGCAGGGCATTCTGGCAGCCAAGTGGCTTGACCTTTATTAGTGAGCCTGGTTACCCCCTCTCGGAACCACAGACTTAGAAATCGCCAGCTCATATACAGTGCATAAAATATATTTATATATATACCCTTATACACCATTTTAATAAAAAATATCACAAAATTCTTCTAAGTCCCTCGGGAAGAGTGAAAGACGCGCACGTTCATTTTCAGAGCTCCTAGACCTTCCTATAAGAAGTTAGCCAAAAAGTAGCTTCGAAAAACGCTTAGGTTAAGTTTCAGAGTTGCTTCTAATGTACCAAAGCTGGACTTAGACATAATTTCACTCTCACAACATTATGGCTGGTTGGAGACAGTCCGAACCACAAGTACCGGGTCCATGGTTCTGGCCGTATACTGGGGGGACGGGGACGACTCCCATTAACCCCTGACTATACCGGGGATACGCTTATCACAATGCCTTTCTGGTCTGTGCTGAAGCAGGGCATTCTGGCAGCCAAGTGGCTTGACCTTTATTAGTGAGCCTGGTTACCCCCTCTCGGAACCACAGACTTAGAAATCGCCAGCTCATATACAGTGCATAAAATATATTTATATATATACCCTTATACACCATTTTAATAAAAAATATCACAAAATTCTTCTAAGTCCCTCGGGAAGAGTGAAAGACGCGCACGTTCATTTTCAGAGCTCCTAGACCTTCCTATAAGAAGTTAGCCAAAAAGTAGCTTCGAAAAACGCTTAGGTTAAGTTTCAGAGTTGCTTCTAATGTACCAAAGCTGGACTTAGACATAATTTCACACTCACAACATTATGGCTGGTTGGAGACAGTCCGAACCACAAGTACCGGGTCCATGGTTCTGGCCGTATACTGGGGGGACGGGGACGACTCCCATTAACCCCTGACTATACCGGGGATACGCTTATCACAATGCCTTTCTGGTCTGTGCTGAAGCAGGGCATTCTGGCAGCCAAGTGGCTTGACCTTTATTAGTGAGCCTGGTTACCCCCTCTCGGAACCACAGACTTAGAAATCGCCAGCTCATATACAGTGCATAAAATATATGTATATAATATATTTATATATATACCCTTATACACCATTTTAATAAAAAATATCACAAAATTCTTCTAAGTCCCTCGGGAAGAGTGAAAGACGCGCACGTTCATTTTCAGAGCTCCTAGTCCTTCCTATAAGAAGTTAGCCAAAAAGTAGCTTCGAAAAACGCTTAGGTTAAGTTTCAGAGTTGCTTCTAATGTACCAAAGCTGGACTTAGACATAATTTCACTCTCACAACATTATGGCTGGTTGGAGACAGTCCGAACCACAAGTACCGGGTCCATGGTTCATGCCGTATACTGGGGGGACGGGGACGACTCCCATTAACCCCTGACTATTCCGGGGATACGCTTATCACAATGCCTTTCTGGTCTGTGCTGAAGCAGGGCATTCTGGCAGCCAAGTGGCTTGACCTTTATTAGTGAGCCTGGTTACCCCCTCTCGGAACCACAGACTTAGAAATCGCCAGCTCATATACAGTGCATAAAATATATTTATATATATACCCTTATACACCATTTTAATAAAAAATATCACAAAATTCTTCTAAGTCCCTCGGGAAGAGTGAAAGACGCGCACGTTCATTTTCAGAGCTCCTAGACCTTCCTATAAGAAGTTAGCCAAAAAGTAGCTTCGAAAAACGCTTAGGTTAAGTTTCAGAGTTGCTTCTAATGTACCAAAGCTGGACTTAGACATAATTTCACTCTCACAACATTATGGCTGGTTGGAGACAGTCCGAACCACAAGTACCGGGTCCATGGTTCTGGCCGTATACTGGGGGGACGGGGACGACTCCCATTAACCCCTGACTATACCGGGGATACGCTTATCACAATGCCTTTCTGGTCTGTGCTGAAGCAGGGCATTCTGGCAGCCAAGTGGCTTGACCTTTATTAGTGAGCCTGGTTACCCCCTCTCGGAACCACAGACTTAGAAATCGCCAGCTCATATACAGTGCATAAAATATATGTATATAATATATTTATATATATACCCTTATACACCATTTTAATAAAAAATATCACAAAATTCTTCTAAGTCCCTCGGGAAGAGTGAAAGACGCGCACGTTCATTTTCAGAGCTCCTAGTCCTTCCTATAAGAAGTTAGCCAAAAAGTAGCTTCGAAAAACGCTTAGGTTAAGTTTCAGAGTTGCTTCTAATGTACCAAAGCTGGACTTAGACATAATTTCACTCTCACAACATTATGGCTGGTTGGAGACAGTCCGAACCACAAGTACCGGGTCCATGGTTCATGCCGTATACTGGGGGGACGGGGACGACTCCCATTAACCCCTGACTATTCCGGGGATACGCTTATCACAATGCCTTTCTGGTCTGTGCTGAAGCAGGGCATTCTGGCAGCCAAGTGGCTTGACCTTTATTAGTGAGCCTGGTTACCCCCTCTCGGAACCACAGACTTAGAAATCGCCAGCTCATATACAGTGCATAAAATATATTTATATATATACCCTTATACACCATTTTAATAAAAAATATCACAAAATTCTTCTAAGTCCCTCGGGAAGAGTGAAAGACGCGCACGTTCATTTTCAGAGCTCCTAGACCTTCCTATAAGAAGTTAGCCAAAAAGTAGCTTCGAAAAACGCTTAGGTTAAGTTTCAGAGTTGCTTCTAATGTACCAAAGCTGGACTTAGACATAATTTCACACTCACAACATTATGGCTGGTTGGAGACAGTCCGAACCACAAGTACCGGGTCCATGGTTCTGGCCGTATACTGGGGGGACGGGGACGACTCCCATTAACCCCTGACTATACCGGGGATACGCTTATCACAATGCCTTTCTGGTCTGTGCTGAAGCAGGGCATTCTGGCAGCCAAGTGGCTTGACCTTTATTAGTGAGCCTGGTTACCCCCTCTCGGAACCACAGACTTAGAAATCGCCAGCTCATATACAGTGCATAAAATATATTTATATATATACCCTTATACACCATTTTAATAAAAAATATCACAAAATTCTTCTAAGTCCCTCGGGAAGAGTGAAAGACGCGCACGTTCATTTTCAGAGCTCCTAGTCCTTCCTATAAGAAGTTAGCCAAAAAGTAGCTTCGAAAAACGCTTAGGTTAAGTTTCAGAGTTGCTTCTAATGTACCAAAGCTGGACTTAGACATAATTTCACTCTCACAACATTATGGCTGGTTGGAGACAGTCCGAACCACAAGTACCGGGTCCATGGTTCATGCCGTATACTGGGGGGACGGGGACGACTCCCATTAACCCCTGACTATTCCGGGGATACGCTTATCACAATGCCTTTCTGGTCTGTGCTGAAGCAGGGCATTCTGGCAGCCAAGTGGCTTGACCTTTATTAGTGAGCCTGGTTACCCCCTCTCGGAACCACAGACTTAGAAATCGCCAGCTCATATACAGTGCATAAAATATATTTATATATATACCCTTATACACCATTTTAATAAAAAATATCACAAAATTCTTCTAAGTCCCTCGGGAAGAGTGAAAGACGCGCACGTTCATTTTCAGAGCTCCTAGACCTTCCTATAAGAAGTTAGCCAAAAAGTAGCTTCGAAAAACGCTTAGGTTAAGTTTCAGAGTTGCTTCTAATGTACCAAAGCTGGACTTAGACATAATTTCACACTCACAACATTATGGCTGGTTGGAGACAGTCCGAACCACAAGTACCGGGTCCATGGTTCTGGCCGTATACTGGGGGGACGGGGACGACTCCCATTAACCCCTGACTATACCGGGGATACGCTTATCACAATGCCTTTCTGGTCTGTGCTGAAGCAGGGCATTCTGGCAGCCAAGTGGCTTGACCTTTATTAGTGAGCCTGGTTACCCCCTCTCGGAACCACAGACTTAGAAATCGCCAGCTCATATACAGTGCATAAAATATATTTATATATATACCCTTATACACCATTTTAATTAAAAATATCACAAAATTCTTCTAAGTCCCTCGGGAAGAGTGAAAGACGCGCACGTTCATTTTCAGAGCTCCTAGACCTTCCTATAAGAAGTTAGCCAAAAAGTAGCTTCGAAAAACGCTTAGGTTAAGTTTCAGAGTTGCTTCTAATGTACCAAAGCTGGACTTAGACATAATTTCACTCTCACAACATTATGGCTGGTTGGAGACAGTCCGAACCACAAGTACCGGGTCCATGGTTCTGGCCGTATACTGGGGGGACGGGGACGACTCCCATTAACCCCTGACTATACCGGGGATACGCTTATCACAATGCCTTTCTGGTCTGTGCTGAAGCAGGGCATTCTGGCAGCCAAGTGGCTTGACCTTTATTAGTGAGCCTGGTTACCCCCTCTCGGAACCACAGACTTAGAAATTGCCAGCTCATATACAGTGCATAAAATATATGTATATAATATATTTATATATATACCCTTATACACCATTTTAATAAAAAATATCACAAAATTCTTCTAAGTCCCTCGGGAAGAGTGAAAGACGCGCACGTTCATTTTCAGAGCTCCTAGTCCTTCCTATAAGAAGTTAGCCAAAAAGTAGCTTCGAAAAACGCTTAGGTTAAGTTTCAGAGTTGCTTCTAATGTACCAAAGCTGGACTTAGACATAATTTCACTCTCACAACATTATGGCTGGTTGGAGACAGTCCGAACCACAAGTACCGGGTCCATGGTTCTGGCCGTATACTGGGGGGACGGGGACGACTCCCATTAACCCCTGACTATTCCGGGGATACGCTTATCACAATGCCTTTCTGGTCTGTGCTGAAGCAGGGCATTCTGGCAGCCAAGTGGCTTGACCTTTATTAGTGAGCCTGGTTACCCCCTCTCGGAACCACAGACTTAGAAATCGCCAGCTCATATACAGTGCATAAAATATATTTATATATATACCCTTATACACCATTTTAATAAAAAATATCACAAAATTCTTCTAAGTCCCTCGGGAAGAGTGAAAGACGCGCACGTTCATTTTCAGAACTCCTAGACCTTCCTATAAGAAGTTAGCCAAAAAGTAGCTTCGAAAAACGCTTAGGTTAAGTTTCAGAGTTGCTTCTAATGTACCAAAGCTGGACTTAGACATAATTTCACTCTCACAACATTATGGCTGGTTGGAGACAGTCCGAACCACAAGTACCGGGTCCATGGTTCTGGCCGTATACTGGGGGGACGGGGACGACTCCCATTAACCCCTGACTATACCGGGGATACGCTTATCACAATGCCTTTCTGGTCTGTGCTGAAGCAGGGCATTCTGGCAGCCAAGTGGCTTGACCTTTATTAGTGAGCCTGGTTACCCCCTCTCGGAACCACAGACTTAGAAATCGCCAGCTCATATACAGTGCATAAAATATATGTATATAATATATTTATATATATACCCTTATACACCATTTTAATAAAAAATATCACAAAATTCTTCTAAGTCCCTCGGGAAGAGTGAAAGACGCGCACGTTCATTTTCAGAGCTCCTAGTCCTTCCTATAAGAAGTTAGCCAAAAAGTAGCTTCGAAAAACGCTTAGGTTAAGTTTCAGAGTTGCTTCTAATGTACCAAAGTTGGACTTCGACATAATTTCACTCTCACAACATTATGGCTGGTTGGAGACAGTCCGAACCACAAGTACCGGGTCCATGGTTCTGGCCGTATACTGGGGGGACGGGGACGACTCCCATTAACCCCTGACTATTCCGGGGATACGCTTATCACAATGCCTTTCTGGTCTGTGCTGAAGCAGGGCATTCTGGCAGCCAAGTGGCTTGACCTTTATTAGTGAGCCTGGTTACCCCCTCTCGGAACCACAGACTTAGAAATCGCCAGCTCATATACAGTGCATAAAATATATTTATATATATACCCTTATACACCATTTTAATAAAAAATATCACAAAATTCTTCTAAGTCCCTCGGGAAGAGTGAAAGACGCGCACGTTCATTTTCAGAACTCCTAGACCTTCCTATAAGAAGTTAGCCAAAAAGTAGCTTCGAAAAACGCTTAGGTTAAGTTTCAGAGTTGCTTCTAATGTACCAAAGCTGGACTTAGACATAATTTCACTCTCACAACATTATGGCTGGTTGGAGACAGTCCGAACCACAAGTACCGGGTCCATGGTTCTGGCCGTATACTGGGGGGACGGGGACGACTCCCATTAACCCCTGACTATACCGGGGATACGCTTATCACAATGCCTTTCTGGTCTGTGCTGAAGCAGGGCATTCTGGCAGCCAAGTGGCTTGACCTTTATTAGTGAGCCTGGTTACCCCCTCTCGGAACCACAGACTTAGAAATCGCCAGCTCATATACAGTGCATAAAATATATTTATATATATACCCTTATACACCATTTTAATAAAAAATATCACAAAATTCTTCTAAGTCCCTCGGGAAGAGTGAAAGACGTGCACGTTCATTTTCAGAGCTCCTAGACCTTCCTATAAGAAGTTAGCCAAAAAGTAGCTTCGAAAAACGCTTAGGTTAAGTTTCAGAGTTGCTTCTAATGTACCAAAGCTGGACTTAGACATAATTTCACTCTCACAACATTATGGCTGGTTGGAGACAGTCCGAACCACAAGTACCGGGTCCATGGTTCTGGCCGTATACTGGGGGGACGGGGACGACTCCCATTAACCCCTGACTATTCCGGGGATACGCTTATCACAATGCCTTTCTGGTCTGTGCTGAAGCAGGGCATTCTGGCAGCCAAGTGGCTTGACCTTTATTAGTGAGCCTGGTTACCCCCTCTCGGAACCACAGACTTAGAAATCGCCAGCTCATATACAGTGCATAAAATATATTTATATATATACCCTTATACACCATTTTAATAAAAAATATCACAAAATTCTTCTAAGTCCCTCGGGAAGAGTGAAAGACGCGCACGTTAATTTTCAGAGCTCCTAGACCTTCCTATAAGAAGTTAGCCAAAAAGTAGCTTCGAAAAACGCTTAGGTTAAGTTTCAGAGTTGCTTCTAATGTACCAAAGCTGGACTTAGACATAATTTCACTCTCACAACATTATGGCTGGTTGGAGACAGTCCGAACCACAAGTACCGGGTCCATGGTTCTGGCCGTATACTGGGGGGACGGGGACGACTCCCATTAACCCCTGACTATACCGGGGATACGCTTATCACAATGCCTTTCTGGTCTGTGCTGAAGCAGGGCATTCTGGCAGCCAAGTGGCTTGACCTTTATTAGTGAGCCTGGTTACCCCCTCTCGGAACCACAGACTTAGAAATCGCCAGCTCATATACAGTGCATAAAATATATTTATATATATACCCTTATACACCATTTTAATAAAAAATATCACAAAATTCTTCTAAGTCCCTCGGGAAGAGTGAAAGACGCGCACGTTCATTTTCAGAGCTCCTAGACCTTCCTATAAGAAGTTAGCCAAAAAGTAGCTTCGAAAAACGCTTAGGTTAAGTTTCAGAGTTGCTTCTAATGTACCAAAGCTGGACTTAGACATAATTTCACACTCACAACATTATGGCTGGTTGGAGACAGTCCGAACCACAAGTACCGGGTCCATGGTTCTGGCCGTATACTGGGGGGACGGGGACAACTCCCATTAACCCCTGACTATACCGGGGATACGCTTATCACAATGCCTTTCTGGTCTGTGCTGAAGCAGGGCATTCTGGCAGCCAAGTGGCTTGACCTTTATTAGTGAGCCTGGTTACCCCCTCTCGGAACCACAGACTTAGAAATCGCCAGCTCATATACAGTGCATAAAATATATGTATATAATATATTTATATATATACCCTTATACACCATTTTAATAAAAAATATCACAAAATTCTTCTAAGTCCCTCGGGAAGAGTGAAAGACGCGCACGTTCATTTTCAGAGCTCCTAGTCCTTCCTATAAGAAGTTAGCCAAAAAGTAGCTTCGAAAAACGCTTAGGTTAAGTTTCAGAGTTGCTTCTAATGTACCAAAGCTGGACTTCGACATAATTTCACTCTCACAACATTATGGCTGGTTGGAGACAGTCCGAACCACAAGTACCGGGTCCATGGTTCTGGCCGTATACTGGGGGGACGGGGACGACTCCCATTAACCCCTGACTATTCCGGGGATACGCTTATCACAATGCCTTTCTGGTCTGTGCTGAAGCAGGGCATTCTGGCAGCCAAGTGGCTTGACCTTTATTAGTGAGCCTGGTTACCCCCTCTCGGAACCACAGACTTAGAAATCGCCAGCTCATATACAGTGCATAAAATATATTTATATATATACCCTTATACACCATTTTAATTAAAAATATCACAAAATTCTTCTAAGTCCCTCGGGAAGAGTGAAAGACGCGCACGTTCATTTTCAGAGCTCCTAGACCTTCCTATAAGAAGTTAGCCAAAAAGTAGCTTCGAAAAACGCTTAGGTTAAGTTTCAGAGTTGCTTCTAATGTACCAAAGCTGGACTTAGACATAATTTCACTCTCACAACATTATGGCTGGTTGGAGACAGTCCGAACCACAAGTACCGGGTCCATGGTTCTGGCCGTATACTGGGGGGACGGGGACGACTCCCATTAACCCCTGACTATACTGGGGATACGCTTATCACAATGCCTTTCTGGTCTGTGCTGAAGCAGGGCATTCTGGCAGCCAAGTGGCTTGACCTTTATTAGTGAGCCTGGTTACCCCCTCTCGGAACCACAGACTTAGAAATCGCCAGCTCATATACAGTGCATAAAATATATGTATATAATATATTTATATATATACCCTTATACACCATTTTAATAAAAAATATCACAAAATTCTTCTAAGTCCCTCGGGAAGAGTGAAAGACGCGCACGTTCATTTTCAGAGCTCCTAGTCCTTCCTATAAGAAGTTAGCCAAAAAGTAGCTTCGAAAAACGCTTAGGTTAAGTTTCAGAGTTGCTTCTAATGTACCAAAGCTGGACTTAGACATAATTTCACTCTCACAACATTATGGCTGGTTGGAGACAGTCCGAACCACAAGTACCGGGTCCATGGTTCTGGCCGTATACTGGGGGGACGGGGACGACTCCCATTAACCCCTGACTATACCGGGGATACGCTTATCACAATGCCTTTCTGGTCTGTGCTGAAGCAGGGCATTCTGGCAGCCAAGTGGCTTGACCTTTATTAGTGAGCCTGGTTACCCCCTCTCGGAACCACAGACTTAGAAATCGCCAGCTCATATACAGTGCATAAAATATATTTATATATATACCCTTATACACCATTTTAATAAAAAATATCACAAAATTCTTCTAAGTCCCTCGGGAAGAGTGAAAGACGCGCACGTTCATTTTCAGAGCTCCTAGACCTTCCTATAAGAAGTTAGCCAAAAAGTAGCTTCGAAAAACGCTTAGGTTAAGTTTCAGAGTTGCTTCTAATGTACCAAAGCTGGACTTAGACATAATTTCACACTCACAACATTATGGCTGGTTGGAGACAGTCCGAACCACAAGTACCGGGTCCATGGTTCTGGCCGTATACTGGGGGGACGGGGACAACTCCCATTAACCCCTGACTATACCGGGGATACGCTTATCACAATGCCTTTCTGGTCTGTGCTGAAGCAGGGCATTCTGGCAGCCAAGTGGCTTGACCTTTATTAGTGAGCCTGGTTACCCCCTCTCGGAACCACAGACTTAGAAATCGCCAGCTCATATACAGTGCATAAAATATATGTATATAATATATTTATATATATACCCTTATACACCATTTTAATAAAAAATATCACAAAATTCTTCTAAGTCCCTCGGGAAGAGTGAAAGACGCGCACGTTCATTTTCAGAGCTCCTAGTCCTTCCTATAAGAAGTTAGCCAAAAAGTAGCTTCGAAAAACGCTTAGGTTAAGTTTCAGAGTTGCTTCTAATGTACCAAAGCTGGACTTCGACATAATTTCACTCTCACAACATTATGGCTGGTTGGAGACAGTCCGAACCACAAGTACCGGGTCCATGGTTCTGGCCGTATACTGGGGGGACGGGGACGACTCCCATTAACCCCTGACTATTCCGGGGATACGCTTATCACAATGCCTTTCTGGTCTGTGCTGAAGCAGGGCATTCTGGCAGCCAAGTGGCTTGACCTTTATTAGTGAGCCTGGTTACCCCCTCTCGGAACCACAGACTTAGAAATCGCCAGCTCATATACAGTGCATAAAATATATTTATATATATACCCTTATACACCATTTTAATTAAAAATATCACAAAATTCTTCTAAGTCCCTCGGGAAGAGTGAAAGACGCGCACGTTCATTTTCAGAGCTCCTAGACCTTCCTATAAGAAGTTAGCCAAAAAGTAGCTTCGAAAAACGCTTAGGTTAAGTTTCAGAGTTGCTTCTAATGTACCAAAGCTGGACTTAGACATAATTTCACTCTCACAACATTATGGCTGGTTGGAGACAGTCCGAACCACAAGTACCGGGTCCATGGTTCTGGCCGTATACTGGGGGGACGGGGACGACTCCCATTAACCCCTGACTATACTGGGGATACGCTTATCACAATGCCTTTCTGGTCTGTGCTGAAGCAGGGCATTCTGGCAGCCAAGTGGCTTGACCTTTATTAGTGAGCCTGGTTACCCCCTCTCGGAACCACAGACTTAGAAATCGCCAGCTCATATACAGTGCATAAAATATATGTATATAATATATTTATATATATACCCTTATACACCATTTTAATAAAAAATATCACAAAATTCTTCTAAGTCCCTCGGGAAGAGTGAAAGACGCGCACGTTCATTTTCAGAGCTCCTAGTCCTTCCTATAAGAAGTTAGCCAAAAAGTAGCTTCGAAAAACGCTTAGGTTAAGTTTCAGAGTTGCTTCTAATGTACCAAAGCTGGACTTAGACATAATTTCACTCTCACAACATTATGGCTGGTTGGAGACAGTCCGAACCACAAGTACCGGGTCCATGGTTCTGGCCGTATACTGGGGGGACGGGGACGACTCCCATTAACCCCTGACTATTCCGGGGATACGCTTATCACAATGCCTTTCTGGTCTGTGCTGAAGCAGGGCATTCTGGCAGCCAAGTGGCTTGACCTTTATTAGTGAGCCTGGTTACCCCCTCTCGGAACCACAGACTTAGAAATCGCCAGCTCATATACAGTGCATAAAATATATTTATATATATACCCTTATACACCATTTTAATAAAAAATATCACAAAATTCTTCTAAGTCCCTCGGGAAGAGTGAAAGACGTGCACGTTCATTTTCAGAGCTCCTAGACCTTCCTATAAGAAGTTAGCCAAAAAGTAGCTTCGAAAAACGCTTAGGTTAAGTTTCAGAGTTGCTTCTAATGTACCAAAGCTGGACTTAGACATAATTTCACTCTCACAACATTATGGCTGGTTGGAGACAGTCCGAACCACAAGTACCGGGTCCATGGTTCTGGCCGTATACTGGGGGGACGGGGTCGACTCCCATTAACCCCTGACTATTCCGGGGATACGCTTATCACAATGCCTTTCTGGTCTGTGCTGAAGCAGGGCATTCTGGCAGCCAAGTGGCTTGACCTTTATTAGTGAGCCTGGTTACCCCCTCTCGGAACCACAGACTTAGAAATCGCCAGCTCATATACAGTGCATAAAATATATTTATATATATACCCTTATACACCATTTTAATAAAAAATATCACAAAATTCTTCTAAGTCCCTCGGGAAGAGTGAAAGACGCGCACGTTAATTTTCAGAGCTCCTAGACCTTCCTATAAGAAGTTAGCCAAAAAGTAGCTTCGAAAAACGCTTAGGTTAAGTTTCAGAGTTGCTTCTAATGTACCAAAGCTGGACTTAGACATAATTTCACTCTCACAACATTATGGCTGGTTGGAGACAGTCCGAACCACAAGTACCGGGTCCATGGTTCTGGCCGTATACTGGGGGGACGGGGACGACTCCCATTAACCCCTGACTATACCGGGGATACGCTTATCACAATGCCTTTCTGGTCTGTGCTGAAGCAGGGCATTCTGGCAGCCAAGTGGCTTGACCTTTATTAGTGAGCCTGGTTACCCCCTCTCGGAACCACAGACTTAGAAATCGCCAGCTCATATACAGTGCATAAAATATATTTATATATATACCCTTATACACCATTTTAATAAAAAATATCACAAAATTCTTCTAAGTCCCTCGGGAAGAGTGAAAGACGCGCACGTTCATTTTCAGAGCTCCTAGACCTTCCTATAAGAAGTTAGCCAAAAAGTAGCTTCGAAAAACGCTTAGGTTAAGTTTCAGAGTTGCTTCTAATGTACCAAAGCTGGACTTAGACATAATTTCACACTCACAACATTATGGCTGGTTGGAGACAGTCCGAACCACAAGTACCGGGTCCATGGTTCTGGCCGTATACTGGGGGGACGGGGACAACTCCCATTAACCCCTGACTATACCGGGGATACGCTTATCACAATGCCTTTCTGGTCTGTGCTGAAGCAGGGCATTCTGGCAGCCAAGTGGCTTGACCTTTATTAGTGAGCCTGGTTACCCCCTCTCGGAACCACAGACTTAGAAATCGCCAGCTCATATACAGTGCATAAAATATATGTATATAATATATTTATATATATACCCTTATACACCATTTTAATAAAAAATATCACAAAATTCTTCTAAGTCCCTCGGGAAGAGTGAAAGACGCGCACGTTCATTTTCAGAGCTCCTAGTCCTTCCTATAAGAAGTTAGCCAAAAAGTAGCTTCGAAAAACGCTTAGGTTAAGTTTCAGAGTTGCTTCTAATGTACCAAAGCTGGACTTCGACATAATTTCACTCTCACAACATTATGGCTGGTTGGAGACAGTCCGAACCACAAGTACCGGGTCCATGGTTCTGGCCGTATACTGGGGGGACGGGGACGACTCCCATTAACCCCTGACTATTCCGGGGATACGCTTATCACAATGCCTTTCTGGTCTGTGCTGAAGCAGGGCATTCTGGCAGCCAAGTGGCTTGACCTTTATTAGTGAGCCTGGTTACCCCCTCTCGGAACCACAGACTTAGAAATCGCCAGCTCATATACAGTGCATAAAATATATTTATATATATACCCTTATACACCATTTTAATTAAAAATATCACAAAATTCTTCTAAGTCCCTCGGGAAGAGTGAAAGACGCGCACTTTCATTTTCAGAGCTCCTAGACCTTCCTATAAGAAGTTAGCCAAAAAGTAGCTTCGAAAAACGCTTAGGTTAAGTTTCAGAGTTGCTTCTAATGTACCAAAGCTGGACTTAGACATAATTTCACTCTCACAACATTATGGCTGGTTGGAGACAGTCCGAACCACAAGTACCGGGTCCATGGTTCTGGCCGTATACTGGGGGGACGGGGACGACTCCCATTAACCCCTGACTATACTGGGGATACGCTTATCACAATGCCTTTCTGGTCTGTGCTGAAGCAGGGCATTCTGGCAGCCAAGTGGCTTGACCTTTATTAGTGAGCCTGGTTACCCCCTCTCGGAACCACAGACTTAGAAATCGCCAGCTCATATACAGTGCATAAAATATATGTATATAATATATTTATATATATACCCTTATACACCATTTTAATAAAAAATATCACAAAATTCTTCTAAGTCCCTCGGGAAGAGTGAAAGACGCGCACGTTCATTTTCAGAGCTCCTAGTCCTTCCTATAAGAAGTTAGCCAAAAAGTAGCTTCGAAAAACGCTTAGGTTAAGTTTCAGAGTTGCTTCTAATGTACCAAAGCTGGACTTAGACATAATTTCACTCTCACAACATTATGGCTGGTTGGAGACAGTCCGAACCACAAGTACCGGGTCCATGGTTCTGGCCGTATACTGGGGGGACGGGGACGACTCCCATTAACCCCTGACTATTCCGGGGATACGCTTATCACAATGCCTTTCTGGTCTGTGCTGAAGCAGGGCATTCTGGCAGCCAAGTGGCTTGACCTTTATTAGTGAGCCTGGTTACCCCCTCTCGGAACCACAGACTTAGAAATCGCCAGCTCATATACAGTGCATAAAATATATTTATATATATACCCTTATACACCATTTTAATAAAAAATATCACAAAATTCTTCTAAGTCCCTCGGGAAGAGTGAAAGACGCGCACGTTCATTTTCAGAACTCCTAGACCTTCCTATAAGAAGTTAGCCAAAAAGTAGCTTCGAAAAACGCTTAGGTTAAGTTTCAGAGTTGCTTCTAATGTACCAAAGCTGGACTTAGACATAATTTCACTCTCACAACATTATGGCTGGTTGGAGACAGTCCGAACCACAAGTACCGGGTCCATGGTTCTGGCCGTATACTGGGGGGACGGGGACGACTCCCATTAACCCCTGACTATACCGGGGATACGCTTATCACAATGCCTTTCTGGTCTGTGCTGAAGCAGGGCATTCTGGCAGCCAAGTGGCTTGACCTTTATTAGTGAGCCTGGTTACCCCCTCTCGGAACCACAGACTTAGAAATCGCCAGCTCATATACAGTGCATAAAATATATGTATATAATATATTTATATATATACCCTTATACACCATTTTAATAAAAAATATCACAAAATTCTTCTAAGTCCCTCGGGAAGAGTGAAAGACGCGCACGTTCATTTTCAGAGCTCCTAGTCCTTCCTATAAGAAGTTAGCCAAAAAGTAGCTTCGAAAAACGCTTAGGTTAAGTTTCAGAGTTGCTTCTAATGTACCAAAGCTGGACTTCGACATAATTTCACTCTCACAACATTATGGCTGGTTGGAGACAGTCCGAACCACAAGTACCGGGTCCATGGTTCTGGCCGTATACTGGGGGGACGGGGACGACTCCCATTAACCCCTGACTATTCCGGGGATACGCTTATCACAATGCCTTTCTGGTCTGTGCTGAAGCAGGCATTCTGGCAGCCAAGTGGCTTGACCTTTATTAGTGAGCCTGGTTACCCCCTCTCGGAACCACAGACTTAGAAATCGCCAGCTCATATACAGTGCATAAAATATATTTATATATATACCCTTATACACCATTTTAATAAAAAATATCACAAAATTCTTCTAAGTCCCTCGGGAAGAGTGAAAGACGCGCACGTTCATTTTCAGAACTCCTAGACCTTCCTATAAGAAGTTAGCCAAAAAGTAGCTTCGAAAAACGCTTAGGTTAAGTTTCAGAGTTGCTTCTAATGTACCAAAGCTGGACTTAGACATAATTTCACTCTCACAACATTATGGCTGGTTGGAGACAGTCCGAACCACAAGTACCGGGTCCATGGTTCTGGCCGTATACTGGGGGGACGGGGACGACTCCCATTAACCCCTGACTATACCGGGGATACGCTTATCACAATGCCTTTCTGGTCTGTGCTGAAGCAGGGCATTCTGGCAGCCAAGTGGCTTGACCTTTATTAGTGAGCCTGGTTACCCCCTCTCGGAACCACAGACTTAGAAATCGCCAGCTCATATACAGTGCATAAAATATATTTATATATATACCCTTATACACCATTTTAATAAAAAATATCACAAAATTCTTCTAAGTCCCTCGGGAAGAGTGAAAGACGTGCACGTTCATTTTCAGAGCTCCTAGACCTTCCTATAAGAAGTTAGCCAAAAAGTAGCTTCGAAAAACGCTTAGGTTAAGTTTCAGAGTTGCTTCTAATGTACCAAAGCTGGACTTAGACATAATTTCACTCTCACAACATTATGGCTGGTTGGAGACAGTCCGAACCACAAGTACCGGGTCCATGGTTCTGGCCGTATACTGGGGGGACGGGGACGACTCCCATTAACCCCTGACTATTCCGGGGATACGCTTATCACAATGCCTTTCTGGTCTGTGCTGAAGCAGGGCATTCTGGCAGCCAAGTGGCTTGACCTTTATTAGTGAGCCTGGTTACCCCCTCTCGGAACCACAGACTTAGAAATCGCCAGCTCATATACAGTGCATAAAATATATTTATATATATACCCTTATACACCATTTTAATAAAAAATATCACAAAATTCTTCTAAGTCCCTCGGGAAGAGTGAAAGACGCGCACGTTAATTTTCAGAGCTCCTAGACCTTCCTATAAGAAGTTAGCCAAAAAGTAGCTTCGAAAAACGCTTAGGTTAAGTTTCAGAGTTGCTTCTAATGTACCAAAGCTGGACTTAGACATAATTTCACTCTCACAACATTATGGCTGGTTGGAGACAGTCCGAACCACAAGTACCGGGTCCATGGTTCTGGCCGTATACTGGGGGGACGGGGACGACTCCCATTAACCCCTGACTATACCGGGGATACGCTTATCACAATGCCTTTCTGGTCTGTGCTGAAGCAGGGCATTCTGGCAGCCAAGTGGCTTGACCTTTATTAGTGAGCCTGGTTACCCCCTCTCGGAACCACAGACTTAGAAATCGCCAGCTCATATACAGTGCATAAAATATATGTATATAATATATTTATATATATACCCTTATACACCATTTTAATAAAAAATATCACAAAATTCTTCTAAGTCCCTCGGGAAGAGTGAAAGACGCGCACGTTCATTTTCAGAGCTCCTAGTCCTTCCTATAAGAAGTTAGCCAAAAAGTAGCTTCGAAAAACGCTTAGGTTAAGTTTCAGAGTTGCTTCTAATGTACCAAAGCTGGACTTCGACATAATTTCACTCTCACAACATTATGGCTGGTTGGAGACAGTCCGAACCACAAGTACCGGGTCCATGGTTCTGGCCGTATACTGGGGGGACGGGGACGACTCCCATTAACCCCTGACTATTCCGGGGATACGCTTATCACAATGCCTTTCTGGTCTGTGCTGAAGCAGGGCATTCTGGCAGCCAAGTGGCTTGACCTTTATTAGTGAGCCTGGTTACCCCCTCTCGGAACCACAGACTTAGAAATCGCCAGCTCATATACAGTGCATAAAATATATTTATATATATACCCTTATACACCATTTTAATTAAAAATATCACAAAATTCTTCTAAGTCCCTCGGGAAGAGTGAAAGACGCGCACGTTCATTTTCAGAGCTCCTAGACCTTCCTATAAGAAGTTAGCCAAAAAGTAGCTTCGAAAAACGCTTAGGTTAAGTTTCAGAGTTGCTTCTAATGTACCAAAGCTGGACTTAGACATAATTTCACTCTCACAACATTATGGCTGGTTGGAGACAGTCCGAACCACAAGTACCGGGTCCATGGTTCTGGCCGTATACTGGGGGGACGGGGACGACTCCCATTAACCCCTGACTATACTGGGGATACGCTTATCACAATGCCTTTCTGGTCTGTGCTGAAGCAGGGCATTCTGGCAGCCAAGTGGCTTGACCTTTATTAGTGAGCCTGGTTACCCCCTCTCGGAACCACAGACTTAGAAATCGCCAGCTCATATACAGTGCATAAAATATATGTATATAATATATTTATATATATATACCCTTATACACCATTTTAATAAAAAATATCACAAAATTCTTCTAAGTCCCTCGGGAAGAGTGAAAGACGCGCACGTTCATTTTCAGAGCTCCTAGTCCTTCCTATAAGAAGTTAGCCAAAAAGTAGCTTCGAAAAACGCTTAGGTTAAGTTTCAGAGTTGCTTCTAATGTACCAAAGCTGGACTTAGACATAATTTCACTCTCACAACATTATGGCTGGTTGGAGACAGTCCGAACCACAAGTACCGGGTCCATGGTTCTGGCCGTATACTGGGGAGACGGGGACGACTCCCATTAACCCCTGACTATTCCGGGGATACGCTTATCACAATGCCTTTCTGGTCTGTGCTGAAGCAGGGCATTCTGGCAGCCAAGTGGCTTGACCTTTATTAGTGAGCCTGGTTACCCCCTCTCGGAACCA